>NC_133751.1:71565910-71876445 GCF_036562045.2 Rhinolophus sinicus
ATAGTTCCAATTAACACTAAGAAACAATGAAAATGTCTACTTTGCCACACTCCTGCTAATTCCATATATTAAACTTTGTCCATTAGATGGGTTAAAAATATATTTCATTACTCAATAGATTGAGACTCTTTTAATAGTTATTTGGGGCCATTCGTATTTTTTATTGTCTGAATTTGCTGCTCATATCCTTTTTCAATTTTTCTACTGGTTGTCTTTTTTGCTGACTTAAAGGTATTCCTTACATAGTATGCTTATTACTTCTTTGTTAAATGTTTACAAAAACTTGGCCTAGATTTTCCATTGCCTTTTAATACTGTTTATAGAGTTTTTTTTATTATTATTATTAGAAAGTTTTTTCTTTTTTTTCAGTCACCAGTTTTATCTGGTTACATTTGTAAAGACTTTCTTCTATGGCTTTTTGAGTTTCATGTCTCTCTCTTTTTTTTTTTTTTTAATTGGGGAAGGGGAACAGGACTTTATTGGGGAACAGTGTGTACTTCCAGGCCTTTTTTTCCAAGTCAAGTTGTTGTTCTTTCAATCTTAGTTGGGGAGGGTGCCATTCAGCTTCAAGTTGTTGTCCTTTCAGTCTTAGTTGTGGAGGGCGCAGCTCAGTTCCAGGTCCAGTTGCTGTTTCTAGTTGCAGGGGGCACAGCCCACCACCCGTTGTGGGAGTCGAACCGGCAACCTTGTGGTTGAGAGCCCACTGGCCCATGTGGGAATCGAACCGGCAGCTTTCGGAGTTAGGAGCACGCAGCTCTAACCGCCTGAGCCACCAGGCTGGCCCTATGTCTCTTTCTAAGAAGGCCTTTCTTGTTAAAAATTTATAAAAGTATGCATCAGTACTTTTTCTATCACTGTCATAATTTTTAAGTGTTTGATGTTTAATATCTCTAGAATTTTTTTGGATATGGTTAGGAAGATTCTAGCTTTATATATATTGTTAAATAAATGGATTGTCAGATACATTAACTGAACAGTTTATTTTCCCACTGGTCTGCAATACATCCTTTTTTAATTTAAATTCATATATGCTCTGGAATTACTTCTCTACTTCTTAAATTACATGTTCATTCTGGCCCTATCAACACTGTTAATAATCTTTGCTTTAACATGCAGCATCAAAATTTCCCCATTATTCCCCCTACCACCAAAATTATCTCTTCTTGTGCATTTACTCTTCCAGGTAAGCTTAGAATCAGTTTGTCATTTTCTATTTTTAAAAAATCTGTAAGGCTGGTTGAAGGATTCAGGACTCTATTCCAACATGGCCCAAGACAACTCTCCAAACAAGACCACAGCCAGGAATCATAGACAAAGCCACACCAAATTCACAGAAGACCAGTTGAAAATCCTCATCAAAGCATTCAACCAAAACCTTAACCCAGGTTATGCTACCAAACAAAAGTTTACTTTAGAAATCAACACTAACGAGTCTAGAATCCAGATTTGGTTTCAGAATCGAAGAGCGTGGCAACGAGTTCAGAAAAGATCAGAACCTGAGGACTTACGAGCAAGAACCAAGACCAAGATCACCCTGAAGAAAAGATTCATAGTAGAGAAGATAGATGATGTTGTACCAGCTACACCTCCTCCCAATTACAACTCTCATCACAGCATTTATGAACAAACCTTGTCCTGGGATTCATTTCAGAGAGCAACTTGCTAAAGAAATTGGAGTTCCAGAGTCAAGAGTCCAAATTTGGTTTCAAAGTCGAAGATCTAGATTCCATGTCGAAAGAAAAAGAAAACTTGATGAGCTTTTAGAACAGAAACAAGACCAGGAGCAAAATGTCTAAGACAAGGGAGTTCAAGGTACAGAAACTACATCAAATGGCACCAATCTCACTATTTCTCTGACACCAGAACAAGACTGACCAAGAGACAAATTCAATGTATCTGATGTCATCAGCCTGGGCTACAAATCTCTTTCATCCTGGGAACCTGCCCTTATAAATATACTTTCAGCTTCTCGAGAAGCTGAGCCTTCTCTAGATGGTAAACAGAACTTCAGGAGGCAGACAGATACAAGGTACCACACAGCTCTACCAACAGGATCCTGGCTCCACAATTCAGCAGATGTCCAGGAAAATGAAAATAAATTTATTCATATTATTCTAAAATATCCATTAGGATCTTGATTGAAATTGTATATATTTTATAGATGCATTGCATGAGTAGTAGATATTTTACCAAAAAATTTCTCACATTCAGGAACAGGGGACATCTCAACAGTTATTCAGGACTAATTTTGATATCTTACTATAAAGTTTTAAAGCTTTATAGTTTTGTTTTGTTTTTTTTATTCAGGTAATTGTATGTTTCTACGAGTTCTGACAATTAAGTTTGTGAACTTGTTGCAATGATATTGCTAACCTTTTTTTATATCAGAGGGATTATTCATTATGCATTTGGACCAACCAGACAAACAATTAACCAAGTTTACTATTTGGAAGTGCTGAAAAGGCTGCATGAAAAAGTTAGACAACCTAAACTTTTCCCCAGCAATCCATGGTTCTTGTATCACAACAATGCTCACACGGCACTGTCTGTGAGGGAGATTTTTTTTTTTAACTGGGGGATGTTGGGGAACAGTGTGTTTTTCCAGGGCCCATCAGCTTCAAGTCAAATCATTGTCCTTCAGACTAGTTGTTGAGGGCACAGTTCAGCTCCATGTCCAGTCGCTGTTTTCAATCTTTAGTTGCAGGAGGTGCAGTCCACCATCCCATGTGGGAATCAAACTGGCAACCCTGTTGTTCAGAACTCATGCTCTAACCAACTGAACCATCAGGCCCCCACTGTGAGGAAGTTTTGAGCCAGTAAACAAAGAACTGTATTAGCACATCCTCTCTACTCACCTGTTCTGGCTCCCAATGACTTCTTTCTTTACCCAATGATAAAGGGAATATTGAAAGGAAGACATTTTGATGACATTCAGGACATCAAGGGTAATACGACGACAGCTCTGATGGCCATTACAGAAAAAGAGTTCCAAAATTGTTTTGAAGGGTGGACTAGACACTGGCATCTGTGCATACTTCCCATGCGGAGTACTTCGAAGGTGACCGCAGTGATATTCAGCAATGAGGTGTGTAGCACTTTTCTGGGATAAGTTCACAAACTTAATTGTTGGACCTCGTGTACATATGTGTGTATGATATTTTCCCAATGTATTTTTATTTTCTAATGCATCAGGAAACACATTTTTCTCCATTTAAATTTGAGTCACTCCGCTTATCTCTTATTCCAATATATACTTAGTTAACTATTTGGTATTTTCCAGATAGTTTTTTCATATAGTTCCCAAAAAAGTGAGATTTTTTTTTTATTCTCTAATATATAGAATTCATTCTATTTATCAGCTGTATTTCATTCAATAAAACTATCTATAAAGTATCTACATTGCTTCTGAAGGTGCATCTTCTTTTGTTATTTCCTATTTTAGCTAAAATACTTTAAATATTTTCAGTGTTTTTGGTTTTGATAGCTTAGTTTTCTATAGTTTTAAGATCTCCCTTATATCCTAAGCTAAAGGAAATTTCCTATTTTTATAGCTTATTTAGCATTGTTATCAGAGACTTTTTTATTTTTAATACATTAAGCAGTTCATTACAGTACCTAATGATTAAAAATTATTGTATTCTTATGATAAAACTCTCTTTACTACAAAGCTGAAAACAATCAGGGTTTTGCTTAGAGTAGTTGCATCTCTTTTAATAAAGGGAGACATATCTAAATTTTCCTTTCTTTTAGTTTATTGCATTTAAACTTTTATATCATGTATGTGCATCCCTATAAAGTTTGGGCTTAGACACAAACTGTTTAAAAAGGTATCATCTCTGCTCCAGTTCTCCGTGTTTCCCCTTCCCTGATAGCAGTGAACATGGAAGCACTAGGTTGAAATAATTGAGGGACAAAATATGAGCGGCCTTGCTGACTAATTCACCACATCAAGAAGAGCTGCCTAAAACTCTTACCGATGCCCACATCAGATTTAATTTGACAAGTATAATACATTTTCTATCTTAAACCACTGGTGTTTTTGGGATGTTTATTACTGCATCATCCTGAATAATACAATAGCTTGCCATCCATTTCATGCTCAGGAATATTTTAAATAATGTATTTAAAGATTTGGTAAAATCATTGTAAAATCTTTGGGCCTGATGCCTTTTTAAAGGTTTCCATTTTTCACTACTATCCAGTTTCTGCCTCTCCTTGATTTAAGATATAATATCTTATAAAGCATCTGTACTCTTGATTTCATGACTCAGTTTCCAGACTTATTGGTATAACATCACACAGTCTTCAAAGTTTCAAATCTCCATCTATATTTGTACCTTATTTCTTACAACTAATGTTTATTCATGCTTTCTTTTTAAAAAATATTTTAATTAAAACATAGCAAACATAAAATATTATATTAGTTTCAGGTGTACATGATAGTTATTCAACATTTATATAGCTAAGCAAGTGATCACCAGGATAAGTCCAGCGATCTGACACTGTACCACTCTATCACAATATTATGGACTATATTCCCTATGCTGTACATTAAATCCCCGTGACTTACTGTTTTATACCTGGAAATTTGGACCTCCTATGCCCCTTCACTTTTCCTCCTCTTTAATTTTTCAATTACAGTTGACATTCAATCAATATTATTTTATATTAATTTCAGGTATAGAGTATAGTGGTTAAACATTTATATAATTTAAGAAGTGATCCCCCTGACTAGTCTAGTAACTGCCTGGCACTATACATAGCTCTTACCACATCATCAACTGTATTCCCTATGCTTTACTTTACATCCCCATGACTATTTTGTGACTACCAATTTGTATTTCTCAATCCCTTCACCTTTTTCACCCTGTCCCCCAAGTCCCCACCTGTCTATCATCTAAACAAATTTAGTACCCCTCTGACAGCATACATACTTATTACAATACTGACTATATCCTTATGCTATACACTCCATCCCCATGACTACTTAATCCTAATTTTTTTGATTCTTTGCCCTTTTTGCTGTTCTGATTGGGTGTTTTCTTGCTACCTTATCTTCTAAGTCACTGATTCAGTCCTCTGCTTCATCTAATTTACTGTTGACTCCCTCTAATGTATTCTTCATTTCAGTTATTGTAGTCTTTATTTCTGAATGGTTGTTTTTTATGTTTTTTATCTCTGTTTTCATGCCTATCTCTTAGTGGAAGTTCTCCCTGAAATCACTGAGCACCTTTATAACCAATGTTTTGAACTCTGCATCTGGAAGATTCTTCTCCATTTTGATTAGATTTTTGCTGGAGCTTTGTTCTGTTCTTTCATTTGGGATATGTTTCTTTGTCCTGCCATTTGGCTTCCTCACTGTGCTTGTTTCTATGTATTAGGTAGAGCTGCTATGTCTCTCAGTCTTAGTAGAGTGGCCTTATGTAGTAGATGTCCTGTGAGTCCCAGTGACACCGTCACCCTGGTCACATGAACTGGGTTCTCCTGGTGTGTCCCTTGTGTAGTTTGTGTGTGCCTTCTGTTGTAGTTAAGTCTTGGTTGCTATTTGAGTGTCAATGGACGGATTCATCCTTGGACTCATTGTTTGTAAGGACTGTCTGTGACTACAGTAAAGGAGCTATTGTACAGGAGCTGAACCTGCAGAGCAGGGTTCACTTTAGCAGGGCTCTGTTGTCTGCCTAGTCTGCCCTTTGGGTGTGTTGTCCTCGGAGATGGCTAGGTCCAAAACTGGACACTAGGCTGCCAGTCCTAGGGCATCCTGAGTGGGGCCCCACCTCAGGCCAGGTTCCGCCACAGCCTCTGCCCTGCTGAAGGCCACCTGGAATGAACTACAAAGCAATTTGTAGATGACTGCTACTTGTGCTGGGCTTGGAGGTGCCTGGGAGAGGCTAAGCCACAAACTGAGGCTGCCTGCCTCTAGTGCTGTGCTTGGGGCTGCTTAGCAAGTGATACAGGGCATGCCAAGGTCAGATGCTGCTTGTTTGGGTTTGGGAACTTTTCAGAGATTTTAGGAAAGTCTGCAGCATGAGACAAGACAGGCCATTTGTATGAAAAAGCCCCTGGAATTGGCTTGGGTGGGTCCACAGTTTGGGTAGGGTAAACAAATGGTGTTAGCCAATTTAATGGAGACTCAGATATAGTGGTTACCTGCATCTGCATGCAGAGAGGGCAGAGGGCTCAACAAAGAGAGAATGGATTCTGCCAGCATTCAGTTCTGAGAGAATGCTACTTCTCCAGCCCTCGTCCTGAGCCATATAACTCAGTTCCTCCCTGTATGTCCCTGGCACCTTTTGAGCTGCTGTCGGCACTGGAGCTCAGATGAGTGAGTCCATCAGCAAGTAAGTCTGTGCTAGGGTTTTTCAGAGCAGCACCAGAGACCTCAGCCACCCTTCGTCTCACTCAGCCTATTCATGCTTTCATTTCTCTAGTTGATCTCTCCTTTATCTTCCTTAGAGCTTCTTTTTCTCTTTTCCTATAAGGTTTGTATGGCTAGTTGTTTTTTGTGGTTTTTTTTTTCAATTGAAAGCACAGTTTGTAAGATTATAAATTTTCTCAGCAAATTGTGTTAACTAGGTTTTTATATGTGATTTTATCCCTGTTATTTTTTAAAAGCTTATAACAATATACTGTAGCATTCCCTTTAATCTACTCAGATAAATGCATTTTTAAATAATTTCCAAAATTTTCCAGAAATTTATTTTGAATATAAAGTGAATGTATTTATTTTGAATATACTTTTCTGCTTAACTGCTATTTTTATTTCTTGTGTTAGAAATCTGTCTCATTGAATTTTTCTTATATAGAATGAGTAGAGATTATCTTTGTAGCATAATAACAAGCTCAAATTTTTATAAATGATTCATGGATATCTGAAAAGAATGTGTACCTTCTGTTTATTGGTACAAAGTTGTCTATTATATTGAATGCAGAAGCTGTGTTATTCAAACAATTTCTAGAACCTAATTCTTATTTCCATCATCTATAAGTTTCTAAGTCTCCCATTAAATTAATAGATGTCTTTATTTCTCTGGCTGCATTTTGCTTTATACCCCTTAATAGTATGATAATGAGAACATAAAGGTTAATAAAAATGAAAACTTTCTGATTCATTAAGTTTTTCTCAATAGAAAACATCAATTTTTCTCATGTAAGCTTTAGACCTAAAATCTATTTTTTAAATATTTTATCAGCTTTCTTTTTGTTACTATGTACTAGGTATATTTTTGTTTCAACTCATTGCATGTAATATAGCTCTACACTTTTTGGTGTATCCTCTGTAAAAAAAAAAAATTAGATTATGTTTCATTTTTAATACAATCTGTTTCTGTGATTAATGGTATAATTTGATCATTATCATTTTGATAGTGAAGTGCTTATATTCACGGTATTTTTACACTCAGAGAAAGAACTACGATCCTATACATCATTGAAACTTTGCCATTTAAAAGTAAATCTTTGAAAATTATAAGACACTGAAGAAAGAAATCAAAGAAGATACAAATAAATGGAAACACATACCATGCTCATGGATAGGAAGAATATAGTAAAAATGTCAATACTACCTAAGGCACTATATAGAGTCAATGCAATTCCTATAAATTACCAATGACATTTTTCTCAGAAATAGAACATATAATCCTAAAATTTATATGGAACCATAAAAACCCTATATAGCCATGGCAATCTTGAGAAATGAGAATGAAGTGGGAGGTACCATGATACCTGACATCAAATCATACTACAAGACTACAATAATCAAAACAGTATGGTACTGGCTTAAAAAGACACATAGATCAATGGAATAGAATAGAGAGCCCAGAAATAAATCCATTCATACATGGTCATTTAATCTATGACAATGGAAACAAGAATTTACATTCAGGTAAAGACAGTCTATTTAATAAATGGTGCTGGGAAAACTGGACTGACACATGCTAAAAAATTAAACTGGATCACCTCCTTACACCATATACGAGAACAAATTCAAAATTGATTAAAGACTTAAATGTAAGACCCATAACTATAAAACTCCTAGAAGAAAATACAGGGAGTAAATTTGAAGACATTACCCTGAGTAATATTTTTACTGCTATATCCCCTTGGGCAAGGGAAATAAAAGAAAAAATAAACATCTGAGCTTATCTCAAACTTAAAAGTTTTTTCACAGCAAAGGAAATCATCAATAAAACAAAAAGGCACCCTACTGAATAGGAGAAGATATTTGTCAATGATACATCTGATAAGGGGTTAATATCCAAAATTTATAAAACCCTCATTCAACTCAACACCAAAAAAAACAAACAACCCAATTAAAAAATGGGCAGAGGACATGAAGAGACATTTCTTTAAAGAGGACATACAGATGGCCAGCAGACATGTGAAAAAATTTTCAACCTCACTCATCATTACAGAAATGCAAATAAAAACCACAATGAGATACCACCTCACTCCGGTCTGAATGGCTATCATCAATAAATCAACAGACAACAAGTGCTGGTGAGGCTGTGGAGAAAAGGGATCCCTCGTGCACTGCTGGCGGGATTGCAGATTGGTACAGCCACTATGGAAATTGGTATAGAGGTTTCTCAAAAAACTGGAAATGGAACTACTTTATGACCCAGCAATTCCATTCTTAGGTATCTATCCAGAGAAATCCAAGACACTAATTTGAAAAAATATATGCACCCCTATGTTTATTGCAGCAATCTTTACAACAGCCAAGACTTGGAAACAACTGAAATGCCCATCGGTAGATGACTGGATTAAGAAACTGTGGTACATTTATATAATGGAGTATTATTCAGCAAAAAAAAGAATGAAATCTTACCACTTGCAACTATATGGATGGACCTAGAGGACATTATGCAAAGTGAAATAAGTGTCAGAGAAAGACAAATACCATATGATCTCACTTATATGTGGAATCTGAAGAACTGAAGAAATGAGCAAAGTAAACAGAAATAGTCTCAGAGATATAGAGGAAAAACTGATGGTTGCTAGATGGGAAAGGGGTGGGGATGAGGGAGAAGGGATAACTACAATAAATAAATTGGTAACTACAATATTGCCACGGGGATATGAAAGACAGTTTGGGGGATATAATCAATAATGTTATAAAGATTTCATAGGGGGTCAGATGGGCACATGTCTTATTAGGGAGACCACTTCATGGATTGTGTAAATGCTTGACCACTGCACTGTACACCTGAAGCTGAAGCTGAATAATACTGTATGTCAACTATAATTTAATATATAGTCATGGGATATGGAGTACAGCATAGGGAATAGAGCCAATGGAATTGTAATAGATATATACGATGTCAGAGGGGCAATAGATTGGGGGAGGGAGGTTATCACTTTGGGAGGGGTGAAATGTTTAATAATTACATTGTTTTGTACACATGAAACTAATAATAAAATAAACAAATAAATAATTAAATAAAAGTAAATCTTTAAGATGATAATGTTTAACATAAGAGGGATTCTTTTTTCATTATATTTTTAACTTTCTGAGTGATACTTAATTTCTACTTTTTTTTGTAATGCATGCTTTTTTCTTCTATTTCTTTTTTATGTTGTAGGACCATGTCTCCAAATCACCTTTTTATTCCATAAATCATGTGTGAAGGATGAACATTTGGAATTCTTAACTCTGCAAAAATGAATATTTATCCTCACACTGGCTTATAGTTTGACTAGATAGAGAATTCTATGTCAAGAGATCATTTATCACTTTGAAGTTATTTTTCAATGCCTTCTAGCAGCTAGGGTTGTAAATGGGAATTGTGATGCCTCTCATATTCTTTATGTTTTCCAGGTGTAGTTGTCTACTCTTGCAAGTTACAGAATAGTTAACTCAAATAGTACAAAAAAAAACCCACAAAAAACTATTTTCTCACTATAAATGCTAAGCTACTGGCAGGATAGTACCAGTGTGGATTAATTCACAGTGCTGCCAAAGACCCAACTACTTTCCTATTTTCTTAATGCTATCTTAAGTGCATTGGCCAAATGTCCTTATGGCCAAGACATGGCTACCATAATTCCAGGAATCACATGCACCCTTGAGAACTCTTATAAGAGAGGTGGGACTGACATTTTTTTTTTTTTTCTTTCTCTCTTTATCCAAGAAGGCAAACCTTTCTTCCTGAAACAGACTTCTTTACGTCCCATGAACCAGACTGAATTACATCTCCAAGTCTGAACTGTTCCTTGCACAAGTAATAAAAGTATCAAAATTGTCCCTTTGGGAAAGAGATCTACCTTCCCTAAAGAGGTACAGAGCCTATCTGTCACCTGATAAAAGCAGGTTATTGTGGAAAAAAAAAAAAAATGTGCGGGAATGGATTACTGACAGACAACACTATCTGTTGAATAAGTAACTTTTTTGTTGTTCTTTCCAGAACATTTCAGAATGTTTATCTTTGTCTTTAGAGCCCATAAATTTCACTAGGATTTGTCTAGGTGTTTATTTTTATTTTCAAGCTTTGTATACAGTGAGCTTTTACAAACTGAAGACTTGAGTCTTTCTACAACTCAGGGAAATTTTCTTCTGAACTTCTTTATTTCCTGGCTTCATCCTTTCTGGTTATACCTTAAACATCAAATTTAACTTTCAGGTCAATAACTTGTTCTTCAGCAATAGCCATTCAAATTTTTAGCCCTTCTTTTGATTCTTTTGTTGTATATATTATTTTTTGTTGTTTGCTATAAATCACTTTCATTTTCTCATTACTCATTTTTCAGTTTCTTGGTCTTGTTTATGAATTTAAAATTATCCCCAATCGCTGGAATTATTAAAAAAGTTTGTGTGAAGTTATAAACCTATTTCCAACATTATCTCTATTTTTACTTATGTTCATCCTGTTTATTTATATGATTCTTCTCTCTGTAGTTGATTTATCTCAAATGTTTGGTGATTCATTTTCTATTCCTATTTATATGTGAAGATCTAGATTCATTAATGTAAAACCACAATGTAATGTTTCTTCATGGTTCTGATGTTTCTTTTCTTGTACTCCATGGAGGAGGAGGAGGAGGCTCTTACTATAGATTCTGTATAGATGGATCAGGGTGAGTCACTTACAAGTTCTCTTATTGTGCATGATTGAGTGGAATCAGGCAAGCTAGGTACTCCCAAGTTTGTCAAAGAAAGTTCTGAGGAAATGAGAAATATTGGTATATTTTACTTCTACAAAGAGCTATTTTATTTTTTATTATTCGACTTATTGTAGAGCTCCACAGTTACTTCAGAGTCTACCTTGCTTCTTTATTCTTCCTCATTACGTGATATAAGAACTACATCTACACGTAGAGCCTATTAATTGGTAAGGCATTCTGTTAATTAACCTAATGATAGCATTGGTGCCCATTTCTTATCTGTACACTTAACTCTAAGCTTGAAGTTTCTCCAAAATTTCCTTTCTAGCAATTCTCTTCTGTGCCACTTTGAGGCTAATTTATTTCTACTGTGGTTTTTCTGCAAATCAGATCCCATCTGCTTTGAATTTTTCAGAAACTTCAAAATGTGTTCTTCTATGCTGGTGCTTCTTTCATGAGTTCCAACATATTTATGGGTTAAAAAAATCAGTCTGTAATTTCACAGGATTTGAAACAGAAAAGGTAGATAAGATCATGTGCTTAGCTTATTCTCTTGACTCAGTTTTAAATGCCTTCTCTAATTTCAGCACTTCACAGTCCCCTCCCGATTTCAGCATTCTCCCAAAGTCATGGCAATGAGGGATACTATCAGGTAAAGTTAATCATTGAGACCTTTGCTTTTAACTTTGAGACTCTCTGCCCTCAGTGTGCCCAGCCTACCTTCTCCATATTGCTATTCAACTCCATTTCATGGCCCATGGATTTTCTCCTGCATCTGGCATTGATAGGCTAGAAGCCAAGTTGTTAAGATCCTATCAGTCACATTGATAAAAATGAAGGCACCTTTTCCATACAAACACCATCAGAGTTTTTCTGGGTGATGCTGTAAAATAGGTAAGGACTTGCCAGATACAAAAGATGAGGCTGTAGCCTGGCTTAATCCCCAACTGGCTCTGATTCTTATTCCTCCAATGCTTAAGGATCAAGTTCATACAGAAGTGTCCTACCCCTACTCAATTCTGAGTAAAATGATCCTCAGGAATGCCCAGAGTAGAACTTTGGTAAATAATCCTTTAAATGCATCCACAGAGACAATGATTGTCATATGATCTAAAGAATAAGAGACTCTGGTATTTAATTGCCCTTAAAATACTTAACCTCACTGGTCCTCAGTTTCTTTTGCTTTAAATAACAATGTTATTCTGTGTACTCTCTTAGGTTCTTCCCAGCTAAATATTTCTAGGAGCTACAGCAAAAGAGTGTGACTGGACATTTGCCAAAATGCTTGGGGGAAACATCTGAATTTAGAGTAGCATGTTTGGTAACCACAGTTAGAACTTAGTATCCCTGTAAGTCAACAGTGTCTGCATTTGATAGCCTATAATGAAAGATAGACTTGATAAACAGCAAATGGCTTAGAATCACAAATAAGGTTTTAGGGGTTGTCTTGTTTATACAACCTTCCAAAGAATTACAGGTGGCCTAAATAAAGAGACATATTTCCCAGATCATGGTGAATATCACATTCAGGTACAACAAGAATTCCATCAAATGCTTGTCTCCCCTAGTGTCAATGAGATCCTGTGTTACCGTGGAAAGGACACAAATCCTGGAGCTGACATACCTGGATTTGAGATCAAATTCTATTACTTCTAACTATATGGCTTTGAGGGAAAAAAAAATTTACCCTCTCTGATTTTATTTGTTTATCTATAAAATGTGATGCTGTAACTGTGTTACCTTCTTCAAAAGGTTTTGTGCAGAAAAATGAAATAACAGATGTCAAAGGGATTTGAAAACTAAAAGCCTGCATGTAATTATAAAGCTATCTTTAGGGAGAAACTTAAGTGAGCAGAATATACTTTGCTCTTTTTAGAGGTCATAATTCTATTCTGGGGCATGGAGCTAACTGATAAACATCTTTCCCTGATCATATGTTAGTGTTGGAGATTACAGGCCCTAACATTCATTTTTGTAATATTAAAATTTATACATTAAACCACCATTTATGTTTGAATTGTGAACCTCCTCTGTATTGTGTGCCCTTTCCTAGAAAGAGGCTGGGTTTGTTTTTCAAGTGAGACGTCAGCTTTCAGGCTCTGGAGCTTCTAAGTGCTTCTGAGCTGGAGCATCCTCCCCACTGGTCATCAGCAGATGGATTTTGTCTGAGTCAAGTGGATTAGTGGATAAGAGCAAGATGTGGAACATGAACCTACTCAAGGAATGCACATGTTTTATAAAATGGGATCAATTTGTTTGTGAAAAAAAAAAGTCATTTTTTCTTCTTCAATATTTCCAACATTAAAGAATAATAAATAAAAACAGCTGCTACTAATGGCACTGAGTAGTCCAAAAAAGACCAGAAACATTTGGCATTTTGTTGTTGAGAGAAACCAGTATTTTTGTTGTTTGTTGTTGCTATAACAAGTGAAGCTTGAAAGAACATGCGGAGAGGGAGATGAATCTAAGCAATGTTGAACTAGCAGGGAAATGGCACCTGTGAACAAGCCCATTGCCAACTTCAATGATGATTTGTCAGGTTTGATTAAAACCTGAATTAAGCAGTCCTCATTAGAACCTCAGAAGGATGAATTATGCTGCATAAATAGATTACTCATGCCCTGATAGAAACACTGGCACCACACACCCTGCTAGTAACTTTCAATTACATTGATAAATGAGAAGTTAAACTGTAATTTTTTAGCACTATCCATTTTGTTACTAATATCCTGCCACTTCTGTTTTTATTGTGATTGAAAAAAGAGGCTGCAATGAAACAAACAGTCATCTAAATTAGTGTCACACTCCAGACAGGAGATAATAAGGGGTTAGAGCTCTGGTGGGTAAATGGATGCCAAGGAGAAAAGTGTTATATATCTCCACTGCTGCCCCAAATACTTACTGAAATTGTATAATAAGTGCACTTGGGACTTGTCTTCACCCATATCATAGATAAAGTAGCCAGATTATGGGAGAAATTATTAACTACAGTGTCTTAAAAGTGCTATTGGAAATTTAATCTCACAGGTCATGGATTAGACTTATTAACCTGCCAATAAATTCATACAGTTGACCCTTGAACAATGCTAGTTTTGGGGTGCTGACCACTGTGCAGTCAAAAATCTGCATAAAACTTCTGACTCCCCAAAAACTTAATTACCAATAGCCTACTGCTGATTGGAAGCCTTATCAATAACATAAACATTGATTAACATATATTTTGTATGTTACATGTATTATATACTGTATTGTTAAAATAAAGTAAGCTAGAGAAAAGAAAATCATAAGGAAGAAAAGAGACTTTACAGTATTTATTGAAAAAAAAATCCATGTATAAGTAGACCCATGCAGTTCAAACTCGTGCTGTTCAAGGGTCAACTATAGATTTCATTTGCCATAGTTAATCATTATAACATTTCAAAAATAGACATGACAGTATAAGAACTTAATTGCCATTTCCTCCTATATCCCACCTCATACTTTTGGTTCCTGCCACAGAGTCACTTTCCCTATTAATGCAGATTGTGAAAAAATTGTGCTAGGCATTGTGGGAAAGAATGAAGGCATCAAAAATAGTTGTTATTTTCCAAATGAAACTGGGTTTTCTTGCTCCAATTTGAGGCCAATCTTAGCATGATGATACACCCAATGAAACAAAAATCCAACTCCTCAAAGACTTAAAAAACAGTAGGCCTATACTAAAGTCTTGGACAATCAAAAAAGGAAGAATTGTATCTAATAACTCATACAAAAATCTTCTTAAAATCACCTCTCCCCATATCTGCCTCTCCTTGAATTTCCACTACAGGAAGCGGCTGTTAAAACTCTTCTAACCCAGTCTCAAAATTCCTCCAAACTTTCTTAATTTCACTATTCCATCTCCTCTCTCTTACTAACCTCATCTTGCCTTATGGACCTTTTCTCTTCTTCCAAGTATAGGTATAGGCCCAGAATGTAAATTTAAGTTTGCTGAGCTTCCTCCATTGTCTTCTCCATCCGTTATTCTAATCAGACAATAAAGAACCATGATCCAAATAGCATAATATATCATCCTGATAGTAGAGGAGAAAGAATCTGATTATTTACCTTTTAATATTTTTAGCACAGTTCTATTACCAAGGAGCTGGGAAGACTTCTAAAAAAAAAAAAAATGAAATTGCTAAAATTTCTGACAGTGGTTTCTGCTGTTAAAGGTTTGAAGGCAAATTCCTCTTAGCTTTTTCTCACTCCATAGAAGGTTTATGCCAGCTTAAATCAGAGGCTTTCAAAACCTTCCCCCTTTTGTATAAAATAACTTCAAGTTGAGAGGGAAGAAATGTGAGAGGAAATTTTTAGCACTGAGGCTAGGAAAAGAAAGAGAAAAAAGAAGAGGAATGAGATTTTAAGCAAGAAAGCATTAAAGACAAACTGCGTACTTTTCATAAGTAGCCTGAAGCTTGGAGTAGGGAGAGAGACCGTAAAGAAATCAAAGAAGGCTGCAACCACCAAGCCCCAAATACTGGAATTTGAGTCCTGTTCTTCCATTTGTATTAGGAAAATCACCTCCTGGGCCTTCGTTTACTCTTCTGTAAAATGAGGGTATCTGACTAAAAGAATCTGAAAGGCTCACATCCCATGATTTTAGGAATCCTTCTTCAAAGAACCTACCCTCTAACAACCCCCATCACTGTGCTCTTGTCCACATTGTCTGGAAATATGTTGTGTGTTTTTTGTTTGTTCGTTTGTTTTTAACTTTTATTAAATTTATTTGGGTGACATTGGTTAGTAAAATTATATAGGTTGCAAAATATGCTGTGTTTTTGCTTTACGCGCTTTGCAAACTCCAGTAGATCCTGAATGCATGTACGTTATCTTCATTACTAAATTCATCATCTACAACAAAACGGTATTTTAATTACCTGATTATGGTACTTCGTAAGTTTACAGAAAGACCTCAGAGGGGGTGACAACTTAAAATAAATGAAGCTGCCATCGATGCAGCTACACATATAAAGAAAGAATAAAAGCATTAAATCAAAATACATCTGACCAATAAGTGTTAAGCTGTGTGAGTGGTTAGCCATGAGCTATTTTATCTCCTAATATCTCTATATCCACTGGATAATCTCTTTTGAAACAGACACCTAGAAAAAAAAATGTGCTGCTATTAGAATTCTTCAGCAGTTACACGCAAAATTCTGTGTTATTTCTATTTTGTGCCTTCTCAATTTTACTTCCTAAAGTGGAACTCATTGATTTTCTTATCTAACTTATTCACTGGACTTAATTTCAAATGATCTTGGTCTGTTCTCAGACCAAGGATAAGTTAGAAAACAAAGTCATATTTCAGGTTTCAAAGGAAATTCGAAGGGAGAATTCTAAAGTAACATGATGAGCCATTTAGTATCTAATTTTCTAGGGTGAATATTTTGAAAAGAAAAACACTCATTGGGAAGTGAAATTTTTGGATTAAGAATAGAATATCACATTATTATTAGTCAGACATTCAATAAGACAATCGTGAGAGTAAGGATCACTTTGATAATAAGAAAATGCTTCATATGAGGCCTCGGAGGCACCAAGATAAGATACCACTGTTTGCAGAGCAGGATCTGCTCACCTCTCAGCTCACTGTGGACACTGAATCAGTGTTGTTATGTGTGTGACTGAACAAGACGCAAATCTTATTTCCATTTGACAGAAAAGCCGCGCATAAGTCATGGAGATTGAACCAGGATAGGATGAAAACTTTAAAATCACTGGTTCTATTCTAAGACTCCCAACACCTGAAATCAGAACAGTGTTTGTAATAAATTGAATTTTACTTTTTCAATATTTTATTGGAAAAAAATCTAGTAAATAAAGGAGGTAAGGAGGAAAAAATTGCTTCATGTATCTTTTTTATCACACAAACCCTTCCCTTCCACCCAGAATACTGAAGTCACACTTGAATATAAATTACACTGTAATATTCATATGTATCCACAATAAAATGAGTCTATGACAGGGTCTGCAAGAATCTCTTAATCATCAAGTCCTGCAGTTAAGAGGACTTTTTTTTTTTACGAAGTTATCCATATTGTTAAAATAATGACGAATTTCTATAAGGTTTAAAAAAACCAATCAGCAGCTCTCTGATCCTCCTCCTACCACACATTACACCTTCCTCCCCCAAATCTGAAATGTCCATGCCTCATGCCCTAAAGTCAGAATCAAGGACATGACCTCTCCAGAAAATCCACCTGCCTTTATTCAGGAGAAGGGAACGGTGGGTACCTGACAATGTGGGCTGAAGAAGGGAATCTGGGGGCCTGTTTCTTAAACAGCCTTTCTGCTGTTTAAGAAATAATCCTCCTGCTCTTCAGTCCTACTAGCTCTACTAAGTGCAGGTACCTCATGCCTCCGTGTGGTCCAAACTGCTTTGCTACTGGTCTTTACCCCTTACCCAGTTAGGGTTCAGCTTCCTTCAGACTTTTGATTACAGCTTTCACCCACCTACTATGTTGTCATCTGTACTGTTTTTCCTTGCCATTGTGGATTTATGACTTTTTAAAAAAATCACTTTAGTGTCCTTTTATTGGAATTTTGGGAGGAAGCATGGGTTAAAATGTGTGTGCTACACTTCGTCAAAAATCTGAACTTTTACTTTTTTACTCTAAATCCTTATAAATTGATCATTTGCTGGTATATTTGGGGTGATTTAAAATTAAGCTCATAAAACCTGTAATAGTTCTATTCTTATTCAGAGGCCTTCTATAAGTTTTTCAGTTTTCTATTCTCTAGCTAATTCTAGACGGTTAAACTTGTCTGAAGTTGGGCCTCTGAGATGCTGCACCCTTTTGTGTGATCCACATAAATTCAAAATGATATTTGACACAAAGATCATTCAAGTCACCCCTATAACGGTTACAAAAACCAAGCGTTGCCTTTCTCTGCACAATGATTCAGGGTACAGTTTGTGGAGGTAAATTTCTCAAAAGCCGTAAGAACCGTCTGCCCCATAGGTTGTTCAGGTTACTGCATATAAAGGCACTTGAAACACAATTCTTAAGATGATTCTCCTGCTTGCAGTATTCGCTACCTCTTCCCTTTTAAAATATAGAATCTTACCTATTCTTCAAGGCACAGCTCAAATATTACTTCCTTTCTTTGGCTTCCTCTTTTCCATTCTATTTCCCTTACAGAATCAATTACCCCAATATCTTTGAACATTTTGTATACTTCTACTGTAGCACACAATACAATGTACTGAGACGATTTACTATCTACATCTCCACTATGTTTGGAATTCCTCAAAGACAAGATCTGTGTTCTAGTCTTTCTGATATCACCAGTATGCTAGTACACCTTCTAGAACTCAAGAGCATCAGTAAACAATCTTGAACTTAATCACAATGAAGCAAATATACCTTCTGTTCTGAGAAAGCCCAGGACCGCAGAAGGAGAAATGAGGATGAACATTCCATTCAAAATCTACAATAAAGAGGCTCTCCATATTAATTTGACAGGTAAAAGAATTGAGACTCAAATAACTTGTTCAAGGTCAAAGCTAGTAAGAATAAGGATATTTAAGCCCTCATCTGGTCCCAAAGCTAGAGCTTTTGTTTTGGTTTTTCTTTTTAATGCTTCTTTCAGACAATATAACATGTAAAAAGGAACGGTTTTTCATCTGCATTTTGCCAAATCTTGGTAATAACTGACTGCAGCCTTCAAATACACGTTATGCCCAAATGTTTCTTTTTGTTTTGTTTTGTTTTACTTGTTTTTACACTGTTCATTTCTCAGCCATTACATCTGCCATGGTTAGTTAAGCCTGCCAGGAACTGGTATAGTCTGAGACTACTGTTGCTTTAAATGGTAGTTCTATGTGCATGAAGATGATACTCCCAACTGTTCTACCTTCACGGAAGAAAGAAAGGTACAACCAAATCCTTGACCCGAATTCTCAACCACATATTGTGTACCAGTAATTTGTATACTTTGGGAAATGTGTCTACTGGAGCTTTGATTTTTTTTCTGTGTGTTTTTAGAAAAGGAAAGTGAAATGTAATGTGGGACACATGCATAATGCAAAAAACCTTGTCAGGATGCACATGTGGTGCTATTGATCTTATTTGTCTCCTTCAGACTCCTTCATATGGGCTGCAATACTCAAGTCTGAGTCCACATAGCTGTATCCCTACATTTTCCTATATAGGTAGATTCCTATGTGGTTAATATGGATGTGCTCTGCAATGTCAACACAAATGGTTTTTTGTACCAATTCTTAATCCCTCTTCTCCAGGAAATGAATGACTATTAATCGGTGTGGCCAAGAAAAATTGTTTCCATTGCGACCAGTCTGATTTTTCTTCTTCTAGATCTGGCTGATGGAATCCAGGCACAATCCATTCTTGTGCCATACATGTCATGTCGTTGCTGCCATGATTGACAGGATAGCAGAACATAAGTCCTTGGCATCCACTGTTTCCATACCTGTTGAAGGCTTCTTACTTCAAGCATTTGCAGCTCTTCTCCAAGGGCTTGATCTACTTGCCAGAGAATGCTCAGCAAAAGTATAAGGGCATCCTGAGGTGGCAGAAAGGTGACATCCCTAAAGCAGCCTTCAATCACCGACAAAGGGAAGTTGGTGAATAAATATCACAGCCCCTTCACACCTCAGGGGAACAACTTGGAGGTGTGTCCTTCCCTGATTCCCAGAGGTCCCCAGCATGAATAAACCCTGCTTCCTCATTGCGGTCATCTTCTCAATAGAGTATTGATTCCTTCTCTTCCCTGCCTCACTTCCCTCCTGGTGCTACCAGGGATGGCCTCCCACCCAACTTCCAGTCCCAATGCCTAGAATAGGTAAGAGATATTTTAGGAATAGTGTTTAATAGACAATACTATTGGGATTTGTTTCCTTCACTATGAAGAGAACACCACTTTCTAGCTCTTTCACTAGGATTTGCTTCTGCTTCTTTCCTCTGTGTATCAGTTCTCCCTAACCTCGGTGTCCTGTGACAGGGTCCACACTCTGCATAGTGTAGCAAAAATTAGTGAGGCATTTCAGACTCCGTGGAGCAAGAAGATTCACTGTCCTCTCTGTGCCCAAGATGAAATGGATTCCATCCCACTGTGATCACTGAGTGATACATTTGCAGCACCAGTTACTCTTTCCTTTCCAAGATGCCTTCCACGTCTGGGGTTACTATTTAAACACATCATTCCAAGTAAGCATTTACCACCTTTTTCTTCTGGTAAGCTACATACGCATGTGCACACATGTATGCACACACACATTTATTTTATTTAATAAATGTATTCATTTCTTATTGCTGATGTAACAGATTACCATTAACTTAGTGGTTTGAAACAAACAAAAATTGATATCTTATAGTTCTGGAGATCAGAAATCTGAAATGAGTCTCGCATGGCTAAAATCAAAGTGTTGTCAGGACTACACTTCTGGAGATTCTAAGGGAAAACCAGTTTACTTGCCTTTTCCAGCTTTCAGAGATTATCCACATTCCTTGGCTTATGGCCCATTCCTCCATTTTTAAAGCCAGCATCACTAAACTGAGTCCTTCTCATGCTTCATCCTTCTGGTTCTTTCTCTCCTGTCTCCCTCTTCCACTTATAAGGACCCTTGTTATTACATTGGGCCCATACAAATACCTCAAGGTCAGTTGGTTAGCAACTTTAATTCCATCTGTAACCTTAATTCCCTTTGCCATATAACCTAACATATTCAGTTTTTAGGGATTACGATATAGACATCTTTTGGACAGGGGGCATTACTCTACCTATCACAAGATCTTTTTTTTTTTAAATGCTAATTATGTTATCTCCTACTGTCAGGCCTAAATTATTGTAGATGCTGTATTTAAGAATGATCCTATTACCCCACTCACTCTAGAAATAATATCTATCTGAAACATTGAATACTATACTTGTGGGTTCACATTGCCAATAATTGTCATCATTGAGCACTTATGATACGTCAATTATTCAATGTCCTAAGCAATGTTTAATAGTTACAGCATGACCTTTGGATTCAGACTGGTCTGGGTTTGAATATGTGTCTACCATCTGCTAAGTGGATAATACTCTGGACAAGTTAATTAAACACTCTGAATCTCATTCTATCCAGAGTTAAAAAGACAATATAACTCCTTCATGGTGATGAGTTGATCACTTCACTGTTGTAATAGCTGACACTAGAATTCCTCATTGAAAGGTTTGTCATCATTTGGAAAACTGAGAAGACTATTTGGTTACGTAGAGTATTGTCACGTTTTTACCTTTAACCCTCCAAAAATTACACCAAAATGACAGTTGACAAATTAGCTTTCTAATAACCCGTAGCATAGAGAATGAGAGAGGAGGCAACAGTGAGAGAAATTATTTCAACAAATATTTGAGGGATGAAAAATAGATGGAGTGGTAAGCAACATATCAGAATACAGGAAGTTAAAGTCTACACCCATGTCAGAGGGGACCAAAAAAAGAAGCTAGTCACTTCACTTAACAAAACACCTGAAGCTCAGCCTTTGAAATCAATCAGCAGTACAAAACCAGGGACGAGATGGGGTGAACAGAAATGGTTAAAGATCTACACTCACACAGTAAGTGGTGACCTGAAGACCTTCCCACCCAGGTTCCCTTTCTTACCTTGTGCAGTAAGGCAATTTATTCTCAGTCTCTGCTATGTGAGAATAGGAATGTTGTTTTCCTCTGGAGAAACAGAGTCTGTACAGTTCCTAATGTGGAAAGAACAAACACAAGGAAAGGGGATGATTCAGTGTGCTGACAAGCAGGGAATTATGTATAAGTTCATATACTGAACCATAGGACTCTCAGAACTCCCTCCCCATCAGGTGAAAACTGGAGGATTTTTATTTAGTGTAACTAAACAGTTCCACATATTGATGTTTGGGTGACTCTCAATGAAATAACTGGCTCTACAACTGAAGGTCATCAGATAACAAGTCCACCTAGCCTTCAACAGAATTCTGATTGGAATTTTAGTGACAAATTTTTAAATATAAATAGAAAGCCAAATTTTACCAAATATTTGAGAGTCTCCAAAGTGAAAGAACAGAGCAAACAGAAACCAAAAAAAAAAAAAAAGGTGATGAAGAAGAAACTCAACACAACACATAAGATATCCAGAGATGTCATTCTTTCTACAAAATGGGGAAATAATGCAATGAAAAAGGAACTGTACTAGAGTGTAAAATAAGAGAGTTCCTGAAAATTAAGGATATTGTTATATAACTGTCTTTTGTTTTTTTTAATCAAAAGCAGGAATGAAACTTAAAGCTGGTAAATCCAGAAAGTAGACTAAATGTAAAACAAGATAGAATATTGGAACAACATGACAACAACAAAATGAGACAACTGTACCCTGTTTTCCAACATATAGTAGGGATTCCAGAAAACCTAAATATAGAAATTATCAAACAAATAATATTAGGTTTCCCTGAACTGAAATAATCTTCGAGAAAGAGAGTTCCCATAATAAACAAAAAACATCATTAGAAATTTCATTAAGAGATAAGGAAAGATTCTGAAAGCTTATAACACACATACACAGGCCTTTATAAAATAATAGGCATCACATCACATCAGTAACAGTAGATACTCAATAATAGTGAAGCCAAACCTTTCAACTTGTGATGCAAAATTCTTAGTCTAGAATTCCATATTAATTATAAAAGTTCTGACAATTAAGTTCGCAAACTCCTCCTGGTCACCTTCAAAGTACTCCCCTTGGGAAGGTACACACCGATGCCAGCACCTAGTCCACTCTTCAAAGCAATTTTGGAACTCTTTTTCTGGAATGGTCATAAGAGCGGTCATTGTCTTATACTTGATGTCCTGAATGTCACCCAAATGTCTTCCTTTCAATATTTCCTTTATCTTCAGGTAAAGAAAGAAGTCATTGGGGACTAGATCAGGTGAGTAGGGAGAGTGTTCTGATACAGTTATTTGTTTACTAGCTAAAAACTCCCTCACAGACAGTGCCGTGTGAGCTGGTGCATTGTCATGATGCGAGAGCCATGAATTGTTGGCAAAAAGTTCAGGTCGTCTAACTTGTCACGCAGCCTTTTTTAGCACTTCCAAATAGTAAACTGTTCAACACTTCCAAATGTTTAACTGTTTTCTCAGTTGGTACAAATACATAATGAATAATGCCTCTGATATCAAAAAAGGTTAGCAACATCATTGCAACAAGTTCGCAAACTTAATTGTCAGACCTGGTATCATTCTTAGTTTCAAACAACAGAATGCACACTGTAGGCCAAGAAAAATAAACTCTTTAAGGGATAATAAATAATTCACTGAATCATTGGAAGGGCTAGAAAAATGAGCTCAAAATTAGGGTTGCAGGACCAAAGCCCAGATCCATTCTACAGAACCACGCTACAGAACCACCCTGATGGGAAACTTTGATTTTACCCCTCTACCAACCATGCACTGGAATTCACTGCAACTGCGCCTTCTTCCAGAACTCATGACACTATTGCCCTTGAAAGCCACATGCCTTCGAACCTTCACCAGAAAAATAGTAACCTCCTACAAAACTCAAGCTACTTGCTTCTGAATGGAAATCTTTTATTGACTTGTTTGATAGGCTGAAGTCACGTAGCTGCAAAAGATGTTGGTGAAAAGAATAGTCTGGCTCACACTATAAAAAAACAGAATTCACAAGGTGGGGATCATAAAAATACAGGGAAGATGTTTGAGAGATACTCAATGGACACTATTCCAATCAAATAATCGATATATATACCATGTTTCCCTGAAAATAAGACCTAGCCAGACAATCAGCTCTAATGCATCTTTTGAAGCAAAAATTAATATAAGACCTGGTATTATATATTATAATTATAATTTATATTATATTATATTATACTATACTTTACTATACTATGTTATGTTGTGTTATATTATATTATATTATATATTATATTATAGACCTGGTTATATAGTAAAATAAGACTGGGTCTTATATTAATTTTTTGCTCCAAAAGATGCATTGGAGCTGATGGTGTGGCTAGGTCTTATTTTCGGGGAAACATGGCAGCATTTAAGTCAAATTATCAATCAAATGTGAGAATAGAATAAAGATATTTTCAGACATGTAAGGATTCAAATGAATTGTCATGTACTCTTCCTTAGAGAGATGTGGAAGATGAGCTTCAGAAAAATAAGAGAATAAGCTGAGAAAGAGGGCTATGTACTATCCCAGGTGTAAGATCAAATGCTGAAGAAGACTGAAGGAAGTTCCAAGACGACATTTGTTCACAAGACCTAGAGTGTAATGAGCTGGGACTGAAGAAGGGTGATGGAGGGATGGGAAAAAGGCTTTCAAGTGCAAAAAGTATTGTATTTCTTTTAAATAAATTGATTTATTATCCTGTATATTTTAGTATTTGAAAAAATATTAGTGTTTGATAGATTTATTGGTGACTTTGTAAAAAATGGAACGTACAAAAATATAAATAGAATAATATAGTAAATATAGTAAGTAATAGAGTAAATCAGGAAAAGAAGAAACATAGTATACTACTAGACTCAGCAATAAATAATATTTAATTATTCAATAATGTGGAAATTGCATACTGAGTTCATTAGAAATGTACTAAACTGTATTGAGACAACAGTATGAGGGAACACACATATGTGTGGAGGCGGATGTATTGAGTAACATATCATCAACTACCAAAGCAAGAAGTCCAAAACCACTAAGACTGATAAATGAAGAAAGAAGAGGACAAGTATAAATAATCATAAAAATACTGGAAAATTATAGACAAAAAAACTGTAAAAGAGTTGAACTTAATATATATTAGAAGAACAAGACTTGAAAATGAGAATAACGGGACAGGAGACCACATTTTATTCAAATTACACCCTTTAGTCCTATTTGATTTTTTAACTATGTGAATGTAATACACTGATAAATGCAGAATTGTTTCTTAAAAAGAAAACTGCCTTGGACAATGATGATGCAGAAAGTGGGATCTCAAGAGCCTGGCTCAGTATCAGATAGCAAAACTTTAAAAAAGAAAGAATAGTTTTGCATAATGGAAGACAACCAATTTGAAGTTCCCAGGGAATCTAATAAAGAAAGTAAAAAGAAGGGGACAGGGGAAAGACATAATAGGCACCAGCCAGGAAAACAGTGAAACTTTGCGACACATTATATATCTCCCATGACACTACAAAACAATCAATACCATATCCTAAACTCACAAATGTTTGGTGTAACAAATCTCAAGGAAACTGAAGAAAAAACTGTGTTTTCAAACATACTTGGTCTCAGATAAAGAAAGATCCAATAAGCTGAGTTAGCCCTTAGAAAATTAATTCCTTGATGGTCTTGGTCAAGATGGCAGAGTAGGTGAACACTGTGCTTGCCTCCTCTCACAAGCTCATTAAAACTACAAATAAACTACAGAACAATTATCATTAAGAACTGCTGGAAGTCTAGCTGAACTGAAATCATGCAACTAGGGACCTACTGAAGAAGCCACCTTGAGACTGGTAAAAAGAGCAGAGACATGAAATGGGCTCATCCCAAGTGTGACCGTTGAAGATCAGGAAAGATATATCAGGTGTAGAGGTCCCCCCTGGAGGAGTGAGGGGTCTAAGCCCCAGACTGGACTCCTCACCCCACAGTTATAGAGCCAGAGAGAGAGGTCCCCATAAATTCTAGATGTGAAAGCCAATGGAGATTGTGGCTGAATGAGAAGGAAGGTGGCTTGAGTCCAAGGCATTGTTCTTAAAGGGCCGGCTCATGGACATAGTCACTGACAGACTTACTCGGTCGAAGCTCCATTGCTGCGACAGCAGTCTGAAAGGCACCAAGGACATACAAGGGGGAATTGAATTGTCTGGCTGCAGGGCAAGAGCTAGAAGGACACCTTTCTCTCAGACAGAAGTGCTGGCAGAATCCATTGTTTTTCTGTTGAGCCCTCCCACCGCCCAGCTTGCAGACCAAGACAGCCGCCATTTCTGAGTCTTCCATTAACCTGACTAACACTCTTCAATCTACTGTCATGATTTCCTGAGATCCTGTCCCACCCAATGTGCACAACCACTCAAGCTGCTTCCAGTTGTTTTCGTGTACAAACATCCTATTTTGGCTCATGCTGCAAAATTTCCTAAAAATTTCTCAAAGTTTCACAAAATCCAAACAAGCAGCATCTGGCATCATCATGTCCCATATCTCAGGTTGAATAGCCCCAAGACCAGCACTACCAGTAGTTGACCTTAGTTCACGGCTTGGCTTTTGAGGCATTACAAAGCCCAGTGCAGTGGTGACCATCTGCAAATGGCTCTGTGGCTCATGCCAGGTTCCCCAGGCAGGACATAGGCAAAGGTTGGATTTGGCCTGCAGCGTGGCCCATTCCAGGAGGTCCCAGGACTGACACACTCAGTGGCCAGCATCAGACCAAGCCAGAAAATCACCCAGCCATCTCCAAGGATGACACACCCAAAGGGTAGATTGGGCAGGCACCAGGGCACTGATAAAGTAAGTCCTGCTCCATAGGTACAGGCCCTTCACAATAGCTCCTCCACTGTAGTCACGGCCAATCCTCACAAACAATCAACTCAAGGGTCAATAAATACCACTCACATGCAAACAGCAACCAAGGCTCAACTACAACAGGAAGGCATACACAACACAAACAAGGGGCACACCTGGAGCATGCAGCAGAGGTGACAAGCAAACTGTGCCACTGGGCCCCACAGGGTCCCTACTACATAAGGCCACTCTATTAAGACTGGGAGACATGGCAACCCAACCTAATATATAGAAACAAAGACAAGGAGGCAGCCAAAATGGGGAGACAAGAAACATGTCCCAAATAAAGGAACAGAACAAAGCTCCAGAAAAATAACTAAACAAAATGGAGACAAGCAATCTACCAGAAGTAGAGCTCAAAACACTGGTCATAAGGATGCTCAAAGTGATGACAGCAAGGACCTACAACCAAGATTACTCTGTCCAGCAAAGCTATCATTTAAAATTGAAGGAAATATAAAGAGCTACCTAGACTGAAAAAAAAAAAAAAAAACCTAAAGGAGTTCATAACCATCAAAACAATATTACAAAAAATGTTAAGGGGACTTCTTTAAGACGAAGAAAAAAAAATAAAAAATATGAATAATAAAATGGCAATAACTACATATTACTTTAAATGTAAATGAATTAAATGTGCCAATCAAAAGATAAAGTGGTTGAATGGAAAAGAAAAAAAGACTTTTATAAATGCTACCTACAAGAGACCCACTTCAGATCAAAAGACACTCAGACTGAAAGTAAATGGATGGAAAAATATAGCACATGCATGGAAATGAAAAACAAAATGAAGCTGGGGTTGCAATATTTATATCAGACAAAGTAGACTTAAAACAAAGGCTATGAAGAGAGACAAAGAAGGACATTTCATAATGATAGAAAGATCAACCCAACAAGAGATGTAACCCTGGTGAACATTTCTTCATCCAACATACAAGCACCTAAATATATCAAGTAAATACTAACTGTCATAATGGAAGAGATCTGACAGTAATCCAGTCATCGCAGGGGACTTTTCCACCCATTAACATCAATAGGTAGATCCTTCAGACACAACATCAAGGAGGAAACAGTGACCTTAACTGACATATTAGATCAGAGGTTTTAATTGATATTTTTTGGACCTTTCACCCAATAACGACAGAATATATATTCTTTTCAAATGCACATAGACTCTTTCCCAGGACAGACCACATGTTAGGTCACAAAACAAGTCTCAATGAATTTAAGAAGACTGAAATCCTATCAAGTGTCTTCTCTAACCACAATGGTATGAAACTAGAAATTACTTACCAGAAAAATACTGAAAAACAAACAAACACGTGGAGGACAACTACCATGCTACTAATCAATGAATGGCTTAACAATCAGATCAAGGAAGAAATCAAAAGATACCTTGAGACAAATGAAAATGAAAACACAATGACCCAAAATCAATGGGACACAGTGAAAGCAGTCCCAAGAGACAAATTTATAGCAGTACAGGCCTACCACAAGAAACATGAAAATTCTCAACCAAACAATTTTATTTTACATCTAAAGGAATTAGAAAATGAACAACAAACAGCACAAAGGGAGTAGAAGGAAAAAAAATAATAATAAAAATCAGAGCAGAAATTAATGGAACAGAGTCTAAAGAACAAGACAAGGATGTCCACTTTAACCACTTTTATTCAACACGGTATTAGAAGTCCTGGAAACAACAATCAAACAAACAAAAAAATAAAATAAAATAAAACAAGAAAGAAGGAAAGAAAAAAGAAATAACAGACATCCAAATTAAAAAGGAAGACGTAAAACTATCATTATTTGCAGATGATATGATATTGTATATTAAGAACCCTAAAAATTCCACTACAAAACTATTAGAACTGATAAATGAATTCAGTAAAATAGCAGTATACAAAATTAATTTTCAAAAATCAGTTGCATTTTTATATACCAATAAGAAAGTTTCACAAAGAGAAATTAAGAAAATAATCCCATTTATAACTGCATCTCAAAAAAATAAAATAAAATTCTTAGGCATAAATTTAACCAAGGAAGTAAAAGATCTGTACTCAGAAAATTATGAGACATTGAAGAGAGAAATTAAAGAAGATACAAATAAATGGAAGCATATACTATACTCATAGATAGGAAGAATTAATATAGTTAAAATGTCCATACTACCCAAAGCAAACTATAGATTCAATGCAATCCTTATCAAAATAACAATGACATTTTTCATAGAACTAGAATAATCGTAAAATTTATATGGAACCATCAAAGACCCCAAATAGCCATGGCAATCCTGAGAAATAAGAACAAAGCTGGAGGTTTCATGCTACCTGATACCAAATTATACTACAAGGCCACAGTAATCAAACAGCATGGTATTGGCACAAAAACAGACACATAGATCAATGGAACAAAATACAGAGCCCAGAAATAAATCCATCTCTATATGGTCATTTACTGTATGACAAAGAAAGCAAGAATTTACATTGGGGTAAAGACAGTCTACTTAATAAATAGTTCTGGGAAAACTGAACAGCTATATGCAAAAAAATAAAACTGGAACACCTTCTTACTCCATATACAAGAATAAACTCAAAGTGGAATAAAGACTGAAATGTAAGATCCAAAACCATAAAACTCCTGGAAGAAAATATAAGTAAATTCTCAGATATTGCCTTTAGTAATATTTTTACTGATATAGCTCCTTGGGCAAGGGAAACAAAAGAAAAAATACACAAATAAGACTACATCAAACTAAAAGGGTTTTGCACAGCAAAGGAAACAATCCACAAAACAAAAAGACATCCTACTGAATGGGAGAAGATAATTGTAATGATACATCTGAGGATAAGGGGTTAAAACCCAAAATTTATTTTAAAAAAAAAACAACAACATACAATTTGTAGAGAAGATGTTAAAGAAAACATCTTCATTGGTTGATGTGAGCTTTTGTCTATTAGCATTTGTCTGTTACTGCATGTGAGACGATGGTTAGCTTAGGGTTAAAAGAATTCTGTGCTGTGATTAAAGGTGGAGTAAATTCCCCCTTTGTTCTCATTCTCCTTAGCAGGGCAGGTACAAGATAATGTTGCTTTTTGTATGAGATGATGTTGCTTTCTGCCTGTTTCGCCTGCATCAGCAAATGAAGTGAAGAAGTAACTAAGTTAAATCAGGATGACATGACAGGCACATCGCCAGGCCTTGTTGCTTATCTGGATGAACTGGCCCTTTGGCCGGATGGGCAACATTCATATCAGTAACTGAGGGACCCTCTCGGAACTGTCCATTCCCGAGGGACAAGAAACTTGGTCCAGCAGGAACAAGAAATTTGGCTCTAAGATACATCTGAGAAAATATATAAGACAGACCTCAGTTGGCAGTGTAATTATTATTTCATTATTTGGTCATTTGTCATTGGTGATTCTTCATCATTCTAACATTTTGAAGACTTCCAGCAACATGAAACTTACAACACCAAGGAATGTCCTGATTTCCAGCCGCAAACATGGTGAGGTCTGGCTGGTTCTCGACCTCTTTAGTGTTGTTCCCCATGGTTAGCCTTCCCGAGAACTTGTTAACACCTTAAAAACTTATATGCAGGTTGCAGCTTACAGTATCAGAAGACACCTTGACTTCTAACAACAACAGCAGCAAAGACAACAGCAGCAGCATTCTTGGGAACTAGCAAACAGCGGTGTGGGAGACGCCTGAGTTTCTCTCAGCTACAGACCTGGCAAGGTTTTGATTTATGACTTTTCCAGTGGTGTTTTCCCAGTTTGGTAAACTTTTGGCATCTACTGTAATAATTACTATGATATAAAGCTTATTACTACTTTTGGATACTCCTTACTGATGTTATTTGTGTACTTAGCCAAATGATTTTTTATCAGTAGTACACATATCTTGGGATCTCTTAAACTTATATGTATGTATACTCCTTTGACATGACATTGTTATCAATGTATATAGTTTAGTCCTAACCACCATTAATTTCTGACATTACCATATTCTATTAATTGCCTTTGTCTTTTGCTATTGCATATTGCTAAATAAATTGATTAGTCCCACTGTAGCATGTGCTCCTCGCTCCTTCCCGCTCATCATTACACAACTCAACACCAAAAAACAAAAAACAAAAAAACAATTAAAAAGTGTCAGAAGACCTGAACAGACATTTCTCCAAAGAGGACAGACACATGGTCAATAGGCATATGAAAAGATGCTCAATATCACTAATCATCAGAGAAATGCAAATAAAAACCACAATGAGATATCATCTCACTCCTCTCAGAATGGCTATCATCAATAAATCAACAAACAATAAATGTTGGCAGGGATGTGGAGAAAAGGGAACCCTCATGCAGTGTTGGTAGAATTGCAAATTGGTGCAGCCACTATGGAAAACAGTCTGGAAATTCCTCAAAAAATTAAAATAGAACTACCTTATGACCCAGAAATTTCACTTCTGGGTATTTATCCAAAGAAATCCAAAACATGAATTCAAAAAATCATATGAACCCCTATGTTTACTGTAATGCTATTCACAATAGCCAAGATATGGAAACAAGTGAAATACTCTTCAGTAGACAATTGGATAAAGAAATTGTAGTACATTCATACAATGGAGTATTACTCTGCTATAAAAAAGAATGAAATTTGACCACTTACAACAACATGGATGAACCTAGAGTATATTATGCTAAGTGAAATAAACCAGACTGAGAAAGACAAATACCATGTGATCTCACTTATACGTGAAATGTAAAGAACAGGATAAATGAACAAACAAATCAGAAATAGACTCATAGACACAGAGAACAAACTGTGGTTGCTAGATGGGAAAAGAGTTGAGGGGATGGGTAAGAAAGTTGAAGGGATTAAGAAGCACAAGTTGGTAGTTACAAAATAGTCATGGAGATGTGAAGTGCAGTATGGGTAATACTGTAAAAAAATGTTGTAAAACTGTGTATCATGTCAGATGGGTGCTGGAATTGATGGGGGCATCACTTCATAATTGCATGTATGCCTGGCCACTGTACTGTAAACCTGAAACTAATATAAAATAGTGTTCAATGTCAATATATACATATATGTATGTACAAGGTGTGATCGAAAAACATGGTGAATGTTTAAATTTAAAGAATTATTACAGTTATAGACACATTACCATTAATCTCCCTCAAAATACTCCCCCTTGCTTCAAACACACTTATCCCCTCATTCTTGCCACTTAGTTGCACTGTCGTGGCTGCCTCAATGTCCTGAATCATTTTGACTTTGGGGAAGAGCCAGAAGTTGCACAGTGCCGTACCTGATGAATAAGGTGGATGAGGACATACCATAATGTTTTGTTGTGTTTTTTTAAATTTATTGGGGTGACAATTGTTAGTAAAATTACATAGATTTCAGGTGTACAATTCTGTATTACATCATCTATAAATCCCATTGTGTGTTCACCACCCAGAGTCAGTTCTCCTTCCATCACCATATATTTGATCCCCCTTACCTCATCTCCCACCCCTCACCCCCCTTACCCTCTCGTAACCACTGAACTATTGTCTGTGTCTATGAGTTTTTGTTTCTCATTTGTTTGTCTTGTTCTTTTGTTGTTTTTGGTTTATATACCACATATCAGTGAAATCATATGGTTCTCTGCTTTTTCTGTCTGACTTATTTCGCTCAGCATTATACTCTCAAGAGCCATCCATGTTGTCACAAATGTTCCTATATCATCTTTCATAATGTTTTTATTTGATAGAAATTGCCATACCAGAAGCTATGTGGGACATGGAACCTTTCCATTGTGATCACAAAATATGGTGAATGTTGCTGCCAAATGCCATCCAACGGAAAGGCAGGGATCTTCAATATGGGAAGTGGTGTGTCCAACCTTAGTAACAGTGTGTGACAAATTTAAACTTGTTCGGTGTAGTCAGTTGGGATGAGCTATGGTTGACTGAAGGTGTATTTTAAAGTGTTCAATAAATCATCCTTCATCATAACAACGCTCTGTGTCACACATCGCTTCTGGTATACGGCAATTTCTGTCAAATAAAAACATTATGGTGTGTCCTTACCTACCTTATTCAGTGGATCTGCCACCATGGGACTTCTGGCTCTTCCCCAAAGTCAAAATGATCATGAAAGGAAAACATTTTGAATCTATTCAGGACAGTGAGGCAGCCACAACAATGCAACTAAAGACACTCACAAAAGAGTACTTCTAGAACTGCTTCAGAAAGTGGCAACAATGAGGGGATAAGTGTGTTTGAAGTGAGGGGGAGTACTTTGAGAGATTAATGGCAATGTGTCTTTTACTGTAATAATTTTTTTTTATTTAAACATTCACCTTATTTCCTGATCACATCTCGTATATGGTTATAGGATGTGAAGTACAGCATGGGGAATATAATCCATGATATTGTAATAGCTATGTATGGTGTCAGATGAGTAGTAGAGTTGTTGGGGTTATCACTTTGCGAGGGATGTAAATATCTAATCACTATGGTGTTGTGTATACCTGAAATTAATTTTTAAAAGAAGTTCTCATCACAAGAAAAAAAAATATGTAACTGTGTGATTATGGATGTTAACTGGACTTACTGTAGTGATCATTTTGCAATATACATATATATATATATATATATATCAAAACATAATGTTGTATACCTGAACTAATACAATGTTGTATGTCAATTAAATCTTAATAAAAAATAAATAAAATAAAATAAGTCCCCCCCCCAAAAAAAAAGAAGATAGGGTGGCTAAAATGGATAAGAAAACAAGTCTCTTACATATGCTGCCTACAAGAGACTCACTTCGGATCAAAAGCACACAGACTGAAAGTAAAGGGATGGGAAAAGACATTTCATGAAAAAAATGGAAACAAAACAAACCAACAAAAAAAGCTGGGATACTAATATTTACACCAGTTAATAGATTTTTTTGTCAGTTTTATTTGTCCTACAGGATACCATTTTATGACTCCTTATTGAAAGTATCCCTGTTTGTCATCAACATCTCCTTCAAAATAAGAGTATCATCATCCTCTTCAGTTCCTACTGTTTTCTCAGAGGTCACCTACAGAAATTTAGTAAATTGCTTCATTCACTGAAGGTGTGCTGAGTCCCAACTATGTTCCAAGCACTGAACTAACCACCAAGGAAACAACAAATAGCACAACATAGAGCTTAGATTCTAGAGAGAAAAGTAATGATTGGCATAACCAAACAAACAAATATATACTTACAAATCATAACATACACTGCTACAGGGTGCTATGAGAATATAAAACTAGAGTATTGATTGGTATGAGATTGTCCTAGTCTTCAAGGGCATGTTTCCTCTAACAGGACACCTGAGCTCATTTAGATCTGTTAGGTGCTATCTCATAATAGCTTCACAATTTAGATTTAAATTCCCCCATAATCAATTTTGTTTTACCCTCTTATGGTTTGAAGATCATTCTATTTGACAGAGAGGACCAAAGAAAAATAAAAGTTGAGGGTGTCTGCTTCTCTGTATTAATCATCAATATTGTAATGTTGGCCCTAATCAACACACTATTCCTTCATTGATCTTTTGCCTCAAACACAGCTTTTTAAAAAGACATTTCTGACAATTTTTGCATGCTTATTCTAGTCTCAGATCAATTTGGATATTAAACTTTTTGACACTATTTTTAACAAGCAGCTTAGTTTTGTAAAAAGATGGCTTGGATTCAGATTTGAATCCTTAATTGAACACTAGCAAGTTGTTTTATCATAACAAAATATTTTCTCCCTCTGAGCCTGAGTTTCTTCATTTTTAAAGTGAGAATAATAGCCATTGGTCTTCTCTTGACCTTGGACTGAAACTAAACCATTGGCTGTCCTGGGTTCCAGCTGGCCAACTGCAGATCTTGGGATTTCCCAGTTTCCATTATCATGGTACCTGTCTACTAAATGATAAAATGATCAACTTATTCAAGAGTCCTTGAATTGTATATTTAAGACCTGTGAATATAGTCAATTTATGGAAAATCAAAGTGGCACCATTGCCTTTTCATCTCATTGACCTTCAAATTTATTTAAAATAAATAAGACAGGTATACCAACTTTGATGTGTATGGGGAATAGGAAGGGGGCATGACATGCTATGCTTCCTTATTTTTTGACACTAGACAGTTTACATTTGCACTTAAGGAGAACATAAAAAAGGCACATTTTCTTATTAAATAAAAATGCCATGAGGAGAAAAGGTCCAAGATGGCAGATTAGGTAAATGCTATGCCTGCTACCCAGGATCATATCAAAATTAGAACTAAATTACAGAACAATCAACCTCAAGAATCATCTGAAGACTAGCTAAACAGAAGCCCTGCAACTAAGGATATAAAGAAGAAGCCACATTGAGACTGGTAGGAGGAGCCAAGACATGAAACAGCCCCACAAGCAGTGGGTGAACACTAGGAAGGACACCTCAGTGGCAGAGGTCCCTCCTGAAGAGAGATAGGTCCCACTCCCACACTGGGATCCCCAGCCGGGAAGAGGAGTTCCCACACTTGGCAGTGAAAATCAGTGAGGACACTGTCCACCTGTACCAGTGGCTGGAAACCAGACGTCCTCTTAAAGGGTCTGAACACAGATTCACCCACTTGCAAACACTAACCTGGTCTCCAGTAAATGGGCAGCAACTTGAGAGGCTCCAGAGATATATGGGGAAAGACTGAGTCATGTGTAGAGACAGCAGCCACTGTCCTTGTGAGGAGCCTGCCTCATGTGGAGCCTCCAGGCGGGCACCATCTTTTTCTATGTTAAACCCCCTCTCCCAAAGAGCCAGATATGAGACCATATTGGTCTGGTAAAATCTGCATGTGTGTACGAACTTGATTATGCTCTGGGTCCCTGCCCCACCCAGCTACTGCTGCATCACCAGGAATAGTCTCGGCTTCTGGGCAGCCAGCCCCACCCCACAAGCTGCAGAAGCCTTTATAGCAGCAGATGGCCAGCAATGGCCTGAGAAATGTTCAGTCAGTGGCAGACAGTCAGCCACAACTTGTGGTGTAGTCTCTCTTAAGTGGTTCTTGGGGATCAATGGGCCTGAGGCAAGTTGTGGCTGTCCCAGGTGTTCTCAGAGCAGTTTGTGGTCACAGGCCAAGCACTGGTGGAAGAATAAAATCTGCATTAACTTTGTAAAAACCACAGCCCACACCCCATGGCTCCCAGGCCCCATCCTGTCCAACTAGTGCTGCATCACTGGGGCTCTCTCAACAATAGGTCAACCAGCCTTGCCAGTGCATCGCAGGAGACTGAACAGCTAAACCTTATAGGCAGCCAGCAGGTGGAAACAGGCCTAGGGGGGTCCTGAGCATTTTGCTAGCTGCTACAGGCACAATACTGGTGGTAGCAAGCCTTAGTTCACAGAGAGGGCACCCCCACATGCCTCCAGGTCCAGTACTGGCAGCAGCCAACTACATATACCTTTGTATCTCCTACCGGATAGTCCTGGACTTGTCACAGGCAAGGCTGAAACTGACCTGCATGGGAGGTCCTCCCAACTTACACCAGAAACGACACACCCAGAGGCCAGCTTCAGACCACAACAGAGCACTACCCAGACAGTCCCACAGGCAGCATATGAAAGGGTGGTCTCCATAGGCACAAGAGCCTAGTGGGGTGAATTTCTCTCTGAGGGATCATCACCCACACAATAGCTCATACACTGTGGACATAACTTTGTGCACAGGCACTAAACCTGGGAGTCAATACAACTCACTGATGTGTCAAAAACAATCAAGTCTGAACACACAACACACACATTGGACACACCCATAACACATACAGGTGATCAGGGGAGACCGCACCACTGGACCCCACAGAACACATACTACATAAGGCCTGGTCAAGACTGGGAGACATAGCAGAACTACCTAATACATGGAAGCAAACACAAATAGGCAGCCAGAATGAGGAAACAAAGAAACATGTCCCAAAAAAAAAAAAAAAAAAAAAAAAAGGAGAAACCTCCAGAAATAGAACTAAATGAAATGGAGGGAACCAACCTACCAGAGTTTAAAACACTAGTTATAGGAATGTTTAAGAAACTGAGTGAGAACTTCAACAAAGGGATAGTAAGCATAAAGGAGAACACAGAAACCATAGAAAAGAACCAGTCAGAAACAAAGAATACAAAAACTAAAATGAAGATTACACTAGAAAAAATCAACAGCAGATTAGATGCAGCAGAGGTTCAAATCAGCAATTTAGAAGACAAGGTAGCAGAAAACACCCACTTGGAACAATGAAAAGAAAAAAGGAATAAAAAAGAAAACAAATAATTTAAGGGAGCTTTGAGACATCAACAGTAACAATTTTCACATCATAGGAGTACCAGAAGACAGGGAGCAAGAGATCAAGAATGTATTTGAAGAAATAATGACTGACAATGTCCCTAACCTGGCAAAGGAACTAGACATACAACCCCTAGAGTACCAAACAAGATGAACCCAAACAGGCCAATACCAAGACATAATTAAAACAGCAAAAGTTAAAGACAAACAGAATCCTAAAAGCAGCAAGAAACAGAGAAATAGTTACAAGGAGCTTCCATAAGTCTATCAGCTGACTTCTCAACAGAAACTTGGTAGGACAGAAGGGAATGGCAGAAAATATTCAAAGTAATGAAAAACAAGGGCTTACAACCAAACCTACTCTACCCAGAAAGGCTATTATTTAAAATGGAAGGAGAGATAAAAAGTTTCCAAGAAAAGAAACAGCTAAAGAAATTCATTACCACCAAGCCAGTATTACAAGGAATGTTAAAAAGACTTAAGAAGAAAAAGGGAGGAAAACAAACAAAAGAAGATAAAAATATGAATAATAAAATGGCAATAACTGTGTACCTCTCAATAATCACTTTAAATGTAATACCTGGATTAAATGTTCAAATCGAAAGACATAGAGTAGCTGAATGAATAAGAAAACATGATCCATGCATATGCTGTATACAAGAGATCCAAATCAGATGTAAAGACTCACAAAGACGGAAAGTAAAGCAATGGAAAAAGATATTTCACTCAAATGGAAATGAGAAAAAATCTGGTATAGCAATACTTAAATCAATCAAAATACACTTTAAAATGAAAACTATAATAAAAGACAAAGAAGGACATTACATAATAATAAAGAGATGAATCCAACAAGAGGAGATAACCCTAATAAATATCTATGCACACAACATAGAAGCACCTAAATATATAAAACAAAAAATGATCAAAATAAAGGCAGAGATCGACAGTAAAACAATCATAGTAGGGGACTTGAACACACCACTGACACCAATGAACAGATCTTCCAGACAAAATATCAACATGGAAACAGTGACCTCAAAGGACACATTAAGCCCACATGGATTTAACTGATACTTATAGAGCATTTCACCCCAAAACAGCAGAATATATATTATTTTCAAGTGCACATGGAACATTTTCCAAGATACACCACATGTTAGGCCACAAAACTAGTCTCAATAAACTTGAGGCTTGAAATCATATCAAGCATCTTCTATGACCACGATGGTATGAAACAAAAAAATCAATTACAAGAAAAAACTGAAAAACAGACAATTATATGGGGACTAAATAATGTGCTACTAAATAATGAATAGGTCAACAATGAAATCAAGGAAGAAATCATGAGTTACCTTGAGACAACCAAAAGTGAAGAAAAAATGACCCAAAACCTTGGGGACACAGCAAAAGCAGTTCTAAAGGGGAAATTCATAACAATGCACTCTTACCTAAACAATGAAGAAAAATCTTAAATAAACAGTTTAACTTTACATCTAAGGGAACTGGACAAAGACCAGCAAACAAATCCCAAAGTGCGTACAAGGAAGGATATAATAAAGATCAGAGTAAAAATAAACAAAATACAGATAAAAATAATACAAAATATCAATAAAACCAAGAGATGTTTTTTTGAAAAAGATAAAATTGACAAACCTTTAACCAGAGCCATCAAGAAGAAAAAGAGAAGATCCAAATAAATAAAATCAGAAATGAAAGAGAAGTGACAACAGACACCACAGAAATACAAAAAAATTTAACCTATGAGCAAATATACACAAAAAAATTGGACAATCTGGAAGAAATGGATAAACTCCCAGAAGCAAAATTGTCCAAGGCTGAATCAAGAAGAAACAGATAATCTGAACTGACCAATTACTACTAACAATCAAATCAGTAATCAACTAGCTCCCAACAAACAGAAGTCCTGGACCAGATGGCTTCACAGGTGAATTTTACCAAACATTCATAAAACAATTAACACCTATTCTTCTCAAACTAATCCCCAAAAAATTCAAGAGAAGGGAAGACTCCCAAGCTAATTTTACGAGGCCATCACTATCCTGATTCCAAAACCAGACAAAGACATTACAAAAACAGAAAACTATAGGCCAATATCCCTGATGAACATAGATGCAAGAATCCTCAACTAATATTAGCAAACCAAATTAAGCAATACACTGAAAAGATCATAAACACAATCAAGTGGTATTCATTCCTTGTATGCAAGGTTGGTTCAATATCCACAAATCAATTAATGTGATACACCACGCAAACAAAATGAAAAATAAAAACCATATGGTCATATCAGTAGATACAGGAAAAGCATTTGACAAAATCCAGCATCCATTTCTGATTAAAACTCTCAGAAAAGTGGGAACAGAGGGAACATATCTCGACATAATAAAGGCCATAGATGACAAACCTACAGCTAATATCACACAAAATGAGGAAAAGCTAAAAGAACTCTCCTTAACATCAGGAACAAGACATCAATGCCCACTTTCACCACTTTTATTCAACAAGGTAATGGAAGACCTAGTCATATCAATCAGATGATAAAAAGAAATAAAAGGCATTCAGATTGGAAAGGAGGAAGTGAAATTGACATTATTTGCAGATCACATAGTATTACATACAGAGAACCCAAAAGATTCCACCAAAAACTATTATAGCTAATATATAAACTTAGTAAAGTAGCACAATACAAAATGAATATTCAGAAATCGGTTGCATTTTTATACATGAATAATGAGCTATCAGAAAGAGAAATTAAGAAAACAATCCCATTTACAATTATATCACAAAAATAAAATACCTAGAAATAAATTTAACCAAGGAAGTAAAAGAGCTATACTCTGAAAAAATAAGACATTGAGAAGAGAAATGAAAGAGAACACAAATAAATGGAAACATATACCATGCTCACGAACAGAAAGAATTAATATAGTTTAAAAATCCAGACTATCCAAAGCAATCTATAGATTCAATGCAATCCCTATCAAAATAACAATGGCATTTTTTACAGAACCAGAACAAATAATCCTAAAATTTATGTGCAACCATGAAAGATCCCAAATAGCCATTGCAATTCTGAGAAAGAAGAACAAAGCTGGAAGTATCATACTACCTGATATCAAACTATACTGCAAGGCCATAGTTATCAAAACAGCATGGTTTTGGCATAAAAACAGGCACATCGATCAATGGAAGAGAATACAGAGTCTAGAAATAAATCCATGCCTATATTGTAATTTAATCTATGACAAAGGAAGCACGAATATGCATTGGGGTAAAGACAGTATATTCAATAAATAGTGCTAGGTGAATTGGAGAGATACATGCAAAAAAATGAAACTGGACCACCTTCTGATTCCATATAGAAGAATAAATTAAAACTGGATTAAAGACTTAAATGTAAGACCTAAAACCACAAAACTCCTAGAAGAAAACATAGGCAGTAAACTCTCTGACATTGCTCTTACTAATATTTTTTCTGATATATCTCCTTAAGCTAGGGAAACAAAAATAAGGAAATAAATGGGACTACATCAAACTAAAAAGTGTTTGTACAGCAAAGGAAACCATCAACAAAATGAAAAGATATACTACTGAATAGGAAAAGATATTTGTCGATGATACATCTGATAGAGTTAATATCTGAAATTTATATGAACTCATACAACTCAACACCAAAAGAGCAAACAATGCAATAAAAAAATGGGCAGAGGACCTAACAGACATTTCCCCAAAGAGGACATACACATGACCAAGGGACATATGAAAAGATGCTCAATGTCACTGATCATCAGAGAAATGCAAATACAAACTACAATGAGTTATCACCTCACAACTGTAAGGATCGCTATCATCAATAAATAAACAAACAACAAATGTTTGTGAGAATGTGGAGAAAAGGGAACCCTTGTGCACTGTTGGTGGAACAGAAAATTCGTGTAACCACTATGGGAAACAGTTTGGAGGTTCCTCAAAAAATTAAAAATAGAACTACCTTAAGGACCAGCAATTCCCCTACTAGGTATTTATCTGAAGAAATCAAAACACTAATTCAAAAATATATATGCACCCCTATGTTCATTGCAGTGCTTATTTATGATAACCAAGATATGTAAGCAACTGAAATGACCATCAATAGATGATTGAATAAAGAAGAGGTGGTACATATACACAATAAAATACTACTAAGCCATAAAAGAAATGTTACCATTTGTGTCAACATGGATTTGATCTACAGGGTATTGTGCTAAGTGAAATATGTCAGACAGAGACAAATACCATATAATCTCACTTATCTGTGGAATAACAAAATAAACAAAAAAAAAAGAACAAATGGATTCATAGATAGAGAGAACAAACTGATAGTTGCCAGATGGGAGAGGGGTTGGGAGTGAATGAAAAAGGGGAGGGAATTAAAAACTACAAATTGTTTGTTACAGAGTAGTCATGGGGATATACGGTATAGCGTAAGGAATATAGGCAACAATATTGTAATAACTATGTATGGTATCAGATGGGTACTAGATTTATCAGGGTGATCATTTCATAAGTTACGTAAATGTTTAATCACTATGTTGTACACCTGAAACAAATATTGTATGTCAACTGTAGTTGAACAAAAAATGATTAAAAAAAAGAGAATAATATTTCATACTTTGCAGTGCTGAGGTAATGAGAAGATTAGATCACGGAAGCAAAATATCTAGTACAATTCAAGGCATGGAGCAAGGACCCACCAAACAATTGAGGACTGTTCTTTTTACAGGTCCATGCTGTGCATAACAGGTGTCCTCACCTATGCCGTGGGTTTCTTAGGGACAGAGACTGAGCCTTCTATTTTTTTTTTCTCTCACACCTAATGTCTAACTAAGCACAAAATTCTGATAAATAAGGCATACAGGTGTGTTGACCATTACTAACACTGGTAAAAACTTCAAAGCACTTCTATATTTGACAATATTCTTTTGTTTAACAGGGAAAAAATAGCTTTTATGTTGTAAATACTAAATTTCATGCTCCTTTTCAAGTTAAGCACAGTTTGTTCACCACTAATTTTCATCGCAGTGGCTTCTACTCCAATGAACGCTCATACCCTGTGTTTACAGGTTTACACTTCCCATACTGTGTCCCTGTTCTTACAGAATATGTACCCTGCATGACGGGGGCTTATCTCCCTACTCAAACAACCCTCTGCCTGAACTCTTTACCAAGTCAAATTGTTCAGTTATTTTGATCCATCTGAGCATAGGTAAATTTCATCAAACACCATTAGAATGAGGTATAGAAGAAAATCTAGTCCTACATATTACAGTCTGTTTGTCTACTGCAATGAATTCCTAACACTAGGTGCATATATCAAGGAAGAAAGAAAGGAGCTCTTGCTATCCCAGTTATTAAAACTATACTATAAACCTGTAAACTGTTGTTACAGGTCAACCTCACTTTACAAAACAGAAGAACAAACAGGTTCCATTTTATTAATCAGTTCAGTTCTATCTGTTTAGTCTAGCAAATATTTCTCTTCAGGTATCAGCATAAAACTATGCTCCATTTAAGAACTAAATTAAACTTCTCTGAGCCTCTACCTTAATAACAGAGGTAAGTCCACTTTCTCCTCACCCCCGCCATACAATTTCTGTGATAAACCAACAACCCTGGTAGTGGACACTGTGGATGCTCTGCCCAGATCCCCTCAAATCCTTTCACAGGTCCTGGGTGCCCCACCTCTGGCTTCTGTGTCCCTTTGCTTCTAGAATCATACCTGGGACTCTCTTTGGAGAGTCATACATTGCTAACTCACCCTGCTAGCATTAGACTTAAAATATTTAAGTGCCATTTTAAATGTTATCTCTAAAATAATAATAATAATTTACATTTTAAAATTAGATTCTAGAAACACATGTAACCTTCTAATCCATATACTATCCACACTGGCACCAGAAAAAAGGCTCCCTCACCTACTGAATCGTGATCACAGCTCCCTTGGTGATTTGAATGACCAAATGTTCCTACACTGTGGCCTTGGAGATCGATGCTACAGATTCCTCAATAGCATCTGGATCTGAAGCTGTAGAAAAATCTATACACACAAATATACACATATTTTAACACCTCCTTTAACTCCAATGCCGAGACCCGCGACTATCTTAGAAGGCACTCAATACCTGTTAGATAGATTAAAGAATGATCGAATGAGTAAACAAATAAACTAATGGATTTAACAGATCTCTATTGAATACCTTCCCTGTGCTAGGTACCAAACTAGCCTCTAGGGATTCCACGATCAGCAAAACCATTCATAGACCCTGTTTTCATGGAGATTGCATTCTAGTGAGGCAGAAAGACAGACTTTCTTAATGCATGCATTACACATACAGAGAGCCAACTGAGTTCTGTAAGGGGATGATTTGTAGGGATGACATAGATCCACTATAGAATCCAGCATCAAAGACAACAGTGAGCAGGTCTCCTGCCTAGTTTGGTACTTGTCCCAGTGGCTCCTGAAGCAATGGACACCAATTCATATTCATGTGTCATTGGTATGTCAAGGACGGCCAGTAATCCCAGAGGTGTATATCAAAACAGATGTCTTTACAAAGAAAATTCTACTTTCAATAAACTCTTTAAAGTCAGTGTAGAGAAAATATTCACACAAAATAAGGAATCATCTCTAATCAGTTTTGCAACTTATCTTTATGGTTTACTGAGAGTAAAATGAACCTTCAATGTGATTAAATAATAATGTAGCGAATTGTTAGAGCCAAGAATAAGAGGAAAGCTTGTAATGAGTTCCAGCAAAGGTTGAGAGAATTTGGCTCCTTCCCCAAGAGGCATTTCCTCCTCAATCTTTTGAAAGTCTGAGCTTCTGCACACTGTGGAATAGCATGCTAGTATCGTCCTGAATAGAAATGTTATTCTATAGAATTATGATAATTTTTCTGACAGAATAAAGAACCCAGTTTAATTCTATTAACTATTTGCTTACTTTAGTAAAACTAGCATTTAGTATGAAGCTGTGGGAAACTATTTCAACTCCCCTGCCGCTGCACTGGCAAACCTATAAACAATTTTACTCATTCTTAGAATATTTCCTAAGTCCAGTAGTCACATGACAACTAAAGTAAAGACACCACAAGTGCCATACACAGCAACAGCTGTGTGCTGCCCAAGGAGAAATAGTTCAGGCAACTCTGCTGTAAACTTACTGGAACAAAATTACCAAGGTAGAAGAGAGCAAATGTAGCATGACAAAGAATGAGCTTTATGTCTGGAAACCGCATATTGTTGCTGCAATATTTTCTTCTTACATTTTAGACCAGGGTTTCTCAGATACCTTGGTTTCTAAGCATGAAAACACTGCCATCAGTATACAGCCAGTTTTCATGGCGGCTCAGGATAATAACCTGTTTTTGACATGTCAGAAGTAGACATTACTAGTATCCGTAAGAAAAAAAGAGAAGACAGAAGGAAATGTTTAGCCACCTCTGATATCTTGATTATAGACTGCTATCTTGATTATAGACTGCCTTGTATGGTCCTCTAGTGTCTCTGTGACTCACTGGGTCTTGAACCATGCAGGACAGTGTATGTGACAGGTGGTGCAAGGTGATATAGATACAGCACAGGCATTAGAGTCAGAAAACTCTGCTTTAAGCTTTGTCTTGGCCAAAGGGAGGTGAGCAGCATTGAACACTTAACACTTTGAATATGCCATTTCTCATCTATGTGAATTGTGAAGAGGGCTAAATGTAATTACATATACACTAAAATTCCTTGCATGGTCTCGTGGGAGGTGTTTAATAAATGTTCAAATAAATACATGGTTGTCTTCATCTCACCACTAAGGAATGAAGTGTGGAGATTTGTACAATTACAATGATTCCTTGGGGTACACTCAACCAAATTCTTCCAGCTTTGCTCTTCTTACTTACTTCAAAGTTAGAGAAATGTTTGTGATCCTCCCCCAAATATTTGGGGACCTGCTTTGCTACTAATGTCCCTCTGTCCATAATCTTTCACATGTGCCATCTACTCTTCCGTTTTGAATCCCACATACCTCCTGACTAATATCTTTGGCGTACTTTACTCTGATCATGTCACTTCATTATTCTGCAACCTCCTGTGAATCACAAATATCCATAGAAAATGGTCAAATTCTGAGTTAGGACACTGAAGACCCTCCATTCTCAATATACAGATGTGGATGGAATAGAAATAGAAAATCTATCATTAAAATGACTATCAAAATCTACTAATACATATTATAAAGCACACTACAATATCCTATGCCTAAACAGAGAATCAGTTATACCAACATACAGCTAGTCAGTGACAGATGTCTTTGAATCCTTCTCTGCTAGAATTGCTAGCCTGTTTCTAATATACTATGAGCATTTTGCTCTTTTATAACAAGGAGTGAGGTTATGCTGGGCTGCACAGTGAGAAGATTTGAATAACGTAGCGACTCATAGAGTCTCAGGAAGGTGGAGCAATATCAATAATAGCAACTATTAAATGATGTCCGTCTCAGCCCAATTTCCTTAGGTAGACTAAGTCAAAAGCTTGTTGCTAATAGCTTTTAAATTAAATTTATTGGAGTGAGAACGTTTAGTAAAATGACATGCATTGCTAACATCTTATTAGGAAGAGCAGAGGAACAGGAAAAAAGCACTAAAGGAGAAAGAGAATATATAAGGGAGTATATTTCTGAACTGGCCACAGCTTTGTAGCAAGGTCCACTGATTGCTCAGTCTCCTTGGATGACTTTAGAGAGGTGTGTCGGACCACTGAATTTCCACACAGTTCAGAGAAAAGGGATAGGGGAGTAATTTGTTTGCTTGTTCCCTCCTGGCTCCTGCCCCTTGAACAGTCAATGTTCACACAATGAGAAGTTAATTCCCTACAACTTGGTGTCACCTGCCCCTTCAGCAAATGCTGAGGAAGCCAGATCTTATGCCCCTCACCTTGGTGCTTTAAGGCTGGAGGTGATGAAAGAAGCCAGTCTGAGGTAATGGATCTCACAGATCATATAGAGATAGTCAGTGAAATAATGAGTTTTACCACAGCAGGTAGCTAAGTGATGTCCATACTGAGTCAGTCATAGGATCCCTTCTGTATCTATTCAGAATTGCGTAGACTGTTTTGTGAGAGTGCTCACAAAAGATAAAGTGGGATGAAGCAGAATGAATAGGAAAAGTCCTCAGACCACTCAGCAGATCTGATACCTATAAGAGGAAAGAAGGAAGGAAGCAGGATTGGGCCAGGGGAGCCTCAGGTTGTGATGCAGATCTGACAAATCCTAAGCCAATTCCATACTGTGCTCTGGAGCAAAGACTGCCCAGCAGAGAAGTCCCATGTTAGGCATAAGTGGCCAGATCCTAGAACCCCTACCATGCTCAGGGATGTGTTAAGCGTTACCTGTGAAGATGGTGACCTTATCCCAAATGCCATGGCAGGTCCAAAAGGTGCTATAATTAGATGCTCTTAGGTATCTGAGTATCTCACAGTTTAAACATAAATTCCTTCCTGGAGGGAGATTCAAGCAGGGCACCTCCACAGCTCCCAGACCCACAGAGACCTTGCCTCAGAGCAACTGGCTAAGCAAATTGACAGTTTGATGAGATTGGTCCTCTAATTGTAAAATTCAATACATGGTTTTCTTGTTTAAACTTTCTTTTTTTTTTTTTTTTAATTTGTTAGGGTGACAATTGTTAGTAAAATTATATAGATTTCAGGTGTACAATTCTGTATTACATCATCTATAAATCCCATTGTGTGTTCACCACCCAGAGTCAGTTCTCCTTCCATCACCATATATTTGATCCCCCTTACTCTCATCTCCTACCCCCCACCCTTGTTTAAACTTTCTGATGTGGGTACTGTTGACCAATTCCTTCTAGCTAATCTTCCTGGTACACAAAAAGTATACTACTTCATAGCAATAAACTACACAGGAAAAAAAAATGGCCAAAATTATTTAGGGGCAGTTTCAAAATAATATCCAGAGATATACACAGATTTCTATTACAAAAGACCCAGAAGTTTTCATTCTCTTTGGACCAGTTCAGCAACATACAGCAGGTGACAGATAGGAAAAAGTTCCAAGATAAGCAGTGGTTATAATTATGGCAGGATTGATTGATGGAGAAGGAAAAAAAAAATATGTCCAATTTGTATAGCTGATCTTTACAGTTATTGAGAAGAATCAGTGGAGTCTGAAATACTTGGGATGTAAAACACTAAGGAAGAAAATACAATTAGTAGAAACATGAGGGATGTAAATCCATACAATAGAATGAAGTTTTCAAAATAAATAAATGTTTGCTGAATGCCAAGAAAAAAAACTTCCTGACCTAGAAGAAGCTTATGAAATTATACTTAAAAGTAGACTAAAAAGAAACTCAGGTCATAGTAAACAATTTTGTACCATCCCATAGGGAAATCAACTTACTGGATTTTTCTCCATTTCTTGTTTATCTCCTTCTGTGTCTATACGACAGCATTCCAGATACTTTATTAGTGCTCTTGGCAGCTCTGGGCCCAAAAGGATAACTAATGATTTCCCTATAGAAGGATCAAATATCTGTAGAGAGAAGGTTGAACTGAAATTTTTCAGGCAACTACCACATTCTCTCCTAACGTGGCAGCTGGTCTGCTGAAGAGAAGTACAGGAAGTCCCCAACCGAAAAGCAGACTGCAAAAAGCTGCAGAGTGAAAATTCATAATCTAGTTCCCCCTGGAAAGACTTAATCATTAGTAATAACTAACATTCATTAGAGTAGTCCCACCAGATCAAGCTTGTTTAACCCCTACTGTAACAGAAATATGTGATAATAGTATTAATATAACTAAATCTAACTTCCCATTTACTTGTATGATTCCTAAGTACTTCTAAAGGGAATGCACTACAAGCAAGCAGGACATCAGAAAGACAAAGCTGTCTTGCTACAGCAATGAGAGTGAACACTCTCTCAATTCTATTTTTTTTAATTAGTTTCAGGAGTACAAAACAACACAATGATTAGACATTTATACCCCTCACACAGTGATAACCCCAACAAGTCAACTACAAATCTGACACTGTACATAGCTATTCCAATACCATCAACTATATCCCTTGTACTCTACATCTTGTGACTACATAGTGTGTGTGTGTGTGTGTGTGTGTGTGTGTGTATTAATTATAGTTGACATTAAATTTTATTTGACATTAGTTTCAGGCATACAGTACAGACACTCTCAATTCTTACAGCAGCCGTAGGACAAGAAGTGGAGCACGGAGGTGGCTCTTGTACTACTATTGATACTCAGGGATGGCTTGTGGGCATCCAACTTCGTCACACAGGGCCCCATGCTTAGAAGAGTAATGTCTTCAGTTTAATGCTCTGCTATCACCATCTTGAAATTCTCAGTAGTTTCTAAACAACGGGCCCTGCATTTTTATTTTGCACTGGGCCCCACAAATCATGCAGCCAGACCTGCTAATATCGTCTTAAAATTAACAAAGTGCTTTCCCAAACATTACCTCATTTTATCACTACAAATGCCTGTGAAGTAGGCAAGGCAGGTTTTACTGTCCGTTTACAGTTATGTAAAGGGAGGCTTAAAGAAGATAAGGCATTTTCTTCACAAAGTTAAATACATGGGAGAGCAGGAGACCTAAATCTATGACTTCACACTTCAAGGAAGGGGCTCTTTCCATTAGCCTGCACTGCCTTTAGATGTCCTGAACTGTATTAAAGTGACAGAACAATATAAATAAGGGGTCGGGCAGGTGAGAATAGCCTCCTATTTTCAATATCTCAGTAGCTCCACATTACTGATATTATTTCATCTCAAATTCTTTCTTTGTAAGTGACAAGATCTTGCTCTTTTTTGACAAGATCAACTCCTTTTTTTTCTATTTCTTGACAGACCTTAAGATTTGGCTATTTTCGTTATTATCTAAATCCCACTGATCTTAGTGTGTAAAGGCCTTTTCCCTAATTGGCAGGGCTATATCTGGGTTTCCTGTGCTTCTTTGACCCTGTCAGTACACAGAAATGATCTATGATCTTGCTAGCTGAGTATGCGGGATTTCTGGGTAACTTCTTCTTAGCTTTATACAGTAAGAAATGAGTTCTAATTGTGAAACCTGTGAGGCATAGCTGAAAGATAAAAGCATTTATCCCTGTTAGAAAATGCCTACGAGGATCAGATGAGGGAAAAGATGAGTGATGATAAGGTATCAGGTTATGAGGATTACAGAAGCCCCTAGAAGATACACAACATGGCAGGAATGATCAAGGGTTTCTCACTTTGCACAATAGATCTGAAGATAGGAAAAGTCTCAAGGATTCCATTTGTAAGTATGCAAACAGTTTTAAAACCTCTGAGGACAAGAAACTTATTTTTCTCTCTAAGGTTCATAAGACATAAAGGATCATATTTAAGTTACCAAGGTCATTGGTCTTGGAAGAGAGTTATATCCATCCCAATGGTGAATCTGACAGAACTTCAGGAGAGAAAGACAAGTGAGATATTTACCACAATGTACCAAATGAAAGACACACACAAAAAAATTATTATAAAATATTATTTTCCAATGACACTCCTCGGTTTCATAAAAATTACTAAGGAAAAATAATATAGTAGCTTAATAATATGTTCTAGATCTCAACGCATGTAGTACAGAGTGGAAAAGCAAGAGCTCTTGAACCATACAGACCTAGGATGGATTCTGACCTTACTTATTTCATAGTTTTGTGGGCTTGGACAATTTGCTTAACCTTAAAAAATCATTCTGACTTTATAAGAAAATGGGAGATAATAACATCCACATAAGGTTGTTGGGAATAATAAACAACTTTTTCATATATATATATATATATATATATATATATATATATATATATATATAATTTGGCAATAGCAAAGTTAGTTTTCTCTTTATAAATTTATGGAATATTTTCTTTTTCTATAGGTAGTTTCTATACATTTCTCAACACTGATTGCAAATATTTAGATATAAAGAAAAGCTCTGCAAAGCCAATATCACAATTATGTTTTAGAACCATCTCTCTCTTACTGCTCTTAAATGAATTGTAAATGTTTAATTGCAGCTTACACAAAATGGCTGTGTTGAAAGCAGCATGTAATCAAAGTACGGAAATGCTTCCCCTCTTTAATGCACAGTAGTGCCTCAAACAACAGATCCTCCAGGAATAAAGTTGGTCTTGGAATCTGGCCACATGAGTGTTGGGTTGGAAGCAGTGATAGATGAAAAGGAAGATGCAGCAGAATAATTTTAAATATATATTTCTGTGTGGGAGTGCCAGAACTTGAATAAACATAAGAGAAGGACTACATTCCCCTCCACTTCAATTTTAGATTTTATTACCTCAAAATGGAGAAGCTGCTTGCAACCTTGGCTATTGGTGAGTATAAATTCTGAGATACTGGATAAAGGATCAAATAAGGATGGAAAAGAATGTCTCCAGGCAAGCCAAGTGCTGTCAACTTGATTGGAGGGGAAAAAAATAACAGATACCCCTTTTGAGCACATACTCTGTGTCAAGCACCACAAGAAAAAGTTGTTTATTATTCCCAACAAACTTATGTGTATCTTCTAGGGGCTTCTGTAATCCTTATAACCTGATACCTTATCACTCATCTTGTCTCTTTACTTAAATATATATATATATATATATATATATATATATATATATATATATATATATAATATATATGTGTATATATATATATATATATGTATATATAATATATATACATATATAATTATATATAATTTAAAACAACATAATCTAAGAATTTTGAGCTTTTCATATTTTGAATTGTGATAATAATTTTGATTTCTATGTGCAAATGATAACAATCAGCATCTTGTTTTTCTAAAAGGACTTTAGACTATAAAGTAATGAAATCTGTACAGCAAAAGCTTGAGTCACTTTGTGGTTATTAACTCTATCCCTCAATAATAGAGTTATTATTAGGGTAATATAAAAATTTTATATTACAAAGTTAATATAAATATCTGCCCTTGTACTAGAAAATTTAATAATTTTATAAAATTTTGCTCAGTTTGTCTACCAATTAAGTTACCATATGTATTGTGTTCCTTTCTTCCACACCTGGCTCTTAATGTACTATAGAAGATATTTTCAAATTTTTTTCAACATTGGGAAAAAAGACAACATGGTAAGATATAAAGAAAGACGTCATTGGACTAATAGGTAAAAGTCATGGGTTCCATTTCCTACTTGATATAGGCTAAATGTCTCTGTCCTCCCTAAATTCAAATGTTGAAATCCTAATGCCCAACGTGATGATATTAGGAGGTACAACATTTGTGAGGTGGTCAAGTCATAAGGTTAGAATCTTCATAAATGGGATTAATGCTTTTATAAAAGAAGCCTTAGAAAACCCCCTCTGCCCTTCCACCATGTGAAGATATAACAAGAAGTCTTCAACCCAGAAGTGGACCTTCGCCTACACATGCTGACACCCTGATCTCAGATTTCTAGCCCCCAAAACTGTGAGAAATAAATTTCTGTTGTTTATAAGCCACTCAGTTCCTGGTATAGCAGCCAAAATGGACTAAGACACTACTTTAGAATTTCCCAGCATTTGACTTTAAATTAGTCACTTCACCTTTCTTTTTTTATTTTTATTTTTGTCAATTACATTTAGCATTCAATATTATATTAGTTTGAGGTGTACAGAATAGCAATTAGACATTTATATAATTTATGAAGTGATCTTCCCGCTAAGTCTAGTATCCCCCTGACACCATACATAGTTATTACCATATTATTGACTATATTGCCTATGCTTTACTTTACATTCCCATGATTATTTTGTAACTGCCAATTTGTAGTTCTTAATCCCCTCATCTTTTTCAGTCAGGCCCTCAACACCCCTCCAATCTGGCAACCATCAGTTTGTTCTCTGTATCTATGAGTCTGTTTGTTTTATTTGTTCCTTGAGAAAAGGTGGAACTAAATAAGATCATACATAATCACCACACAGTCCCAAAATAAGTGCCCCATTAGTCCTTCAGGAGTCGAGATATTTGAAGGTGATTTTTAGATTTTAAGAGATCTAAAGGTGCAAGCAAAACTTTTCATAATTATCTGGTAGAAGACCACAATGCCTCTGGACCCTGGCAATTGGTTTCATTTAGAATCTTATACAACTTGCTGTGTTGGTCGCTATTTCTTCTCCAGGTCATTTCTTGTAAGTTGTCATCAAATTAAAGTACTGATTAATTTATATGACTTAAATTTTTAAAATATATTTACCATATGTTGCAGAAAGTTAAAGCTCCTCACCAAAAATCTGTTTTCCTCTTCTTCTTGGTCTCAATTTGAGTGTGCCATCTCTTTTCTGCTGAGAATCTGACTCACACAGATGCTGGAAAGAGGACACTGGTGGCCCATTTGCAGAGAAATACAGAAACCAACAACCATAAAGAGTTAAGTAAAGAGACATTTTCCCTTATTCTCAGGTCCCCACTCAGTCCCTCACTGAGGCCCTTTCAGGTCTTGAGAAGAGAGAGGGAGGATGTCTGACCCAAAAACAAGCCCCCCCCCCAATTAGGGATGGGGAAAGAGAGAGAGAATAAAAAGATCAGAAGAGGCCCTTACACAAATATGATAAATATGAGCTTTTAAAACAGCAGAGAAATAAATATAATTAAATAATAATGTTGGAAGGATGAGTGAATATAAGAAGAATATGTGAGGGATGAAAAAATTGAACTTTAAGTTTTAAGCAATATTTGGGAAACAAATTGAGTAAGGGGCCTTTCTAATCACTATTTCATAGATGTAATCAGTAAGATTGTCAAGTGGGTTTCATAGTTTACCTGCAGTGATAAGGAATCTGGGGGCAGAAGTGGCCTTACATTATCACTTGAGTCTCTTGAGTCACATTGCCTCTAAAGAAGTGGCCTTTTACATTTAATCTGCCTTAAAAAATATTTGTGGGTGACTGAAAACCATAAACGGGGCAATCATATTTCCTGTGAGGGGATTAAAAAAGTTATAAAAGGGCTTTCCAAACAGAAAAGAAAGAAAAATCAAGCCTGTGTTTCAAAACCTACACAACAGTATGTCAACTAACCTTAAAGATTTATCTGTGAATGACGTTTTATTAGGTTGGTGCACAAGTAATTGCGGTTTTTGCAATTGTTTTTAACCTTTTAAACCGCAATTACTTTTGCACCAACCTAATATAGAGATATACTCTAAGGGCACAAATCTAGACTTCATTTTTGATAATAGATATAACTCAGGAGCCAGTGTTGAAATCTAATATCATAGAACTAGCTCTCCAGCTAATAAGGTAATTTAATAATCATAAAACATAGTATTTTGGTGAAATACATAAACAAATGGAATATAAAATATACTGTAACAATACATGTAATCCACGTAATAATATTAACAGTAAAACAATTTAGAGCCTTCCCTTTCTCATCCTCAGGTATTCATTAATTCCTTAGGTTAAATATTTTCTTTTAAAAGCTTATAAAACTCATCAACTGGCACACAAACTGGATTCTACTGTGAAGTATGTTCATCTTCAAAATTATATTAACGTTTGAAAGAATTTTTCAAAATTTAGCAGGCGAGATTGTTTTCTCATTATTACATGAACCATAAGGTATCATATTACTGACCAGGATATGCTGGCATTAGGGTTGCTTCTGAGACCATCTCAAAACACTTTTGGTAAACATCTATCCATCACCAGTTAAGATGGTTCTAGCTCACTTTATAAATGAAAAATAACTATTCTAGTATTTATTCTAGTATTTTTCAACACAGGTGGGGGCAGTTGTGTTGAGTGACTACAGCAGCGATCAATATGTTATGTCTGTGCCCGTGATCATGCACATATACTCACATGTTTAGGAAAAGGTTTTCTTTAAAATGGAAAAGAGGGGCTCATATTCACAAATCGTTGTTTTCTTCAGAAAAGCCATACCTCAGTTCCTAAATTGGTATTAAGACCCTCTAAAAGCATGCCTCACCCTCTTTCAATTTCATTTCCAAATACTAATCTTCTCCATTCTGTGCCCCTTTATCTATTTGTCTTTCTATTGGCTTTTTCTTTCTCCACACTTTTGTCCTGACTTCTTTTCTCCTAACCAAATTCTATCCATTATTTATGCCCCAGTTTAAACTCTTCCTCTTCTATAAAATTGTCCTAAAGTATTTTAGCCCAATATTCATCCTCTCCTGTTCTCATCTGGCACCGTGAGTCTGTCTTAGTAAGTTTAAAATTAATTATTTACTACCTTATGAGAGATCTATTAATATTGAAGCTAGCCTCTTTAAGATTTTATTATTTTACTATGTCAATAATTACTGGAACTTTCCTGAGTGACTGTGTGTGTGTACATGTGTGTGTGTTGTTAGGAAATTTAAACAAAATATAAATAAGGGAAGGAAAGAGATGCAATGGGACTTTTTAATTATGCCAATATCTATATTTCTTTTTGTTGTTATTTTTGTAATTTATTATTGCTTATGCTTTGTTTTCCAGCTCTTTGACTGACAATGTCTTTCTGCTTTTTAAAAATGTCCTGGGTAACACTTAACACAGCAATTAATACTTTCTGGGCCATCAACATGTTTGCTTGATTTATGACATACAGAAGTGGACTACTGATTAACACATACAAATCTAGTGTCAGAGTCAGTATCAGAGAAAAAAGAAAAAAAATAACAATGAAAACCTAGGTTGCTCTATCTAGCTTGTCATGGTTTTTTTGGCTTAAACCCACATTCAAAGACCCAGGAAACCCTCTTTTTTAAATAGTCGAATCAATACAAACCAAGTAGATCTGGCAAGCACACTTCCAAAAAGAAGAAAATTACTTTTAAAAAAGAAAAGTAACTGAGAAACATCAAAATTGAAGTAGCCAAAAAGCCCACGATGTCCTCATGTCTTTAAATGTCATAGAAGTATCCCCAGGGATCAGTCTCTAAGGAAGCTCCTTGAAGCTGTCCCCTCAAGTCTGCTTTACCTCCTTCTGGAGGGGCATCCCTTGGCGGTCTCATCACAAGGGTCTGATCCCTTGCTGTTATCACCCCTTGCCTGTGTTCTATGTATCCAAAGATAATCGTTGGCTATTCCTGTGAAAGCAGCACTGGGAGAAGATGAACATGCCTAATCAGCGATTACAGCTACCCTGTAGAGATCCTTGAGCCCAGACTATAAAGCTTCCCTCTTAATGTGTGTCCTCTCTGTTTGGGGAGCTACTGTCTCTGCATAAAAATTCTCACTTGGAATAAGGTCATTCTGTTTCTTCCCTGTATTGCCTTCTAGTTCATATTATTCCTGAGCTCCAAGAATCACCTCAAACACTCTCTGACCTGGGGTTCTTGCTTTCTCTCATTATTAGGCATTTGTTTCTCAAACTGCTAAATCCCCCCGGGGCACCCTACCCGACCGCCCCATACACACTGAAGGGAATGAGGGACGGCAATGGCCTCCCCAATGAGTCTCATTAGCTCCCTATGGGCACAATCCAACGTACTTAAACTACGTGAAGCACTTTCTGCAGTAATGTCTAGGCTGAAAGTTTTGGACTGTCCCACGACAGCATGGGAGTATATGCAGGAAACGGGCATCTGGAAAGACAACGGGATAGAAAGAGATGTTGATTCAGAGTGGCCACAGAAAATATGGCTGGATGAAGAAATCAAATTATAGGCAAGGAGGAAAAGAAAAGATCATTGCTGGCAAGACAGCATCAGGAAGGGGTTCGGATATTATTTATAAAAATGACAGTATTATTGATCATAAAAGGTACAGTACTTGGAAGATAAATGCTTACTAACCTCATAAAGAACTTATGAACAATAACTATTTGGTATTTTATAATACTCAAAGCTCTTTCAAACATATTACTGATGAGTCTCTCACAAATTTGAAGTGGACCTTACTATCGTTGTCATGTAATAGAAGAAAAGATGGAGGTTAGGTGGGCTTGAGTGACCTGGGAAAGATCTCAGAGTAAGGGGAATTGGAGATCCTAATCTATTTTCTTTCCACTTGGTCCTCTGCCTTGGTGATAACTGGACTTCTGCCTCATTCTCAAGAATTAGAGTCCACCTTTTGGCCCGGTTCTGATATCTAAGCTTCAACCCTTGTTCTAGCACCAAATCCTTATCTTAAAATCTGCAGAGATTCCAGACTCTAGATTCTGCAGCATTGTCCAAGGACGGAACCCCAACCCCTGGATCAAAACCTCCATGGCTGAGCCTCCTCCCTAATGCAGACCTCCCTGATTCACTCTGCCTACAGCTCCCTGGAAGCCACTTGGACTCCTCAGGACATGCGGATGTTCTTAGGCCACCCTTCTCCCCCACCCCTACATCCTTTACATCACCCAGTAGTAACTGCCTTATGTGGAGTGTGTTGTCTCAGAACCTATGCAGTACCATGGGGTTTTTTTTTAAGATCACACATCCTTGAGTACCTGTAATAATATGCATCCTTCCACCTGCCCCAAATGAGAAATGCCCCTCCTGTTACTCAGTCTTCTGATGCTGACTGAGCCATGCCCAGTCCTGTCTGGAAATATTGCAGTGGTGACATTAAAGCTTTCCGCGTAAAATTCTAGCTCTGAGGTAAGGTCCACTCCAAGCCATTTCAAAGCTATAAAAAAAAAAAGTGAGTTATAAGAGACCTTTTCAATGGCAAAGACATGCACCCCATAGTGCAATCCCTTATGATTTTGAAGAACTCTTTTCATAACATTATTTCTCTCTGAGTAAATTTAGAATTTGCCTGATAATAATGTGGTAGGTGCTGCAGCAAACTACAAATATCAGTGAACAACCTTTAATAAGACATAAAAATTCTGAGGATGTGTTGGTACTGATTTCCCATAAGAACAGATATTTCACAGGAAAAAGGGCAAAGCCACCAGCTAATCTTTAGATCAGAAGCAGATGCTAGGAGTGTTCCGGCAATTGCACAAAGAGGTATCAAAGCTAGCACTTTGTCTTTTGATGAAGTATTGCCTATTTCCACAAGTCATATCTAATGATTAATGCTCTGCCCAAGAAGATGTGCTCTTTGTCAGGGCGCAGTGCCCATGTGTGTCACTGGCACAGAGCAGACACTCCTAATAATTATAAGGACTTCTCTATTTTGTGAATAAGGAAGAGGTTATTAGCAGAGATACTGTTTTAGGATGCCATTTCCAGGTGTGCTAAATAAAACTAGCTCTTACCCAAATGTTGTCTTTTCTAATGAATTAATATTAGCACAATTGAGCAATGGTGTGGGTAACAAAGACATGGGGAATCTGAAAATTAAAATCTGCACCTAATTCCATTGTTTACATTATTATTGGTATGAATTTGGCTTAAAAATATCTGCCTTAGTTTCTTCATCTGTAAAGTGGGTCCATAAATACTGCTCAGTTTATTGTTATGAGGATAAAATGAGAAAAAAAGTGTATATTATAAAGCCTTAAACAAAAATAAGTGATTATTATTCTTATATTGACACACTGAGATAATTTGCAAAAAGCACAGCTAGACAGGGAGTTACTGGCAAACAGTAATATAACTATACTCCCCAGAAATTACAAGATTGGGGTATGGGGGTGGCGATCACTTCCTGTCCAGAACAATATCATCACAACAGGAATCTTTGGGTAGCAGAGATAGGTCACATGCTTAAAGTAAATTTGAGCCCCACACAAAAACATGTCGATTAGCACTAAAGAACTTGAAGTATGTTTTAATAAAATGTAAATATGAATGAAATCCAGGCAGTTCTATTACCTCTTACGAAATAAGTATATCTGCATGAGGCAAAGTTTTGTTTTTTTCTGGGCATAGAGAGAGAAAAATTCTAACCTTTTACTTTTCTGTTCTTTTCACTTGAATCAATAAAGAAACACAGAGAGCATCCAGACTGAGCAATTCATTCAAGTGAAGGCATGCATGGAATGCACAGATTTCTATCCAAAGACATTCAGATTATCTAATGAAGCCAAGTCTCCCAATGAGTTCCTCCCCAATCATCACAGACTCCTCAATAGTCACAGTTGCTCATATTTGCACCTTTTACTCCAAAAGTTACAAACAATTCTAGATATCACATTAACTCAAAATTGCAGTCTGCCAATAAGAAAATAGACAGTGGGGATTCAATCACTTACTAGGCTCCTGCTCAATGCCAGGCCGGATGCTAATCACTGAGAAGAGAGTGAACAATAGTCATGTTCCCTGACCTTAGATAATCCCCTGGTCGATCAATCTACAAGGCTCATCCTCCATCAGTGCCATCATCACTTGTGCAGTAAGGAAGGGAGACTGCAGGTGTGGCACTGGAGGGCCCCTTGTAGTACCTGTATTTTTGTGACTCCAACTGTGGCCCCTTCTCCCACCACTTCTCCAGTTCCTAAAGCTTCCCTTTTCTAGGGTGGTCTGCTTTCTGTGTCTGAAAGATAGTATTTCCAGATATCCTTTTTGCTTCCTTTCTCATGTGAAAATATTCATGAGTAGAAGTGGAAGAGAAAGAGGAACAGGGGAAAGCCTTTCCTGACTACTGGGAAAGATGCAGAGGGAATCAGAATTTGTTCATTTGTCCATTCATTAAAACAAGAATTATTGAGCACCTAAGACTTTCCAAGACTTATGCAAGTTTCAGGAGACACAAAGATGGCCGAAGACACTTTCTACTGGAAAGCAAATGTCAGTTCAGTGGCATGGTACCGGCACATAAATAAGCACAGTGCCATAAGACAAATGTTATAATGGATGAGTATACAAGGATCAATGAGAGTACTAAGGAGGACATCCTCTTCTCTACTTCTAGAATTTCATGGAAGGAAGGTGTAAGCTTTACCAGAACTTGGAGGGGAAAATGGAAAATCGAAGGCCAACAGAGGAGGAGAGAGTTCTAGGACAAAAAGCATGTACCATGGGATACAGCCATGAGAGTCCATGGCCCAAACCAGGGACTCTGAACAAACAACATGGCTGTGTGGTAGGGAAAGACCCTAAAGAGGCTGGGAAGGTGGGTGAAACCGTAACTTGAAGGCTTTGAATAGTAGAATATGGGGTTTGGACTTTATTCTCTACGCAGAAGAATTTAAAGCAAGAAAGGGACCCATTCCAATCTGAGGTTTGGTAATATTCTTCCAAAGGCTGTGTGGACAATGGGCTATAAAATGGAAAACAGACTTCGGTTAAGAATTTATTACATGAATGGAAATGATGACAAAGATGAGAAAACAAACAGCAATACATACATTTGTAAGACTTTTAAGAGGTAAAATCAACAGTACCTTAAGGCAAATTGAATATGGAAAGTGAGCAGTAGGTGGAAATAAATATTTAGAGGCTTTTCTCCAAGACAGCTGATTAAGTTGCAACACCATTAACTGAGATAGGAAGAAAAATATTTCAAGAGAAGGAAGAAGTAAAGAAGAAAGACTACGAGTTTGGTTTAAAGTTTATTGAGTTTCAAGTACCTAACACCATCTATCTGCCATCTAGGAGTAGTTGTAATTACAGGTCTGGAGGTCTGGAGAACGGAGCCATCGGAAGATATTAACCAGGGCATCATCAGCATACATCGTGGTTGAGAATATACGCGTATATGAGGGCAAGAAGAAAATATTCTAGGGAGCCTCAAATGAGGAGTAAGGTGAATGAGTAGGAAGAATCTGTTCCCTCGTCATAGCCAAACCTGTAATGTTTCTGTCTTACATGTTACGCATTCTATGTCACAAAAGCATTTTCAAAGAAGCCAAAATCCTCCCAAGGAAAAATGTAACTGAACAAAAAGCAGGGCATGATGCCTTTCCTCTCTCTTTTTCTTTTGCTGATCTTTTCAACCAAAGGAATTTTAAATACACATACACTTTGTTAGTATCTTTAATCCATTAATTCATTGTTTCATTCCTTTGTCAAACAGAAAACTCATTGTTTTACGGTACTGATATACAGCCACCATCTAGTGGTCAAATCTGGTAACTACAGGATTACATAGTTGGGGGTGAGGGGAACACTGTTCCACATCGTTTCCTGGCGGTTTTAAGGATTATGTTCAGTTAAAGATAGTCAGCAATGATAGAGATCACAAAGGAGCGGGTTTTCTCTATTTTTTTTCTGAGTATTAATTATGACAAATAGAAACAATTTTCATATTATGAATGCCTTTCGAGTGCTGTAGGGAACTGTAGAAGGAGCTACAGCTTCCGTGGGGGTTATCGGGTCTTGGGTAGCATGGCAACACCTGATTAGATGGATGGAAACATGATCAGTACCCACAACCAGTCTTTATAATACGAACTCTTTTTCATGTCCTCCAAAGCCTTATACGACATAGCCATTGGCCCTCTCTTTCCAGCCTCACCTTTTGCCACTTTGACCCCTGACCACTGCTATGCAGCCATGGAGACTTCCTTGCTATTACTTGAACATAAGTTCATTCCTGCCTCAGGGCCTTTGTACTTACTGTCTCATCTCTTCCACCAATTCTTTCTACCACCTTCTCCTTCTCATCTTAGGTCTCTGTTTAAATTATTTCCTTCTCAGAGGGACCTTCCCTGACAACTGTAACTCAAAACTCCTCTTCCCCGACTTCATTTTATTCTTGGCGCTTAGCACTCTCTGAAGTTGTATTATCTGCTTACAGTTCAAAGACGAAATCTCCAAATCTACAGTGCAAATTCCACGAGGGAAGAGATTTTTAACTGCATTGTTTGCTAGCATCTAGAGGAATACTATCACATAAAAGGTGCTCAACTAATGGTTGAGGACTGAGTGAATTAAACTAGGCGATGCCTGGGCCATGTCTGGGCAAAAGATATAGTTGGGCAAACTGAAATCTACACAGAATCATGTGATGATGAGATTGAGGCCAAAGATTTTGATATAAGCAAGAGGGCCCAGCATGTAATGGGAATATCCTGCTTCAGGTTTGGTAATTAAGTGGAGCCAAGGCAGGGGAAGCAGATAGAATGAACTTGTGGCTTAATCAACAGTTAGGAATCAGGGTTCAAATAACAGATTGTAGGTGGGGGAGGGGTTAGAATAGTGGTTCCTTTATAGAAACAGGTCCTCAACCCCACTAGAAGCAATTTCTCCATCCACTCAAAAGACCTGGGTCAACTAAGATTTGTAGCATATATAGTTTTCAAATTTCATAATGTAGAAACATCATCTGAGATGGGAGGTATAAAGGGTTAATTCAAAATGGAGATTCCCTCAGGGATACATTGCCATCATGTCTGATTCCATAGGCATGTGGAACTCTGAAACTATGGTTTTAAATTAGTACACAAGGTGAGTCTGATGTGGGCATTCTGGAAATACACTTTTTTGAGAGATATCTGTTCTAGTGCTTTATTATCCATAAAACAATTTTACATATTGTCTCCTATGATTCTCACCTGTAACTCTACAGAGAACTAGGCAGAATAGATTTTTATTTTCATTTATATTTTTAAAACTTTTTATTATAGAATACTGCAAACAAATTCACAAGTGGAGAATATCATAATGAATCCCATGTACCTATCAGCCAATTTCAAGTTATCAACTAGTATAGTCAATTCCATGCCCTATACAGACACGTACATTGCATAAGTTTTAATCAAATCTCAGAAATATCTGAGACCAGCGTGGATCAGAGGAGAGATTTTCATTTTTATTTTATTAACGGGAGTCTGTGCCCCGCAGAGATGATGACATACCCAAGAACAACACATACCTGAGGCTAGAACTTACAGTGTGACCGTGAGGGTGGAGAAGATACTTGTATATGAACAGCTATACCCTTCACTAGGCTTTGAGGCATGTGGCAATTCTCTAAGTGTGTGTGTGTGTGTATGTGTGTGTATGTGTGTGTGTGTGTGTGTGTGTGTGTGTGTGTGCACGTGTGTGTGTTTAAAGAGGGTAGACAACTATCTCTTTAGAATGATTTCTTCTCAGGTCTCTCAGTTCTGCCTGGGGAACGCTTGCAGGTCTTAGATTCTAATGTAAATAAATATTTTACTAATACAAACACCCCGTGTGCTTGGAAACCTTGAGCTATGAGGAAATGGCTATGAAGATGCACCAGAGAGAAGCAGTGAGCGGAGAGCAAGTAAGCTGTAGCTAGGCTGTGGGACCTTATACCATCTGAACTGTCAGAAAAACAAATGCGATTGAAATGCATGCTTCCATTGAAAGTGTGGCTGGCAAAACAGCTCTGCCTTGGGCTGTTGAGACAGTGACAAATGAAATATTGGTTGGTCTCCATTTATTTTATTTGTGAAGTGTTTGCCAATCCTGGAACAGCCCTGGTTGTATTGGAGTGCCACACCGCCAGCAGCACTGGGATTCCCTTCTGTCTCACCCCGTTCCATCTCAGTTACACTGTTTCTACCTTTCGCAGTAATGGCCCAATTAGGAGACTGTCTACAAGTGAGAAGGCAAGGATTCAGATTGGCTAAGTTGCAGGCATTACAGTGAATCCATCTGGAAAACATGGCATGGGAGGGAGCTCTTAATGTCTCATTAATAAGCACATGGTCAGGCTTTGTCAGGGCATTTTTGTAGTTCTAGAACTTTTTTTTGGTTAGGGCCTCTTGAATGGGCAGATATTTTGCAGTGGCTAAGGCAAAGTCACATGTACTCCTTGGTTAAAGTCTTCCCGTAAAACAGTCCACAACTGAACACTGCTACACCAAGAAAAATGAAAGGACTGAAAGAATGTTTAACACTTCTAATGCAAAGTATTTTGTAATTCTCTGTTTGCCAAACCTCTCTTGAGAGGTCAGTAATTTTCTCATTATCCTGCTAAGGAAACAAGTCGACTGTTGTTCCCAAAGTAACACACGGTCAATCAATATCTGGAATTAGAATATAAACCATTCTCATTCCAGGAACCACGCTGAGTCAATAATACATTTGGGTGTAAAAGTATTGTAAGTTTTGGAGGTAACCAATATGATGAAATCATTCCCCGATGACAGGACATGCATATGTATAAAGTCGAGAAAGAACAGGCATTCTCCACTGCATTTAAAGCCAGACATTTGTTCGCTTGAACTTTATAAGTTTCCTAATGATGCATGAGTTGAAGGAAGGGAAGGGAAATATGTAGAGGGGGAGAAGGAAAGTGGAAAATATTAAGTCAGAGAAATTTCAAAGTAAAAATAAATTCTGAACATATATGAAATTAGTTCAGTCATTTTTAAAAATGTAACAGCTCTTTCCTTGTCTCAGAAGAAAGATAAAAACTTCAGAATACTTCATATGAAAATTATTAATAAAACATGACAATAAATGTCATACCATAAATTTAGTCTCCAAAGGGGATGCATCAAATAAATAAAAGCAGGCGATTTTATTACTGTCTCAGGATGGCAGGACTGTCAAGATATTATTTTAAGTCGATACAGAAATATGAAAAAAAACTTCTATTCTTATTTGCCATTTAGTTTCAGAAAAATGTACATCCTCCTCTCTGGGCCACCCACCACACACATACCCTAAGCAATAACTTTGGAATCATTCCTGACAACATTGCCACACTGTTATAGATGTCGTTACCCTTGAATACATTTGTATCCTTTCATTGACTTGTGTCTTGTCAATTTAGTGAATTCTGATTATAATTTACTGGGCTGAGATCCAGTAAAATCCACGTAAACTTTGACACTTCATGTGCATTTTTATTAGAAATTAATTGAATACAAAAACAAAATCCAAAGAGCAACATTTGGAAAACAACAATTCACTCTTCCTTAAACAGGTTAGTTTAAAAAATAAATAAAGTGCTCCAAACTCATCAAGTTATATACATTAAATATATACAGCTGCTTGTATTTCAACCATACTTCAATAATGTGATTTAAAACATTTTTTAAATATAATATATAGTTCAAAAATAAATAAATAAATATTTTTTAAATCAAATGACCGCTATCAGTTGCAGGGGTGGATAGGACAAAGGTTTCATTTGAATCCTCTAATAACTTCTTACATTACTCTAAAACAAACTCATCACTTAGTTCATTATTTTTAAAAGATTCATATTCTTTTTAGAAATTACTAAGTTGAATTTTTTTGAAGTGAATCTTTAATTTATTTGGGGGTTCTAGAAATTAGCTATATATTATTCAAAATATCTTGATGCATAATTATTTGCCCAAATTTAAAGTAGTATTTCTATAGTCTCTTTGTCATCCTATGTGCATTTAACTTAGACCACCACTGTCACTAACCCCCTATTTAAAAAAAAAAAAAAAAAAAGATGGTTGTTGATGAAAACTGTTTCAGTCATCACAGCTGGGAGTCTCACACCAGGCATGAACTGTGAATGGCAAAAATAAGAGATGGAGTTTTTTTCATCTAAAAACTAAATAGTATCTCCCTTAAGATTTGCTCTCTGCTTTCCTGCATATGCTGGTTCTGTGCACACTGTTCTGAATGCCATTCCTCCAGATTCTAGAAGACTTAGTTGGCATGATCAGGTATGCCAACACTAGCTCTGCAGCTGTTTTCTCATTTTGAACTAATCTCAATAGAGACTGACTCTGACCCTTCAGCACCCAGCACAGGCAATCCAAAGGCTCCTGTGGAATTCTTTTGCACAATGTATGTTCTGCAAAGATGGGCTGATCATTTTGTTCTTTTTGTAAATACACCTACAAGGTGACTAGATGTTGTCTGCCAGTTTTCTGTTTTCTTCCAATGTGGTCTGAGAAGTTGTTTGATGGCAGGGAAATTGCTATGACAGATCCTATATCTGTCTCTGGGTATCAATGATGAGTTATAAATACACATATTACAGGCCCTACTGCTTAAAAACACCTTTGAAATAAATTGTCTATCTTCAGTTATCCATTTGCTTTAAATTTACCCAGAATGAAATCCACAAAACATGGAGAAATCGATCAGGCAGTTCAGAATTTACTCTCCAAAGCAGATATGCCAAATTAATAGACACTTACTGTTCCTTTATGCTGACTTAGAAAAGCAGGATTTGCAAGATATTATTTGAAGGTAATAAAAAGAGGTAAATGAAAAAGTCTTTGTATTTTTATTTACCATTTTGTTTCAGAACAATGTACAGGGGGTAGGCAGTTTCTTTGGTATTTAGCATGAAATCAATGCAGTAGTTTACCTGACTAAGACCATGAGCCAAATCACCTTCTCTGAGAATAACCCCCATGAATATTAAGAGGTGGGCCCCTGGCAGTCCTATTTCACATGACCCTCACCCCTGCCCATAGTTAGTTGGGCTGAAGATGGATACTGATTCAAACTGCTCAGCTTCTCTCCCCTAAGATTCCAAATCTGGCAAATGAAGCAGCCACCCGCAAGTACACAGACTATAACATAGAAATGTATGAGCCATGTTTCTGGTGGCCTGTTCTGCCATGTGATGGACAGGGACAGGCCACACCCCAAGTACAGAGAGGAGCAATCGAGACACAGAGCTCTGTGCTGACTCTGATGGCTTTCCTTTTCCTGCTTCCTGGTTTTTCCTGAAGCCCAGCTTCATTCTTGCACTGAATTCCTATGTATTATCCCTGCTGTCTTATAATAACCCTCCCTTTCTCTTCCTTAATCAAGCTTACATTGGTTTCTAATACCTTCATCTAATACAAAGGAGGCCAATGGACATTAAAAAGAAAAGAGTCTTGAAGATATATGAAGAGCACAGAATTGAACTAGGCCATCTTCACTATGCCACATCATTTGGGGATTGCAGATTCCTCCTCTATCTCTGCCAAAAAATTCTTTGCACTTTCAGACTATGCTTAGTTTCCCTTTTATTTTACAGAGAATAAAATTGGGAAGTACACATTGCAGTCTCAGGATTTTGCTGAACCTAGAAGGTTGGCCTGTCGTATTCTTCATAAGGAAGTAGGTAAACACAACGATTTTTATTAGCTGATGAACCTGCTTCAAGTTTATGCTTTCTCCTCCTGTTTTTATTATTTTTCTCAGTCCTTACATGCTCACTAGAACTCCCACATTGCACATTGATTTTGGAGAGAAAGCTTGTTAAAGGATATGTCACTATTTTTCCTTAAGTCTAAACAAAGGGACTGACCTTCACAATAGGGGATTAGAAAAACCTTTTCTTTCCTTTGGACTTATCTGCATCTTTGTACCATGCTGGCACTCAGTAAATGTTAAAAATCTCTCATAGATGTTGTACTATGGCAGTGCTTATTAACACCAAAAAAAAAAAAAGAAAGAAAGAAAGAAAATCCAACAGCCCAATCAAGAAAAGCGATAGTGAGACTGGCAGAGCTTAACCCAAGCGCCCTTGCACCCTCCATGTCTCAGGTCTTCTGACACATAGGCCAGTGCCCTCCTGCTGCCCTCAGGGCACTCTTCCCAGTCTCATTATCCAGGTATTATGACTTCAGATTCCAAAGAGGTTTCTTCCTGCCCTGTCCCCCATTAAATCTTATAGTTTCTCAGGTCTATTTTTATTGTTATCCTCCTACCTTAGCCCACCAATGATTTAAGGAGGTTTAGGAAAGCATGTTTTAAAAATAGAAAAATTTTAAAAAATTAATTCAGACACAATAAAATATACTTAATTGCAAGAATGACACCCCTACCACAATTTCCCCAGAGAGTGAGGTAAAAGATAGCACCTTGTCCAAAAATCTCATTAGGTCTTTGAAAACTGGCTACACTAAACCCTCGAAATGAACAAGGAATAAATGATTGTCTTTTTTTAAGCTCTGTTATTTTGGGTCTTTGTTACTTGAAGCTTAACTTAGCTCTCCCAGTGTCAGAGGTTGGGCTCTGTCAAGATCTACCTTCTTTCCTCCGCAGCACATTTCTCCAAAACTGAGCTAGCCAACCTAGCAAGAATGTCATGGAACTTCTACCATGACAGCCAAAGTTGGACATTGGCATAGTCCAGCAGATATAATCTTTCCAAGTCTGATTCCTTTTGTGTGCAAGCTGCAGTCTTCCTGTTACATTCTGATATGAAATACATAAGTGGTAGAATACACACAAGCATGCAGCCCTCCCAAACAATCAGAATTCAATCTAAATGGAAATCAACAAATATTTATTGAGTACTTTTTATGTAACAAGCACTGCCTAAGCACACTTATGCATTTGTATTATTATTCCTTACATTCATTTTTTTGAGATAGGTCCTATTTCCTTATTGCTCTCCATAGGTGACCTACATTCCCAAGGTCATCTCATTGTCCATGACAGATGGCTGCCTGAATCCTGCTATTACATCTATATCCTAACAGGAAGGAAAAAGCAACAAGAAAGGCACACCCACTTCCTTTAGGAATACTTCCTCTAAGTTGCATGCACTATGCACTATTTCTACTTATCTCCTACTGTCTAGGACTTAGTCACGTGAGTATACCTGCAGCAAGGAAGTCTGGGAAAGTGGTCTTTATTATAGGTAGACAGCTACCTGCCAAAAAAAACAAAAGTTTTATGGCTGAGGAAGAAAACAAATAGTGGAAAACTAGCAGTCTTTGCCATGGCAGTTGTGGTGCAGGGGTCTCAAAATTGATCCTGAGAAAAACATGCTGAGGAGCAACTAACACCTCCATGATTCAGAGAAATAATGAGACTCATTTTCCCTTTAGTTCTATATACTGTAAGATGATGAACCTGGAAATGAGTAAGAGTCTGATGCTTGAGTTATGTATACACAGAAAGTCAAGACTTACAGGAAAGTTAGAAGGGAGAAATGTGGGCCAAAGTTTCCACTGCTACTAAACTAATTATATATGTATATGCTTCCCCTTTTTTTTATAAAGAGGCAAAAATAGTTTATCTAAGGAAACCAAGTATTTCCAGTCACCGAGGCTTGGTACAAAAGAACAAATGTCTTTATGGGCCTTTATATAGGAAACACTAAGACGTGTGATATCAAGTCCTTGTTATTCTACAGTGAAGTATTCAGTGGAAAGGAATGATCTTAACTGTATTCAGCGAAGGTATAAATGAAAGGTAACCTGTCTTCATGTATTAAAATCCACCCAAATGTTTCTATTTTAAGAAGTAAATGTAATATTATATCAAAGAGTAGGATAATTTCCATATGTGACGGACAGAAGAACTTTCTGGTTGCTCCTGAAATCGTACCCCTGTGATGCACATCGAGTCACTAAGGTTACTGTGATTGACAGATACAGAACAGGGGTTTCCCCTTCACTTTATTCTTTCTGCCAACTGAAATGATACCCATCCTTAAAGATCCAGGTCATGTTTCATCTCCCCCAAAGGCTTATTTGACTTTACTAGTTCTAATTTCTCTTCTTCTTCTCTGAAATTCCCACTACATTTAACACTCTGTGTCAGACAATTTAACATTTAATTATATGCTGTCTGCTAATGTTTCATGTGTGTTAAGATCCTAGAGGACATGTGTCTTGTGTTTCCTTGTAAACTCCCATGACCTCTAGAGTACTGAGTGCTTAATAAATATCTGTTGTATAACTGATTTGCCTTTTGTGTTAGAGCTTAGGGTAGTTACCCAAGTGCTTTTTTGTACAGAGTATTATGGAAAGAGGGAGGTGGGATCACCATGAGCTGGTTGGAAAAAAAAAGTGTGTCTGCATGTATGTGTATACATGTCCTCCTTAATATGAGTAATAAGTACCAAAATACTTAGCTGAAGATTATTACTGACATCGTGTGTGTGTGTGTGTGTGTGTGTGTGTGTGTGTGTGTGTCCTTGCATGTGTGCACACACATTTGGAACATGCACAGATCAAATGAGTGGCCATTTATGTGCTATAATTTGGAAAGCACTTCTTGGCTGCTGTGAAAATACCTGCCCACCCTAGTTGGCTTCAAATTTCATTATTACATAGAGTCAAAGAGTGTTAACAAGAACGCAAGAATGCTGTCTCTCTCCAAAAGTCCATAAAAATACACGTTATTTTGAAGCCACCATTACCTCTCTCTATTAGGTGGTAAGAGTATCACCTCACTTTCATGGGCCTATTAGTGGAAAAACTAAGGCCAGACTACTAAAAGGGATCGCAAGAAAGAAAGTGGCTTCAAAATTGAATCCTGCCTTCTATAAGACCTATTTGGAATCAACTCAATAAGATAGAACATGGCACAAGGCAAAAGAAAGGAACACTTCTCAGTGCCAAGAAGGAACTCTGAATCTTTGGCACTCCCTTCCCCAGAAGTTGATGCTACTACACCTCTAAAAAAACCCCAAGGCAGATAGAAGCAGAGCTTGAACACTGCAACTCTAGTCCAACTCTCTCACTTCACAGATTAATAATTTACTCTCTGACTGTACAGGTCAGAAGGTAAGTTAATAGATATATCAGTAATAGAATCCTGGTCCTTTTATTCTCAGTTGAATGCTTTTGCCACACTATTCTTGATGCCTGAGGGCACAAGCGACCTCCCTTTCATCCAGACTAGAGTGCAGAAGTATAGGTGTCTGCAATTGTCCTCTCCGTTTTTCATTAGGCACCATTGTCAACTTTTGAGAGGCAGGATTACCTAGAAATTAACAGGCAAAGCAGTGGCTCTGAATCCCAACTAAGGGTTCAAGCTCTGACTACCCCACCTTCTAGCTGTGTGATCTTGGGTAAGTTTAATACTTAAACTCAGTGGTTCTTGGGTTTCCCACCTGCAAATGGGAACAGCAGTAGCTATCTCATGGAGTTGTTGGGAAGATAAAATTATAAATCCACACAAATCACTTAGAACAATGGACTGGCATTATAGTTAATATTAAGCATTTACTGTTACTGCCATCTTTAATCAGAGATGAAGGAAAAGTGTCATGGATAACTGAACATCAAAAATCCTAAAACGGATATTCTAGCTTCCCTGATGTGCAATGTCTCTTTGCATGAGTGCTGAGTACTGAGCACTGAGCACCAACTTATAGATAGCAAATAGTTTAAGTCTCTTACCATGACTTTTATTTTGAAAGCATAGGACTATGGTGTGATAAGTGACCAGATATACAAAAAAATGATGCCTTATATACTAATGTCTTGCCAACTCTGGTCTGTATCCCAGTTAGAAAAGTTGATCTACATCAGTGGAAACAGTTCAGAAAAGCCTGCAAAAATTTATTACTTTCTGCAGGCTTTTAAACTAAGGATTAGAACACCCATCTGTCCCAAAGCAGATGTTTCCTCTGCTGTTTTGTGACTTTTAAACAATGAAAATGGTGTCAGTAACAACGACAAATTCTGTGGTGGTCTCCAAGAATCTCAATGCCAAAGGCTTTCTATATTAAAACTGGTGCAAGTAGAAGAGGCACTGTTCCTCTTCTACTTGGAAGAGCACCATTCTTGGTCACTGGGCAAGAGGAGAAGTGAGTACCCTGAAGGTGTGGGGTTTATTTTCTTCACTGTGAAGGTGGCAGGTGGCAGCGGAGAGTGGGCCCAGCATAAGTTGCAAGTCAGAAGGGCACATGAGTGAGCAGACCACATGAAGATGAGCAGTACAGTTTCAGAATTGGCCAATGAAAGGGATGCACCTTAGAATGAGGGGCAAGAGCTATGCCCTCCATGTATCTGGATGGCTTAGAGGATCATGGGATTTTCAGTGCAAACTTCCTGTGTTTCTCATTTTTAGCTTCTGTCAAATTCATTAAAAACAAAGTGGTATGCACACAGATTAAAAGTAAAGAGATGAAAAAGATATTTCATGAAAATGGAAAAAAAAAAAAAAAGAAAGCTTGAGTAGCAATACATATGCCAAACAAAATGGACTTTAAAACAAAGGCTGCAACAAGAGATAAAAAATAACCCAGTAGTCCCACTTCTGGGTATTTATCCGAAGAAATCCAAAACATTACTTCGAAGGGACATGTGCACCTATATGCTCATTGCAGCATTATTTACAATAGCCAAGATATGGAGGCAACCTGAGTGACCATTATTAGATGACCAGATAAAGAAGCGGTGGTACATGTGTACAATGGACTATTACTCGCTATAAAAAAGAATGAAATCTTGCCATCTGCAACAACACGGATAGACCTGGAGGATATTGTGCTGAGTGGAGTAAGTCAGACAGAGAAAGACAAATGCCATATGATTTCACTTATATGTGGAATCTAGACAACAGGATAAACAAACAAACAAACAACAGAAACAAGCACATAGATACAGAGAGCATTTTGATGGTTGCCAGGTGGGGGGGCGGGGGCGGAAGGATGGGTGAAGGGTGGGGAGAGGATTAATGGGTACAAATTTGTAGTTACAAGATAGTCATGGAGATGGAGAATATAGCATGGAGAATATAGCAATACTGCAATAACTATGTATGGTGTCAGATGGGTACTGGATTTATCAGGATCACTTCATAAGTCATATAAATGTCTAATCACTGTGTTGTATACCTGAAACTAATATAATATGTCAACTGTAACTGAAAAATAAAAAATTATTAAAACCCCTCCCCACCCAAAAAAAAAAAAAGTGGCATGAATATCAGGAAATCTCATGAACATTCTAAATGTTTATACCAGTAATAAATAAATAAGACATGTGTTGTTTTTGTTTTTGTGGTTTTTTTTTGAGATGTCTTTCTTAATTCAAAGCTAAAACATAATTATTTTAAAATAATGTTTTAGGGACTAAAACAGCCTAAAACTTCAGGGCACAGATCATTTCAGCCTCTACAACCTACAAATTTGCAGAATCAATAACAGGAGATTAAAGTTCTGGAGCTATCTCTTAGATTTTCTTCCTGGAAATTGAGAGTCATTTCCTGATCTTCAGATCACAAGCCTCTAACTACCGTCACTGGGCATGGTTTCTTCTTTTAAGGGTTATGATAGATACATAAGTAGAGAATGGGATGGGATTCAAGTAAGATTTCAATCATCAGTTCTTAAATTAATATAGTTCACGATTCACCGATTCACTCACTTATTCAAATAGTTATGTCAGACACTATGCTGTGTAGTTGTGAATTTATATACTCATTCAATTATTAATTAAGTCAATAAAATTTACCTTGAACCAGGCATTTTTCTAGGTGCTGGTAATATAGCAAAAGAAACTAAAAAGTATGATTCTGTTTTCACAAAACACACATTATAATAGAGGAGATAGAAAAAAAAGAAATACTTAACATTCATATAGTAAGTATTATGAAGAAAAGAAAACAACATAATATGAGAAAAAAAAAAAAGACTTGAGATGCATGGTCATAAAAGACTTCTCTGAGAAGGCAATTTTTATCCTGAGACCTAAATGGCAATGAACAACAAAATTATGCAAAGATCCAGGAGAAAAGCAGCCCTAGCATGCAATGAACTTGGTATGTTGGAGGGACAGAAAACAGATAAGGGTGGCTTGTTGTAGTGAGTGAGATGAGTAGTGAAAGAACACAGAGGTATGGAATAGACGGAGGTCAGAATATCTTAGAGTATAGAGCATCCAGGAAGTAATTTGGATTTCATAGGATGTCACTATAGACACCAGGAAGATGGATGACATAATATAATTTGTTTTTAAAATATCACTTTTGCAGCTATATGGAGAATGAATTGTAGGCAGTGGTGTGTCAGTAAATATTTACAATTCACTATCTGGAAAATATGTTTTAAAAATTCCTGATTTATAGCAGATTCCAATTTCTGTGGCATAAATATTCCCACCCCGGCCAATTTCAAGCTACCCATATCTCACTGAAAGTGGAGTTGGAAAGTAACGCACATAGCGGGCTCTTGGGAGCCTGAACAGGGCAACTCCAGCACATACCACTGATTGCAGGGCAGCAGGAAAACCAGCCACGAGGCCTCAGCAGCTGTCCAGGCAGGAGAGATGGTGGCTTGGTGATGCAGATGCAGTTGAAAGACATGGACAAATTTAAGAGGTATTTATGAGAGAAAATAGACAGAAATTGATGAATTAAATATAGGAGGTAATACGACCAGCATCAAGAATGAATTTCATTCTTTTTGGCTAATTACTCTCTCCCGACTTGTTTCCATCCTTCTTATATCCTACCCAGACTTCTTTTATTTGTTTTCTTTTTTAACATTATTCATACCTATTTCTTTCTTCTCTAATGTAGAGAAAATGAAGAAGTTTCATCCCATGCCATGTTCTGTTCTGTCCTAGGTAGACAGAGCCCAAGAAGCACTGGTGAAAGCAGGGGCAGAAATTCTGAATTCAGAGCTAACGTTCTTACTCCAGCTGCCTCTCCCTGCCATTCTTGTTCATGGCACAGCTGGGCAGTTGAGCCTCTGCCTATGTTACGTCGGGATGGGAGTGGTTGGTGACCATGAGTTCAGGAAGAAAAGGACAAAATGGTGTTCAGAGAAAGTCATGCTCTTTTCCAGCTGATTCCCAAGTCTATGTTTTTCAACAATCCATCTGACAAGGAATTTGAAATCTCATAAATTACCCCAATTGTATGAAGAGATATGTGACTTTCTTGATAAACACCCATTTCTAACTAAGCACCATTCCACAGTGATTAAAATCTGTTTTATAATATTTTTAGTGCTTGCTGTGCAAGGATTTTAATCATAATGATGACTTTCCTGCTGTCTATGATCAATTTTTTGCATTATATCTCTCATGTTTCAAGCATCTCCAGAGAACCAAACTGTGAGTTTTCAAATTACCTTAATAAGTACATTATATTGGATAAGTCTCATTAAGAGACTCCCTTAATTTGACTGACTGAATGATATTGAGGTTCAGTGACCCAAAAACTGGCAGAACGTTTTGTGGATAATATTGTCTATTTGTTATTACGGCTTTTGATAGGAACAATAAGCCTAATGATGAGCTACGTGTCAAAAATGTAAATGTCATTTGTTTTCTGCAACTGACCATTATTGATACTCAAGGTATTCTACCATTAAACCACTTTTTCCTCACTTTCCTGTTGTCCTGTATTTATGAGACAAGTCGACTAAAGAGGAATTTCTCTGTTTTTGCCTTTTTATAATCTAGACATTGAATTTATTGTTACAGTGATTTATTTTATCCAGACATAACTGCAGATTACAATACCAGCTGTTTCCTCAACAATGTTGAAATTCATCACTGGCACAGCAATGAAGGAGAAAGGTCACCGAACTATGAGCAAAAGATCTGGGTTTCAGGTCTTCTAGTGACTTGCTGTTGGATGATAGGAGATACCCTTGTCCTCCATGACTTCACTCATTTATATACTAAATCACTTAAAAATAGGCATTTTTAAAATTCCTCTTAGGTCTTAAGGTGGTTAAAACATTTTCTTTTTTGGAGAAATTTGCATCTAGCTTATATAAAATCAAACACAATATTAAATCATCGTATGCTACCTCTTTTCATTTCTCTATTACTCATAATAATTATAATTAAGCTATTGATGGATCATTGCCCATATTAGTCAGGACTAAGCCAAACTAGCCTGTGAAAAAAGGGGCGGAGGAGTGGAGAGGTATTGGCTCATACAACTGGGAAGGACAGAATGGTTCTAAGGACTAAAATGACGTTCTCTGATTTTTCCATCACCCTAGCTGCTCTCTGGGTTTTGACTATTTTCTCCTACTTTAGACAGCTTTCAATAAGAGCAGATGTGTGGTTTATGACCAGAAGTAACTAGAAAATATCATCCTAGATTACAACCCAGAGGAGGAGAGATTTGTGTCGCCCAACTTTTGCATATGAAATCCCGGGAAGACTCTGACTCGGAAAGGATTCTAACTAGCTCAGTCACTGTAATCAGAGAAATAACTGGGTCAAATTCACTGTCCTGTGATTTGAAGGGTGATAAAGAAAGGGCAGAGTTCACTAAGCAGCAGCCCCACCTTAAATCTTAGGTGTAGAGATAGGGGGTGATATTCTTTCCAGAGAAGAGAGAAAGACCCTACACTGAGAAAAATAGGTATAAAAACCAGAGTCTGTCCTCAAGGTTTATGCTCACAAGATATAGGATTGTTTTCTTTTGGCCTTTAGCATGGGCCTTGATTCTCTTCTGCTGATATATTTCAGGATGTTAGAATCCTAATTGGATTGTCACATCACCTAGAGAAGGACAGCGTAATTTCATTATTTATAACCCATGTGCTTTATTCAAGTAGTTAATCAATAAATATTTGCTGAAAACGAAAAAGTTCTAGTTGCTATAAGCCAGTTTCACTTTACATTTAACTTCTTTATATTCTCTACTCCTGCTAACTATTTTGGCTCAAGTTATTGTGGAAGAGTGTACTGTTCCTAGATACTTAATCTGTCAGCTTTAGTAGAGCTTTTTTTGTTCGTTTGTTAGACAGTACTTGATCTCTTCTGACAGCTTCAATCCTATAATTCTCTTCCCCAAAGGCTGTACTTAAAGTCTACGTATCTCTATACATCATAAAGGTCCAAGTTCATAACTTCACTTGTTATTAGACTCTTATGGAAATTCCAAGGATCCTAGATATCTGTTATATAGGAGTCATCCGTGGGAGTTATTATTAAAGGCTTTGCAGTTCTTGGCCAGAGTTTCTATACCTGTGAAGTAACAGAATGTGTTTGGTATCTCAATGATTATGTTTCTTTTCTTTCCGTTGCTCCTCAGGATAGATCATATGCATAAATCCATATTCATCTACTTTGCCTGTGATTCATAAATAAATTAAGTGAAATAATTTTACTATTGGGGAGTAAGCATAATAAACAAAAATGGACACTAGGCTTAGGATGATGAGCACACAGTGGAGTACACAGATGTCATATTATAAAGTTGTACACCTGAAATTTATATAATATTATTAACCAATATTACCCCGATAAATTTAATTTTTAAAAATGGTGGTTGTTGTTTCTTTGCTTGACAATTACCATTCATTTAATTGGATCAGATTTACCATGTTTAGTTTATGACGGTAACAGAGAAAATGTAACTTTCCATATATCAATTATATGTTTTTCTATACATCTATCACATATGGATATACCAACGTAGCAATAATTCAAAGACATTTTCTAGGTCAATGAAAATTTCCCCAAAAATAATTTTTTATAGAAGTTGGTACTTAACAACTAACTTCTATAGGGAAGATCTTCAGTTTAATTGCACCCACAATTTTAGTTTCCGTTGTTTTTTTTTATGTTTTACCTAGTATTTTCAGATGTCTTTAATACTTACCACAATGAACTTGGACAATTATTCTGCTTCCCACAATTTTTAATTGTACATTTATTTCCTTTTTAAAAATTTTTTTAAAGAACTTTATTTTAAGTTGTTTTTCCAGGACCTCTCAGCTCCAAGTCAAGTAGTTGTTTCAGTCTAGTAGTGGAGGCTACAGATCATAGTGGCCCATGCAGGAATTGAACCTGGTAACCTTAGTGTTATGAGCATCGCACTCTAACCAACTGAGCTAACTGGCCACCCCTTCATCATACATTTTTTCAAGACACGCTTTTCCCTCTGCAGTAGGCATGACTCTCAGGATTATTGTAAAAATTATTTAAAGTAAAATGCTATAAGAGGATATGCTGCACAGTTATGTATTATGCTGAAGAATATCTTTCCTGAACCCATGTCCTTTCTAGTCACTACAACATTTTTCTTACCCTTTATAGGAAAAGTTTTTTAAAGAATGTTAGCTGTTTGTTTTCTAACTTTTCTGTATTTACATGCTGTATTTTCATTCTCTCATCAATCCACTCCAATTAGGCTTTTCCCCTACCAGTCTACTGAACCATTCTTGACATGGCTATCAATTAACTCTATCTTGCCAAGTCCAGGGGTCAACTCTCCCATCCTGTAACTTGACCTTCTAGCAGAAGTCAACATATTTGATCACTTTCTCCTTCTTAAAACACATCCTTCTCTTAATTGAAAGAGTCACACAGAAAATACTTTATGTTTTATGGACCATGCAGTTTCATTGCACCTACACAACTCTGTTGTAGCATAAAAGCAGCCATAGACAATATGTAAATAAATAAGAATGGCTGTGTTCCAACAAAACTTTATTCATAGACACCGAAACTTGAATTTCACATAAGTTTCACGTGTCACAAAACATTATTCTTCTTTTGATGTTTTTGAACAGTTTAAAAATGTAAAACCCACTCTGCTTGACAGCCATACAAAACAACAGTAACCTGCATTTGCCATTAAAGCTTTAGTTTGCCAACCCCAGGTCCAGTACAATACATCTCCTCCTTTCCTCTGTTATACTTGTTGCTTCTTGGTCTTCATTGCTATATCTGACTGTTAAATGTCTCAGTGTTTCCAGGCTCAGTTCTTGGCACTTTCCCCGATCTACACTTCCTTAATTGGTGATCCCATCCAGGCTAATGGCTTTAAAAATCATCTGTATGCTTCTGATTCCCAAATTTATACCTTTAATCTGGCTCTCACATTTAATTCTCAACTCATATTTCCAGCTGTCTACTTAACATCTGCACTTGGAAATTCAATACTCACATGACACTTAACCTATCCAAACCAGAATGTTTTACCCTCTCTTACCTGCTATTCCCCAATTTTTCTCATCTTGGTGAATGGTTTTGCCATTCACTCAGTTGCTCAAGGCAAAAACCCATGGCTCATCTTTTATTTCTTCCCTTTCCCTCACATTCACATTCAGATCATGAACAAGTTCTGCCACTATCACCACTTTCCACTGCTCACCAATTCCAACCTGGTTGAAGCCTCCCACATCTCTTGTCTGAATTACTTTGTTGGCTTCTGCATATATTACTGTAGAACAACGCAATTTAGTCAATTTCATTATCTTAAATACAGTTCAATGCATTTATCTTACACATAAATGGCATTATTCTGCAATAAGTCTTTTTTGTATGCAGTTTCATCGTACTGAATTACTTTCTCCTTTCAAGTTTTTATTTTGTATACTTTATTGCAACAAAAAGGAAAAACATAATTTTTAAAAATGACCAACAACTAAAATGGCATCAGAATAAAGAATAATTCACATCAGGCTGAAAAGCAGACACTACCAATAATATTACTGTTATAATACAAGCTTATTCAAGTAATTTAGACTTTTTTTTTCCTTTTACTGTATTATCCTAGCCCAATATAAACAGAGCATACTGGGTGTAAGGTGGAATTTTCTCAGCAAACCCAGATGACAAGTTTTCCTTCTTCATTAAAAAATGTGCTATGAATAAATTATTATTTTCTCTTGCCTCTGCCCTCAACAAAGCAGAGCTGGTATTGCATTTGCTCCCAGGAATAGGAAAGAGGGTAAGTGAGGCCTGCACCTTAATTGGTGCAAAAAAAAAGAAAGAAAGAAAAGGAAAAAAGCAGGCTGCATGATTCCCAGAGGTCTCTTTCACATAAGCCAACCTAGGGAGGAAGAAAGAGTATATCAAGAATATAAAACAAATGGATATTATGCTGAGTGAAATAAATCAGACAGAAAAATCAAGAACCATATGATTTCACTGATATGGTATATAAAACTAAAAACAACAAAAGAACAAGACAAACAAATGAAGAAACAAAAACTCATAGACACAGACAATAGTTTAGTGGTTACCAGAGGGTAAGGGGGGAAGAGGGTGGTAGATGAGGGTAAATGAGATGAAATATATGGTGATGGAAAGAGAACTGACTCTGGGTGGTGAACACAAATTGTGATATATATAAATGATATATTATAGAATTGTACACCTGAAATCTATGTAACTTTACTAACAATTGTCACCCCAATAAACTTTAAAAAAATGGAGCAGTCTAAGGCCTGGGTACCACTGTTTCTCAGGTTTGGGGCTCCTATTAGGAGAGGGGAATATGGTAAGACTAGCCATGAGCATGGCGCCCCGGCCAGTTGACTCAGTTCGTTAGAGCGTAGTACTCATAACACCAATGTCACCGGTTCGATTCATCACAGGCCACTGAGCTGCACACTCCACAGCTAGATTGAAAACAACGACTCCATAACTAGATTGAAAACAATGACTTGACTTGGAGTTGCACTGTGCCTTCCACAACCATATTGAAAAAAAACAATGACTTGACTTGGAGCTGATGGGTCCTGGAAAAACACACCGTTCCCCAATATTCCTGAATAAAAATTAAAAAAAAGAAAAGAAAAGACTCCATGAGCACACATTCTGGAGAGAGATCCAAGATGGTGGAGTAGATATAAACACTGTACATGCTTCCTTCCATGAACACAACATATTAAAATTACAACTAAATTATAGAACCATCAACCTGAGAACTATCTGAAGTCTGGCTGAACAGAAATTTTATAACTAAGGATATAAAAAAGAAGCCAAATCAACACTGGCAGGAGGGGCTGATACACGAAACAGGCTGGTCCCAAAACTCTGTGTGGTGGTTGAGAATCAGGAGGAGTATCTTGGCTGCAGAGATTCCCCCCAAAGGAGTGATGAACCCCAGCCTGACACTAGCTTCCCAGTCCAGAGTACTGATGATGGGGAGAGGAGCCCCCACATCTGGCTGTGAAAAACAGTGGGGATTTTGACCATCTTGGGAGGATGAAAGGCTCCAGGAAACCCAGATGTCCTCTTAACCAGCCCACACACAGACTCACTCATTCACAGGCACCCACCCTGGGCTCTAGTGGAGGGATGATAACTCGCAGGGAATCAGAGGCATACGAAGGGGCAGACTGAGGTGTGTGTCTTCAAAGCAAGGACTGGAAGACAATCACCATTTTTCCTGTGTGGGGTCCTTCTCCCCTGCAGCTGGAAGATGGGTGCCATCTTTCCTGTATTGAGCCCTCCCTTACAGGTCAAATCCAAATCTCATCAGTTTGGTAAGCTCCACTGGGACCCTGCCCCACCCAACACCCCCAGCGCCAGAGGTACTTTCACAATGAGCAGCCAGACCTGCCCATATTGCACTCTTTCTTGGAAAACTATGAGAGTCCACAGGCCCCAGGCAGGTGGCGACTGGCCTCAGTGTGCTCTGAGACTTTTGCTGAGTATTTCCATGCTCAGCACTGGCACCAAACCAGAGGCTACATTAACCTGATGACCACAGCTCTTCACATTCTAGTGACGCCCTGAAACCGTCTCTCACCCAACTCATGTACTGCACTAGGCTTTATCGGTGGCTGAACCTTAAGGGAGCAAGCAGGTGGCAGCAGGCTTGGGTATCCTGGCTTTCCCTAGAGCTACCCCATGCCCATTACTGGTCGCAGATGTCCTCAGTTCTCAAGTGGCCTCTCCCATGTGCATCCAGGTTTAACACAGGCAGTGAACAAACCACAGATCACTTTGTGGCTCCTACCTGGTTGGTCACAGGCATTGGTTGACCTGGTCATGCACCAGAGCCCCTCCCAAGAGGCCCCGGAACCAACATACTTGGAGGTGGGCTTCAGACCACTGCAGAACATTGCCCAATTAGCCCCAAAAGTGGCACACAAAAAGGGCAGTCTCAACAGGCATCAGAGCTTGCCAGACCAAATCCCACACAGTGGGGTAAGTCTTCCCACATAGTAGTCTATAAGCTATGTACATGGCCAAACCCAAACAGTTAATCAACCTGAGGGTCAATCTCACTTACTGACGTGCAAATAATAATGAAGGCTCAACTATAACAGGAGGGCACACACAACCCACACAAAGGACTCTCCTGGAACACCTGGTGCAGGTGAACAGGAACTGTGCCAGGGCCCCACATATAACAACGCAGCCAAGGCTAGAGACATAGCAGATCTACCTAATGCACAGAAACGAAGCCAGAGAGGCAGCCAAAATTAGGAAACAAAGAAATGTGTCCAAAATGAAAAAAAAACAGGAGAAAAGTCCAGGAAAAAAAACTAAACAAATTGGAGGCAAGCAACTTACCAGAGACAAAGTTCAAAACAAGGGTTATAATGATGCTTAAGAAACTTAGTGAGAACTTCAACAAAGAGATAGCAAGCATTAAAAAGGACATAGAAAGCATAAAAAAAAAAAAAAAAAGAACCAGTCAGAAGTGAAGAATACGATAACTTAATTGAAGAATGCACCTGAAGGAATCACCAGCAGATTAGATGGAGCAGAGAATCAAATGAGCGATTCGAAGTCAGTGTAGTAGAAAACACCCAATCCGGACAGCAAAAAGAAAAAAAAAAGAGAAAAAAAAAAAGGAGGATAGATTAGGAGACCTCTGAGACAACATCAAATATAACAATATTCTCATCATTGGGATACAAGAAGGAGAAGAGAGAAAGCAAGGGATTGAGAAGAAATAGTGACTGAAAATTTTCCTAACCGGGTGAAGGAAATCGACATACAAGTCCAGGAAGCGGAGAGTCCTAAAAAAGATGAACTCACACAATCTCACACTAAGATACATTACAATTAAAACGACAAAGGCTAAAGACAAAGAGAATCCTTAAAGCACCAAGAGACAGGCAACTAGTAACTTATAAGGGAGCACCCATACAATTGTCAACTGATATCTCAATAGAAACTTTGTAGGCCAGAGGGATTGGCACAAAATATTCAACGTGATGAAAAGCAAGGATCTACAACCTTGGGTACTCTACCCAGCAAGGCTATCATTTAAAATTGAAGGACATATAAAGAGCTTCCCAGACAAGAAAAAGCTAAACGAGTTCATCACCACCAAACCAGAATTACAAGGAATGTTAAGAGGGGCTTCTAAAAGATGGAAAAATAAATTTAAAAGATCAAAATTATGAATAATTAAATGGCAACGGCAACTTAGCTATCAACAAATACTTTCAACGTAAGTGAATTAAATGCTCCAATTAAAAGGCATAGGAGGGCTAAATGGATATGAAAACAAGACCCTTACATATGCTGCCTACAAGAGAATCACTTCAGATTGAAAGACACACACACATATTAAGTAAAGGGATGGAAAAAGTTATTTCATAAAAATGGAAATGAAAAAAACATAAAAGAAGCTGGGGCAGCAATATTTATACCAAACAAAATAGACTTTAAAACAAAGGCTATAATAAGAGATAAAGAAGGACCCAGTAATCCTATTTCACAGTACTTATCTGAACACTTATCCATATGTTCATTGCAGCATTATTTACAATGGCCAAGATGTGGAAGCAGCCTGGGTGTCCATCGATACATGAATGCATAAAGAAGAGGTGGTACATACATATATACAATGCAATATTGCTTGGCCATGGAAGGGAATGCGTTCTTGCCAACTGCTGCGGCATGGATGGACCTGGAGGTACTGTGCTGATTGGAATATGTCAGACTGAGAAAGACAGATGCAACGTAATTTCACTTATATATGGAATCTAAAGAACAAAATAAACATAAAAAACAGAAACAACCTCATAGATACAGAACTTTGATGGTTGCCAGGTGGGAAGGAGGTTGTGTGAAAAAAGGGGAAAGAATTAAGAAGTATAAATTTGTCATTAAAAAGTAGTTATGGGGATGAAGGGTATAGCATAAGGAATAGAGTCAATAATATTGTAATAACTATGTATAGTGTCAGATGGGTACTGGGTTTATCGTGGTGATATACGGGAGAGAGTTGGGGGGCAGGGTGGAAAAGGTAAAGGGATGAAATAGTACCAATTGGTAGTTACAAAATTGTCATGTAGATGTAAAGTAAAGCATAGGGAATATAGTCAATGACATGGTAATAACTATGTATAGTGACAAGTGGGTACTAGACTAGTCATAGGGATTACTTCTTAAATTATATAAATGTCTACTATGCTGTACACGTGAAATTAATATAAAATAATATTAAATGTCAATTCTTATCGAAAAATTTAAAAAGGGGGGAAAAGGAGAATAATAATAAGAGATCCAAATTTCCAGGTACAAAACAAATAAGTCATAGGGAAGTAATACACAGCCCCGGGAAGATAGCCCATAATGTGATAGTGTGGTAGGTGTCAGATGGTTGCTGGACCTATAACAGTGATCACTTCTTTAGCTCTATAAATGTTGAATAATTATGGTGTACATCTGAAACTAAAATAATACTGTATGTTAGCTGTATTTTTAATAAAAATCTTTTTTAAAAAGACTCATTCTGCTTATTTTTTTATGCTAAATTTGGTTAAGTTCTCATTGAATGTTTACATTTCATATTTTTGGTTCCCTTCATGTTCAACAGCCATGGCTCTCCCATTGCTCTCACCGTTACTACCCTACATTCTATACTGACATTCCAAGTCCTCCAGTAATTTTACAGCCTGCGCTCTGTTCTTCTGGAGCCAATCTGTAACCATGCTCTTCACACACACACACACACACACACACACACACACACACACACACACACACACAGTGTTTCTTTGCCTCCTTGTCAGTGTTCATCTCTCTCCTCTAAACTGGACATTCCTTCCTTCTCCTTCCAATCACATTCAATTTCTAGATATAAAAATTCCATCTTTTAAACATTCCTTCCTCATCAGAAGGAACCTCTCCTCTAAAATCTTCAAGGACACACTTTACATTTATTCTCTTTAAATGGAATTCAACCCTACATTGCATTTTTATTTTTCTATACATATATTATCCTTCCTTCTAGACATGAATTTCTTGAAGACAGGTTTTCTGTCTAAAAGAGCTATTTTTATTAACAACAGTCTTAGGCCAAGACACTTTCGATTAAATAGTTAGATATTATATGCATAACTTAAACTTATTAGTATTAGCATAAACCATTTTCAGCATGTTTCATAATTATGGCGGTTTAAACTGTTGTTATTCTGCAGACCTATCTTCCATTTACTGTATTTTATCCGATATTTTTGTAGTTCACAACATGGCTGAGCAAATAATAATAATAATAACAACAATGACAACAGCAGGAGAACAGAACAGAGAGGGGAGGTTGATACTTGGAGCCAAATTTTCACTGAGTGCATTATTGAATCTAAGGGACAATATCAGCAAAGCAGGAATAGCATGGTGTTGGGAGAATGCAACTAGTATTTAAAATAGTGTCAGTTTATACATAAGAGACCACCACACATCTCAGCCTTGAAGTCCTAACAACACTGTTGAGAGAATTTTTCATGGGTCTTTCATGCTTCTACACATCATATGAGCAAAGGACCTAACTGACTTGTTACCTGGATATTTTTTTCAAAGACATTTGTATAGTGAACAGCCCTGAAAAATAATGTCTCTCTAGAGCAGAAACAAGTTTGTTTACTGCCTGTCATATAAGCTTCAGGTTCCCCAAACTCAGGGTAACTCAGCTGTGACATACATCCACTCTGTGTGCAGCATCTACCTGGACATTTTCATGTTGCTTCTGTGGAGCTCGGGGTGGGGTGGGCGAGGTGAACTGATGCAAATATGATGCTCGTGATGTTTCCAAGTAGTGAGTAATAAAGTCATTTGTTTCTGACACAGAAGGCTCACGTCATTTTGGTAAAAGTAAGAGAAACGAACTCTAGGTAAATAAAGCAGTTGGGGAGTAGGGGTACGGGGAGTAGTGGAGAGTTCACAGAATTGAAGAGTTGATTGGCCAAATCTCAGGGAAGATGAGTTTGAGGATCTCAACAGCATGGACCCTTGAAGAGTCACTTTCTGATTTTGACATGGAATTAACCAGCATGTTTAATGAGCCATTTCATATTCTGCATGTTTTATAAACTCCTAGAAGAAATATGATTAGTTTGGGTTACATAACCTACCCCTTTTAGTGAGAGGAAGTGGGACCATGTAATTGACATTCTCACCAATCAGAATGAGTGAGAGAATGAATAAATCAATAATTAGATCAATTAATAAACAAATAATAACAAAAAGAGACATCCCCTACCTCTTCCTTAAGTAAACAGTTTTCTTCTCTGAAGAAACTGCAATTTTCTCCTGGGAATAGTAGAAAGCATGTAACTTACTACATTGCCCTGTTTGTTTCGACTACAAGATAACCAAAAATTTAGCTGGATATTAGTAACTATATAAGACCAAATATCTTGCACATTGATCCTTGTCTTGTCCATCTACCCTGACGTTTTTTTCTTGACGTAATTTTTAAGACAACTATATACTTTATATATAGGAAACAAACAATTGCCATGTACAGACCTCCAAACAAACATACTTTGCTATTTCACTCTTCTATGACTTTGCATATGCTGTTCCTTTTACTAAAACATCTTCTTCACTTTGTCCACCATGCAAGTTTCTACTTGTTGGGAAAAGCAGTCATGCACAGTTGCACAGCTCCTTAAGAGTGGCCTTGAGCCTGGAACATTTCTTTGCAAAGAGACAGAGCCTTCATAGCTTGTGCTGGATGTGTCTTTGCTTGGAAATATCTTTCCCTATTCCAGGCTTGACGTGTACATCTTTGCTCTGCTTGAGCATATGTGTGTCATACGGGACCTGGCCAACCCCCCTGCTCTATCTGTTCCCAATGGGCAAGGGAGGAATGGAGTCCTTCTCCTGCAGCACAGAGGGGTACGGGCAGGCCATCTCCCTGCATCAGCTGTGGGCAAGAGATGCTGGCCATGGGGGACAGGCTCACTGCTGGAGTTGTTCTTGTTCTGCCTGTTCTCTTTGTGAGTAAAGTGTTGTTCCATGGAGTGCCTGTGTAAATCGTGTCTTTCTTACCCTGACACCTGCAGTGGGCTGTCACCTGGGGACTGCTGGGCATGGTGGCAGGTGTTAAGATCTTTGCTGCCTCCAGGCAGCGGGACTCCTCCTCTAGGGGTGGTAAGAGGTGTCACTTTCTCAACGCTATTTATTGTTTAGATCTTGGCAAAGTTATTCACCCTGTTCTTTCTGCTCCTAATGTACTTTTACTTATCTGCAGAATCCAACCTATCTTGCCATTATGTGCAATTACTTGTTTAAATAACTTTATCTGCTAGATCAACATTTCTTTGGAGAGGCCTATGTCTCACTTATTATTGTATTGCCAACACCTACTCTGTTTCCTGACATTTAAGAAGAGTTGAGTGAAGGCTTGAAAATTAAACAAAAGATAGATAACTGAATTAGACATTGAAGAGAAGCAAGGAAATCTGGATACTTCTTGGAAGGTAGTTCCACAATCTCCATTTTGGTTTTTGTTTTCAAATCTTTCCCCTTTTCTTTTTATCTATCTCTGTACTACTCTCTAGAATACTGATCTTTTCTTGCTCTTCATAACTTAATTCTTAGTTTAACACTCAACTCCTCTCAGGAAGCTATATAGTCAGATTTTTCTTTTAAATGCCAATTTTTCCTCTTTTCTAATATTGAGGTGTCTATCATGCTGCTTCCACAGTTCTTTTTCATTTGGTTCACAAAATGTTGAGAATTTAGTCCTTACTACAATCAAGGTCACATACCTCACCTAACTGGTTAGTGGCTAGCCTGAGACTTTCTTTCAACCTATCATGGTATTATGCTATCTAAATTTTTTTCATTGTACTAAGTACTATCTCATAAACTAAAGTGAATAATGTCTCTTCCAAAATTGCATAAGGTCAGGCAAAATTGTGGTTATTTGCTTCATTATAGAAATCACAGCAAATGCCTATTATTGCCTCTGAGATTATAATAAAAACAGAAAGGCATGAAAGTTTAGGAGGTGTAAGAACACATTAATACCCATAGAAAACCTTACTCCCTATTAAGGTCTTTTCAGAATTATGCCCTGAAATTTTGTTTCAAATCACTTTGTCAATGCTAAATAAAGTGCTGTTTTCTTGCTTTAGTTGCTTTCTTTGTAAAACACAAAGGAAAAATGTATATGCTATAATGTCACCTCTCCGTAAAGAGAAAACTGTTTTCTTTGTGGGTTTTGTTTTGTTTTGTTTTGTTTTGTTTTGTTTTGTTTTGTTTGTTTAATGATTGAAACACTGTCTCTGTTTCTTGCTAATTGAGCCCACTCACCTGTGACAAATGCAAGCTGTACTACAGTTAGGACAAGTTTGTCAGCAGGGTCACTCACAGAAGCTCTTTGCTAGGGCAAAATTGATGTTCCAGCATATTCTTAGTTGTTAAATTTTAGCAGGTGAGCATAAACAAATAGCTCCATTTATTCAAGAGAGGGAAAGAGTTGAGAGGGGAGTGGAGATGTGACAATTGCTATTTCCATCCTTTTGCAAAGCCAACCAGATTCTATAAGCATAACATATCCATTATGCATGATACATCTCTTCCATGGCAGACACAGACTGGCTTAAAGCATCATATGTATTTTTTAACTCAGTTCTCTATGCTGTGCCATTACCTAGGCTCTTTTAAAGCAAGGAAGTGAGGAGGAAAAAAAATCAAATAAAAATATAATGCCACCACAGCTATTCACTAAAATGGTGCCACCTTTGATAAATTAATTCCCCCATTCTCAGTGTACCCATCACAGATGGTTCAACTTGAAGTGTGTAAAGCTCTTCACAGATGGCTCAACTTTAGGAGTAAAGCTCTTATAATTTGTGCCACCCATGTGTTCATTATTTAAAATTATATCTTCAACACATATTATGATTATGAGAACACTTCAGCTCTGGCAACAGTTCTTCATATTCCATGTTCTGGTCATTTGTCCCCAACATAATCCTCTCATCAGAAGAGTTTGGAGAGGGCTTTATTACTTAAATGAGTGAAAAAATGAATGGATGGATGTGAATGAATTTTTTCTCCCTAATTAGTCAACAAGCTCTTTGAAGTTAGTTTCCAGGGGTTAACTTTTCCTTATATTTCTATATAACTTAGTAAATGTATGTTCTTATCTTTCCTTTACTATTTTTCCTTTAACTTATCTTTCCTGAAAATGAGTAGGTTTAAATAAAAATGTATTGGTTGCATTACTTATAAAAGTCATATTGGGTCACTGTGTAGTCAACCGAAAAACTTAAAGCCTTTCTATATAAACATATTTAGACTCCTTCTGAGAAGTCAGCCAGTGACACACCACTTTATCCCTTAGGACAGCAAATGAAAAAGGTAAAATTAATTAAGAGAAACTAAAATCCATAGCATATCTCTGACCAACAGTTTGCCAGCAACCCCAGAAAAAATTATATTACAGATTGCATTATTTAGATAAACAGAGGAAGCGCTCATGGGGAGTATTATGGTGTGTTGGAAGTGCTGCTCTCACTCCCCACCCCCAATGAACCCCGACACCCGTTGTGCCCTGACCTGAACTTGGCACTACTGAACCTTCCCAAGTTCCAGACCATGAACTCACTCCTGCAGAAATGATGAGGATTATGCTGCGGGTAAATGACCAGAATCCGGAATAGCAAGAATTGTCCCCAGAGCTGAAGTATTCTTATAATCAACATTTGAAATAGGTAGCACATTTTTTAAACCCTGTTATTGTTAAAGACATTATTCATGAGGCATCCTTAAGACCAAATGATGTGTTCCTAGAAGTAGAACATAGAACTGTTAATGTTAAAGTAAAGCTGTTAGAGAAAAAAAATGAGAACAGCTGTCCATGAACTTGATCCTACACTATCAGCTGGACATCAGATTTCTGTACTAATCTGGCATCCAACCATCAAATATTGTTGGGTGAAGTGTTGAAATCAGATTTGCCATCCTTTGATGTGTATGCATGGTCAATTTGCCTTGTCAGATCTTGTCCCCTTTCGACTTCAAACTGTTGCTACGCCAACTTGTTTTTTAAGATGTTTTACCCTTATCTTTCAAAGAGAATTTGTCTGTCTTCCAATTGATTACAAAACAAAATATGGCCTATGCTGGAGATCCTTTGTTAGTACCTCGTTATAGTGCTGCAACAAATTTAATGAAAGTCAGAAAGAATAACTGCAAGCCTCACTCAAGGAAAAATCCAGAGTTTTAAGGCTAGAGCACAGGAAGAGACAAGCACCTACCTACGCATTTCCAAGAATGGGATGAGCTAGGAAAATAAAACTTTCTGTGGAAAAAATCCAGACACTGTCCACTATATTTCAACTGAGATAAGTAAATCAGCTGTTGGGAGATACATATTCACTCCTCATCATGACACCTTAAAATTGTAGTGCAGTAAATAAAATTGAGAAGTTCCTAACCAATTTAGAGACAACTGGGGACTTAGTACGGACATAGATGACTATACTATATTACTAGTACATGGTTCAAGACAGAGGAATCCATTTGTCTTGGGTGTCCAGAAAGCAGAACTTTCCAATGTCAAGAAAATAAACTAAGATTTTATATTTTTATAATTGTTGATGAGAAGACCCAACGTTGTATTCAACAGAGATAATGAGTATTTTTATTTAATTTTTTATTGCTGCTTTTAGCATGACTCTTTCCTTTACTGAGTTTCCTCTATAAGTGGGCCTCTTTGGGTTCATCTTGTTTGGGACTCTCTGTGATTCCTGAGCTTGTATATCTATTTCCTTCACCAAATTAGGGAAGTTTTCCATCTTTATTTCTTCAAATAGATTTTCAATTTTTTGCTCTCTCTCTTCTCTTTCTGGTACCCCTATGATGTGAATGTTGGTATGTTTGATGTTGTCCCAAAAGCCCCTTAAACTACCCTCATTTTGGGGATTTTTTTTTTGTTCCTGTTCTGATTGGGTGTTTTCTGCTACCTTATCTTCCAAATCACTGATTTGATCCTTTACTTCAGCTCATCTACTGTTCATTCCTTCTAATGCATTCTTCATTTCAATTGTTGTATTCTTTGTTTCTGACTGGTTCTTCTTACATTTTCTATCTCCATTTGTATTTTTCCTATCTCTTTGTTGAAGTTCTCCCTGAGAGCATTGAGCATCTTTATGACCAGTGAACTCTGCGTCTAGTAGATTGCTTGTCTCCATTTCTTGTAGTTCTTTCTCTGGAGTTTTGTTCATTATTTTATTTGGGACATGTTTCTTTGTCTCCCCATTGTGGCTGCCTCTCTGTGGTTGTTTCTATGTATTATGTAGAGCTGCTATGTCTCCTGGTCTTAGTAGAGTGACCTTATGTAGTAGGTGTCTTATCCTTAAGAGCAAAAATAAATATTTTGTTAGTCATATTTTCACTTGCACATTACTTCCTCTTTTTGTCATTCACTTAGGCAGTCAAATAAACATTGTTAAATATTTATTTGCTTCTGTTTGCATCCTTTTTCTATCTAGTCATCTGACTTTTATATATTGTCCTTTGCCCCTTTCTTGTTAAGCTTTCCTATAGCATCATGAAAACATTAAATTAGGAGATCAGAAGTCCTTCTAAACCAGAATTTACCTCTACTGAATTATGTGGTTTATCTCCTCCCTGTATCTGTTTACCACTTGTAAAATGAGAAAGTTGGACTAAATCAAATGTAAATGTAAAATACTGCATGTATGTGCATTTTTCTTAGGGAGAAGAGTCATCATTTACCAATTTTTCAGAGTATTTCTTAAATCATATCTGGTTTACTACTCAAACTAGCCAATCAACGTTCTCTTCTCTCTTATCTTCTAAATCAATCCATGGAATGAGAAGAGACATTTTCCCCAACATGGTGTCAAAGTGTTCATATATTTGCGGAGAATAAAAATTCCCTATGATATAGCTCTGTGTGTGTGTGTGCGCGCACGCGCGTGCACGCACGCGTGTGTTTTCCTAAGTTCTGTTTAATTGATTTTAATGCTATCAGGTAGAAATGTTCAATGGATATCAACAATAAAACTTACTAGAAACTATATTTACATAAATAAAATCTGGGTGATGTTAAGACTGCCTTTAATCGCCTTAAATAATGTAATATGTTAAAATATATTTTTAAGATAAATGAAAATACAATCTATTGAGGTGATGGAATACTATAAAATGAGGGGTTTTTTCATCCATTTACTGATGATTTCAACTATACCATTATTAATAACATTTACTTGGAAAAATATGATGATTGGATATGGTATTTATGTCAAACATTTCAGAATTTAAAATCGTATTGAAGGCTAGCTTGAGTGCGCAGGTAGACATACAAAATATATCTGTTTTATGGTGAAGTGTGGCTTCTTGTCATAGTCTCTCAGCTAGATAGAAATTATCTAACCTGACTATCATGGAGCTTTACATGGCTAAACAGCCTGGCCTAAGAGACTACTTCCAGGAGGATATTTACTGGTGTTTTACAGGGTAGGACATGATGCAGAATAGATGGGAATTCGATTTTGAACCCTGACTCTAAGCAGGAAGTGGCTGATCTTTCCAAAAGAGGTTTAAATCCTGTCATACCACACTACACTGAATACCAATTCCTGCACAGAAAATACATACATAGCTTGCTTACATTAGAAAAACACAGACACTGTTAATTCACAGCTATACAGTACTGTGTAGCATGTATTTCATGAAAATAAAGGTCCCATAAGCACTACCTGGCAAATTCCAAAGAAACCACTATTAGGATTTCATAGAGAGATCAGTAAATGATTTGCACAAAAAGCAATAGCTTTCCTTTATATCAGCAATAATCACCAGAGTGTAATGGGGGAAAAATAACACTCTGACAATAGCAACAAAACCTATAAAAGATCTAGAGTTAACTAAAAAAAAATATGCAAGTCCTATATTTAAGGGGAAAAAAAACAAACAGAATCTATGAAACTTTTTCTTCAAGGAGAGAAAGGTGTTTTGAAATTATATCTGTGGCATGAAAGAAATAATGCATAAGTATCTTCCCCCAAATTAATGTATAAATACAATTAAATCCACTAAAATGTAAAGTTTATTTTTAATGTTACAAGCTAGTGCTGAAGTATATCTAGACCATATGAAGTCAAATGTCACACCACTTTCACTCTTCACTCTATGTTCAGTACTTGTTATTGTTGGTAGCACATACTCAGCTCTTGACTGAATTCATTAACTGAATAAATAAATATAATCTAAGTAATAAATCTGATATAGTAAATATGGAACAAGAGCCTACATATTTTTGAAAAACAATAACAACCTATCATATATCTTAATAGTCTATGAGGTTATACCCTGCCTGCCATGACTGACTATCACATTACAGACTAGCCCTCCCACCATAAATAACAATAAAAGTGGAACAAATAAATGAGGCAAACATTTTCGGACAGTGAACAAAAGATAGTGAAATACTACAATTTCTGACAGAAGGTAAAATTACAAGCTGAGTCCCACCTGTGCCCAGCTCTCGGCCTAGGAATAACTTTCTAAGCATGGCATAGAAAAGAGGAGCCAAGCAGAGTATGGCAGTTCTTTTACAGAAATCTGACAAAGACTTTACAGAACAAAACAATTATGTACCAATATCTTTCACTAACATAAGTGCAAAAATCCTCAACAAAATCCAGAAAAATATGAAAAGCAAACCAAACCCAGAAAAATATGAAAAGAATTATATTTTATGACTAAATGGGGTTTATCTCAGGAATGCAAGGTTGGTTCAACATTCAAAAATCATGAAACCACAGTAATTAAAACAACCTGAGTGATGAGAGCTTTGTTGTAAGAAATGGACATTTCACCACCAAGCAGAACAATAATGAACACTGTACAGAAGGTCCAAATAAAACTCGCTCACATGATTTGGAGGTAGTAATAGTTACTTAGAGAACACAAACTGGAAACTAGGAATAAGACCAATTATACGTAAATACAGAGAGGAAATAATATATAGTTTTCATTATGGAGCATAACTTTAAGCAATCTCAGCAAATCCCTTTAATTTCTTCTCAATTTGAAGAACCTCTCTGGCTATTGCTGTAAGCAGAATCCAGTAGATCCAAAATAGCTGACAGTGTCCAGTGTTTAGATGGGCAAAGAATGGTCAACTGTTCTCAATATTCATCTTTAATGAGCTTTATCTCTATCTGGTCTATTACGTACTATAATTTCATAGATTAAAATAGATGATGATTAGACACAGTATTTATGTCAAAGATTTCAGAATTTCAAGTCATATTATTGAAAGCTAGCTTGAGTGTAGACAAGCTAGCTTTCTACTTTCAGGTAGACATACAAAATATATCTATTTTATGGTGAAGTCTGGTGGCTTTAATAAAGGCTTCTTCTCACAGTTTCTCAGCCAGATGAAAATTATCTAACCTGACTACTATGGAGCTTTACACAGCTAAACAGCATACTCTAAGGGACTATTATTGCCAGGAGGATGTTTACTGGTGTAATTTCTAAGAAAGAATTAAGTTTAAGCTGTAACATTTATTTCCAGATACATAGAAGTTGCTCATCAATAAACCTCAGTATTAGCAAAGTTAACACCTCAGTTGTAATTTTGCGTGTACTACCCTGTACTTCCAAACTGTTTCAGTGCTTACTTTCCCCAAACTCTACGAGACAAGTCAAGTTCACTAATGCATAGCTCATTTCCCAGGTTATAAATCGTGTGGAAAGAGCCTTATTGTGTCACAGATAAGAGACTTGGAGAAGTAACTATAAAGACCAATTTACTGGTCTTGGAGACTTTGAAGGATGATAACTACTTAAGAAAAGAAAGAATATCTACTTTAGTCTCTGGACTACCTTTCCTTTACTTCACCTCTAATTTAAGGCATTTAGTCTAAGACTGATAGTGTTTTCATCCTGGTTACAAGTGCCTTTCCTGGGTCTTGCCCTCTGATGCATCCCTTGTCCTTTCCAGCCTCTGCTATCTATGAGTAGGGAATTGATTACAATAGGCTGCATTGTATTAACTGATTGATTACAAGAGCTGGTTGCTAGCTATGCTATTCAGAGGCTGAGAAGCTACCAAAAGAAAAAGCCAGGATATTTCTCCATTCCCTTACCACTCAACCTTGGACAGTGTCTATGGTAGTAACTGCATTTCTTATGTGGCTTCACCTCCCATTAAACTGGTCTGCAGGGATTTAACTGGGTGCCCCCAGCCCTTTGGCTCCTTGAACCACGCTGCCTCCCCTTATCACTCTAGCCTTGTAGTGATGATTGTGATTTCCTGCTGCTACTCCATCCCATTTGTCTTCCATCACATGTTTGATGAGTTCCCTGCACATATGATTTCTAATTGAAACACTTGCAAAGTTTTCTATTTTCCCTAGATGGACTATGATAGTCATTCTACATAAGAAAAAATATACACCAAGATAAAATTCTGTGAGTTTCCTCCTAAGCAAGACTTTATTGTGTGCACTTCTATTTTTCATCAGCACACAGTGAGAGTGCATCTCTTTAGATGAGTTTTGTGGCATTTGTGTGTAATTTTCACTACTGCTGCTACTGCCTCTACACTTGCTAAAAGGAAACTGCTTCTCTTTTGTTCTCTGCAAGTTTGAACTAAAAATGCTGATCCCAGGACTTCTTAGAGACTCGGACTTTAAATTAATAGTAGCTCACTTTTGTAGATGTTTTGCAGCTAGCTCTAAAATTCTTTCTGTAAGGAGTGGACATCAGTTATGTTTGGCTGCCCAGGGTTCCTCCCCCTTTAGTCTGGTAACTAAAGTTATGTTTTCTATAGTGAACGAATTCCACAGGATGGATGGGAGAACCACTCCTTTTCTCCATGACCACAGTGGTGGTCATATTACCTGAGCCTGGCCAATGGGAAAAGCATGTACTCATGACCACAGTGATTGGGTAAGAGACTGGCAAGTTCAGCAAGCAGGCCTATCACAGTGCATGCCCCCAGCCCAATGCTGGACTGTTCTGACAGCCATAGCTCTGGGAAAAGATTGCCTCTTTCAACTGGATTGGCTATGGCAGACTTGAAGGTGCACTACTCAGATCCTATTATAAAGAAAACTTTTGCAGTAGGGTTAAAAGTAAGCAAATGGCCTTTCGTTTTCAGTTTTCTCAGGATCTACCTAAGTTTTTAAACTCACCTCCACCTGAGTATATGAACTTTCCAGGCAGCCTGCATCCAGTGACTGAACAAGGTGGGGTTATAAAGTCTCATTCGTTTTGCCTGGAAAAAGGAAACTCTGACAAGCTCTGTTTGCTAGTTCTCAATAGGGACAGCTGAGGCTTTGTCAGGCCTGAATCACAGTTTGATTAAGAAAAGCATGGCAACCCAGGACCCAGACCCCTTGGATTGAGGATCTAGGTCATGACTATAGGTAGGCCATTACGGTGAGCACAGATGGGCACCAAGGGTAGTTAAGAACAATCTTGGATGAAAACTAGAGAAGGAAGAAATAAGTATCAATTATGATCCCAAAGCCAATTTCAGTGGCAGGAGCTGTAGGTCTTCCCACTAAACTCTCTCCCAAACGTAATTTTAAGAAGTAGATCTGAGCAGCCCAACAGGTAAACTGTGGTAGACACAAAGATCCCCTGTGAGGGCAAAGCATTCTGCACAACTGCACAAAGTGCTGTCAGTAGACAGCCTCCAGCAGTCAGCTCCCTTGCTCCCTAGTCACACAGATTCATCTTGCCAGAGGTCACATAGTTCTTCAGACAGCATGCATCCAGTGACTCAGTGAGGTGGGGGTATAATGACCCAGCCATTTGAGCCTGATGCAAGAACACTCTGAAGGCAGTACTCACTCCAAATTTCCTCTCCATAATGGTTGAGGTTTTTTCAGAACTGAATTTCAGTTTGACTTCTTCCTCTGCCCAATCCTGTTTTCCCTTCCTCCTTTTACAAGTGTTGATTCCTAATAAACAGCTTGTACTGTAGACTCCATCTTGGTTCTTCCTTCTGGAGGATGAAACTTGTGACAACTGCTAAGCAAACAGGTGAAATTACTGGATTCCTGGTCATCATCTGTCCAGCACTTCCAAGTGAAACTCATACTGATAACAGCATTTGAGCTCCATGTCATGCGTGAATCCATGCCTAAAACCAAATATACTCCTGGACTTTGAAGTTTTGTAAATTAGTAAGTTTAAGCCCACAGACACAGAGAACAGATTGGTTGTTGCCAGAAGCAGGGGTGGGAGGGTGGGAGATATGGATGAGATGTTTGTTTTTAGTTTAAGTAAATTGAATTTTAAAAAAGAATAGGTATGCAGAACCTATAGGAATTACAAGGGAAGAGACTGGGGGGTGAGGGAGGGGTAGCCTGCTTGGCTGGGACTTCCTAGAATAACTGAATCAAATAAGGAGAGAGGGCATAATGAGATTAGTCCTACTGGACTCAAGACGAATATTGGTGCTAAAGCTATAACTACTGAAAAGTAGGGAGGGATGGGTCCATCAGCCCCGAAAGAAAGTCTATGGAGGCAATGTCTTAAAAAAATGTCAATTATTGTGGATACTACTATTATTATGCATAACCTATTTTAAATGTACTTCTATCACTTACAACTAGATAATCTTGATTGACAAAACACAAACACCACTGAATTTATTAAAAAATGAAGATGAACTATGCATGTCTATGAAGGAAATAGAATTTCATTCCCCCATGGCTTGTCCCAAAAAAGACACCCTGATGTTGGGCTTAGTCTCTTCTATTCCTGATTCAGTTATGAGAAAATATGAGTCATTATCACCATTCACCATGCTGAGTCAGAATGACCTTGTATTTCTTCTGTAAGGCAGTTGGTTTTAACATCTGCCTAAAAACATCTGTCCAGCTCTTAAAATATTGTTTTAAAAACCATTATGGGCATAATGAGTAGATGGCCTCTTATCTGTATGTAAAGCTGAGTAGATAAGCAAGAGCAGTTAGAGCAATAAATTATATATAAGATTTAACATGTCCTTGCAATTGATGAGCAGAGGAATCTATTTCCAACATGCTTTATAGCATATAAGAAGCCTTGAGGGATGGTTTTTTGACACTTGTTTATCTGAATACATAGAATAATCATATGAATAAAGAAAATACTTGGGGGCCGGCCCGGTGGCTCAGGCGGTTGGAGCTCCGTGCTCCTAACTCCGAAGGCTGCCAGTTCGATTCCCACATGGGCCAATGGGCTCTCAACCACAAGGTTGCCAGTTAGATTTCCCACAAGGGATGGTGGGCTGCACCCCCTACAACTAGCAACGGGCAACTGGACCTGGAGCTGAGCTGTACCCTCCACAACTAAGACTGAAAGGACAACAACTTGAAGCTGAACGGCACCCTCCACAACTAAGATTGAAAGGACAACAACTTGGAAAAAATACACACTGTTCCCCAATAAAGTCCTGTTCCCCTTCCCTAATAAAAAAGAAATAAAATAAAAAAAAGAAAATACTTGGTGTGCTGTATCTTGAAAATAGTCATGAATGTTACTGAGGGTTTCTATTTGAAATGCCAATGTTCAAAAACAGGAGGATGAAAAACAGCCTAGTAATGCTACATAATACATCCATTATGTAGCACAATACACAAGGCACATTTTAAATCCTAGTAGATTATTATCCTATATCCATAAGTAACAATTGTGCATAGTACAAATTTAGCAAGTTGCACAAAGTAACAATGAATAAATTATGGACCTGAGAGTTGTTGTCAGTTCCTCCATCCCTGTGGGCAAGATTATTAGTTTCAGGCTGGTCTCATTGCACTATTCTATGTGCCCCCTGGAGCCCAAACTACAATGAGAATTGTTCTCTCTAGAGTTTGAAAATGATATCCTTGGTAACTTAGTCACAGCTGCAGGGTTAGAAGCTTCCCTGTCTGGAGGAAGCTGAATGGCTTACAACTGAATGGGTACCTCGTTTTTTTATGAAAGAGGAATTAATTACAAACGTCTTGTCTAAGTAAGCATTACTGAGAGGTAAAATCTGCTCTGATTCCACCAAATGATGCGTACAAGAATGTCCACAACAGCTTTTTTCATAATCTCCCCCACTGAAAACAACTGAAATATCTATTAATAGGAGAATGGATTCATACACTGTAAAGGTTCATGCAAATATTACACAGCAGTAAAAAACAAAATAAGGGCAAATGAATGGTACCTACATATGAATGAAACTTACAGACATTATGTTGAGTAAAAGAAGTCAAATAGAAAAGAGTATATAGTACATGATTTCATTTACACGATGCTCAGGAACAGGCAAAACTAATTGACAGTAACAGAAATCAGAATACTGGTTACCTTGAAAGACTGGGTATTGACTGAAGAGGGATATGATGGAAGCTTTGGGCCACTAGACATGTGTTGTATCTAAGTGGTAATTATTTGGATATGTGTGCAAAAAGTTCCTTGAGCTGACACTTAAGATTATTGTGCTTTATTCATCTTATCATACATGTGCTAAAAATTGGTAGTAAAGTTTGGTTTTAAATCTGCTCTGACTCATTTGAACATGAATTCATTGACTAATCTGACATGCCACAGAGTAGCATAGTGAAACTCCAGGGCCATATATCTAAATATGATACCATCCTGACACTCTACTTAAACTCATTCTTCCTTAATACAACTAACCTTATAATTTTGAGATGATGTGTTCTTAATAGAACACAAATTTTAAATTGTTCTTTCAGTTGCAGTAACAGCTTTTCCCAGACCTATGTTCTGAGATTCTGCTGCTGTGTAATCAGCAATATGTATTTACGAACAAAGCAGAAATAACATATATAATATCTACCCACTAATAATCATATCAGCTATTAAAACTATCAGTTCGTGTCACCTTGTGCAAAAAAATGAATATTTTAAAGTGGGGTAAAAATTCAATTTTTATAAATGGAAGTCTATTTAAACTCCATTTTCAAAATTTATCTTGCTTATTTCTCCATCCAAATCAACCAAACATTAAAGTAATTACTTTTCTGCAACCACTTAAATATTACACTATTAAAAATCCCTTTAATAGAACATACTGTCTGTTTTATAAGTTTATCCCTTTCTTTAAACTGTTTAAAACTATACAATGGGTTAACAAAAATATACAAGTTTTGTTTTCTGTGTTGTGTCTTTCTCATTTGGGTGTTTGGTAGTGAATAACTAGACAAACAAAAAGACCAAGTAATGAAATCATTCAAAGTTAGGCCTCCACATTCAAGTCAGACACCATTTATGAGGCTAATCCTGGGCTTTATGAGAAAATGTTGATTATTAGCGGTTTGGGAGTCAGAAGTCTTGTTAACAACCTCCCTATGCTGACTGGGAACTTGGGAAAATTGCAATCTCTTTCCAGACTTCATTTTAAACATATTTCTCCTTGGCTGCTTTTCAGAGTTGAATGGTTTCTGTGCTCGGAAAATTGAACAAACAACTGAATTCTGGCCTTGCAAGGGTCTCTTCTGTTTTCAGGTTGGTGGCATTTCACCTACGATACGTCACCCAATTTTTGAGACTAGAATCTCCCAGACCATCCTTGAAAACAAGATCAGATATATTTTTGCGAGAGGAATAATATGCTGTATTAGGCCTGCTCTGCCCCATGCTAGATTAAAGCAACCTGTTTAAGAATTTACAATGGCTTTATATGCATTATAATTTTACTCACAGCAATATAATTTTGACTCTTTTTATGGAAAGAATTAAATCTTTCATATAATTTATTCTGTGTGTGAGGGCCAAAGATAGTATTCTTTATTGACAATGAAAATAATATGAAATGATTACAATGCTAAACTCATCGGAAGTACTCAATACTGTCTCATCGACTGACTGACATGTAAGTGAACTATGTGATTCTTTATGATATTTTACAGATTGGGACGCTCAGAAAACACATTACTCAGGAAAGAACTAGAAGATCAGTGCCTGTATGTCCAGTTCTGTTGTTCTGTCCATACTTCTTTGGCCTGGAAGAGAGGAGATGTAACTTAAATTTAACTGATATTCAGTTGTGTGTACTGGACTTTCCATAACATGGATGGAGTAAAAGCAAGATACACATACAACATAAAAGACAACTCAACATTTAATGCCCTAAATAACACCAAGAAGAATTTTACAACTAAACTGTGTGTTGTTCAAGTTTCTATATAAAGAATACAAAAGACCTGGCCTTGATTTTGTAGGAGTTCACAGTAACTGAATGCTGGCTTCTGAAATCAGAACTATTGAAGAATAAGGCGATTGCAATATATAGTGTTCAATGTCCTTTGAGTTGAAGCTGAATGAATGCATAATTGAAGTGGGTAGGGAGAGAGATATCAGGGGACTTCTTTATATACCCTGATGTAGGGAAGAGGAAGTTGTTGTTTTCTTAATGTTGTTTTGTTTGTTTTTTGTTTTTTAATTTAATTTTGCCCGTTAATCCCAGTTTAGTCATCATGCTACCAATTTTTAAGAAGGGATCTTTTTCCAACAAGAAAGCTCACCAGTTCAATATTATTAATTTATCTGAATTGTAGGATATTACACTAGATAATTATGTTTTTCAGTACTGGTCAAAGTTTTGGTGACTTAAGTTGTACTGATACCCTTTGGGTAAACACTTGCCTATATGAACAACAGCATTATTTTCAGTCACACTGCTTAACTTTAAACTGGAAAAGGCTATAAAAAAGTCCTCTAAACATTGGCTTTCTGAAATTGAGTAAATTTCATGAACTTCTAAGTGGTTATTACAATATTTGTCTAGGCAGCTACAGAGACATTTCTGATTGACTGACACTTACTCTTTATTTGTACATACTGGAGGATGGGGGGGGGGGGTGCCAAAAAAATGTATACATATGATTTGTATTCATCTTTTGTTATTGGTATATATTGAGTATTACAATTTTAATACAATTTTTTTCCTTTCTTGAAATGTGTATACATTTTTTTGGCACCCTCTGTATTGAATCAGTTCATCAGGAAAACAGAAGCTAACCTATGAATCATGATCTGAAGGGTTTCATTAAGAATTAGAGGCTTACATTTTTCTTAGAAGAGATGAAAGAACAGAGATCAGGAAAAATTCTACCAAAGGTTAGGGGAGCTGCCACTGAAGGGCAGAGAAGTCGTCTCAGCCCAAAGTACTAAACCTGTTGATTAAAGGTCGTCTTGCCTGGAAGATGCCTCAATTCTCCAGTATCTCTGAAGAGGTCCTATGAACTGACCCAGACTAAACCCAATTAACTGGTTGTTCTCAAGAGCTCACTTCTAACTGTACATCTAGTTGTACTAGATCCAAAGAATGTTGGTTTCCTCTTCTCTTTTGAGTTCCTTTCATAGGCAAACTCAAATCTGAGACTACACAGAGGATTCTGGGAAATTCCAGCTTCTTCGCTGAAATTCAGATGACTCTTTAAACAGAGTGTTAGATGACCAATGAATTATAGATGATACAGCACAAGTTCCCCCAAATTACGCACACTTTCTGAAATAATTCGCATGATAAGGTGTTAGTACCTTTGTGTTCCATTGAAAAAGGAGAAAGATTCTGAAGGGGAAGACATGTGACAAACACATACTTAAACTCTGGCTTGGAAATTATTAGGTTGGTGCAAAAGTAATTGTGGTTTAAAAGGTTAAAAATTGCAAAACCGCAATTACTTTTGCACCTACCTAATAACAATGAACTGTAGCATTGAAAAGGTCCTAAAAAGCTGGGGGGGGTGGGGGAATAGCATGTTTGACTTTATTTAATGCAACATTTCCACACTTATTGGATCAAAGAGTCCTTTTTCTTTTCATGTAGAACTTACTAACAAGCTTCCACGGTGCATTTTTATATAAACCTTATTCCAGTGGATGTTTTCAGCAACCTTCAAGATTATGAATCAAACTTATGGTTGAATAAAGCATACTGACTAATACATTTACCTCTTCTCCTTCCTGACACTACTGAAATTACTGTATTCAGATTTTTAAGGCATAAAGCCCCCAAACAAATGGAACTAGAAAGAAAGACATCAGAGATGACAGATGTCAACAGTTTTGAAAGATGGATAATAGATGTAAAATCAGTAATTAGGGGATGTGATTTAAGACATTTAACAATCAGCATGACTTGGGTACTACTCAGTCAGAGGAAAACCACAGATCTTCGATCTGGGTCCTGGAGGCTCCCTGCTGAGTTAGATATTAACCCTTTCATTGATGGATGGTGGAGAGTCTAGAGCCCCGGGTAGATAATTTGGGGTTATAGGCGGTGGGGGAAACGCAGTAGGTTAGGGGATGAAACTGTTTATGAATTGAAACAGAAGTATTTTGGGGTTTAACAGCTGGCAAACCATTCCAGGAAGAAGGCGTTCTAATTAGAGAGAGATGATGAAAGCCTTAAACTGTATGAGTTTAAATAGTCTAAGCCTGTATCACAGGGTTACTGTGACCTGCCAAGAAGTTCTAATGACCTTGGAAGGAAATTATGTGGCATACATGCCAGTGCTTTGTAAGCTGCAAAATACTATACACAAACTAGTAATTATTTTTCCTATAACTGCCAGTATGGTGCTTGCTTCCTAAAATTAAGAAATTATTGGAAACGTTGGGGCCTTTTTATTCCATATACATATATCAGAATTGTTTTCTGCTCACAAACCAGAATGAAAAATGTATTTACAGCAAGAATATACGCCCTAAGTGATTTCCCCAAATGTATTCTTAGTAAACCAAACTAATCTTTCTTGATCTAGCACAGCAACCCCAAAACCTCCAAGGTTTTTATCAGGAAAAAACTCTTGTCTTCTGGAATTACTTTCTCCAAACACCAGTAGCTGCTCCTTCACTGCTACCCCGCCTCCCACATGCACAAACACAAACCCACACACTCCTGCCATCTTTTACTCTCCTGAAACTTTCAGTAAGTGTGCTGGTTCATTCTTCAACAAATTCATGCCCCAGTGAATTTGAAGGGCTGCCCACAAGCTGAAGAATATTTTGCAGGGGCAGGGAGGGGGATCTTTGTTTTTGTTACTTTGTTCCTGAGTCTTTGTACTTTTCTTTTACAGAAGACCACACTGTACCCGGGATTATGAACCTCACACTGAAAAGTTACAGTAAAAATTAACATTGCTATTTAACTAAAGATTGTTAGGGTTGAATATACTTGACATTTTCCTGGTAATAATTCACCGTCATTTGAAGACATTATTAGACTTTCCAGCTGCTTATAGAAGGACAACTAAGGTGAAAGTTTAAGTGGGGTGTTGGTCTAATGTGAAATCAGTTTACTGTGCTCTGGACTCAACATGCTAATTTAATCTCAATAACTGCCAATGTTGCTCACGAAACAGAATGATTTTCTCACTTCTCTCTGACCTTTTAATTGTTAATCCATCCTTCATGAACAACTTCCATGTTATTGGTGAGAGTTCTCTCACTAATTCTTGGCTGTACTGATCTCATGCTATTCTGCCATGCTATAGTGCCGATTTTCTGAATTCCACATTTTAACTTATAACTAAATATGATCCTGATCTAGTGTCTATGATTTTGTCTTCAGCGACCAGTTCTATGAGATTGTAAGCCCTTTGAGAAAGAGACTGTGTCTTGTCAAGAAATATTTATTGAGTGAATTCCTCAGGGTTCAACCAGAGAAGTGGAACTAGTAGGAGATATATTTATTACAGGGGAATGGCTAGCACAGGGGTGGGGGCTGGGTAAGCAAAGTCCATAATACAAGCAGTCAGGAAGGGAAGATGACAAGCAGGCTGCAACCTCACAGGTACAAGCTGAAGCTTCTGTTCATGGGTGATGGTCAGGAAGTAAGATCCAGAAGAAAGGAAGAGCAATTATAGAGCCAGAAGCTGTATGGAGTCCTAACCTTAGGAAAAATTCTAAGTCCTCTTTTCAAGGCTTCCCCATTGAATGTTAGGCCCACACAGGGTATTCTTCTTTTTTATTGAAATCTGCTGATTAGGGACCTAAATCACATCTGCAAAATCCCTCACAGCAGCACCTGGATTAGAGTTTCAATGACTAGAAGTTAGGTGTGTACTACAGAATGACCACTGGCTTCCTGTTCTCATGAGAGGATACCCTTTGCAACCTGCCCTAACCTGACACATATGAGACAGAATTCTGAGAACTGTAGTTCAGTCAAACCAAGTTGACATCAAAAAGCTATCACACTGAGCATGTGGCACGTAGAACATAAATGACACTGTTGCTGATCTTAAAGAGGAAATAAAGTCTTATGTAAATAAAATAAAGTATTTCCTATTTCCCCACATGCCAGGCTCTATGCTAAATATATAACAGGTACTGTTAGATACATAACAGGTATATGATAAATACCTGAAGAAATAATTGACAGTCTTGGCTAATTTCTACCCAATTTGATTATGATTGATTGGAGCACTAAACAGTTTTGATGAGTCTGTTGTTTTGTCTGCATAAAATTATCTGATGAGAAGCAAGAGTTGAGTTAATGGCAGCATTGTTTTTCTCTTACTTTTTTCTGTTAAGAAATACATGCTAATTGGTTATTTCCAAAAAACTGCACCAAAATGCCTCTCTCTCTCTCTCTCTCTCTCTCTCTCTATATATATATATATATATATATATATATATATATGTATATGTATATGTATATATATATATGTATATATACATACATATGTATGTATATGTATATATATATATATATCCTCAGCATACCCCTTCTAAATGAGGCTCTGTGGAGACCATTTTCTAGAAGGGAGTAAGAGTATAGCTAGTAGAACTAACTGGCTTGAAATTGTAATTTCAGTGAAAGGAACATAATTATGAAAAAATAAACACTATAAGCCTTTAATCATCAGCCAAATTAGACACATTCACTTAGTGACCTATTTAATACCAATTTTAAATTGATGTTCTAATATTCTATGAAATTTATGCAACTCTAAGGACTAAAAATAATAAGAGCCTCATAAAAAGTCACCTTTAATCCAGTATGTAGCTAATATGTTTAAATTTAATATCAAGATTCTTACCGTGTTTGTAACTTTAAAAACTAACTAGTTTGAGGCCAGCAGGATGGCTCAGTTGATTAGAGCGCAAGCTCTGAACAACAGGGTTGCCAGTTTGATTCCCACTTGGGCCAGTGAGCTGTGCCCTCCACAACTAGATTGAAGACAATGAGCTGCCACTGAGCTGCTGGAGGGCCGGTGGGATGGCTCAGTTGGTTGGAGCGTGAGCTCTCAACAACAAGGTTGCTGGTTAAATTCCCGCATGGGATGGTGGCTGCACCCCCTGCAAGTAAAGATTGAAAATGACAACTGGACTTGGAGCTGAGCTAACGTCCTCTACAACTAGATTGAGGGACAATGACTTGGAGCTGATGGGTCCTAGAGAAACATACTGTTCCCCAATATTCCCCAATAAAATTAAAAAAAAAAAAAGCTGACTAGTTTGTTAATGACAGTTTGAAGGCTAGATGTTTGTAATGAGACACTTTACAGTAATAGATTAATGCTCAAACATACCTTTTTCCACTCAGAGTATGAAATGTAAGTACTGTCAAATACATGAGTAGACCCAGAATGTGTTAATAATAATAGCTTTCCCCATGAAAGAAAAGTTATCTAAGTTACTGACAGTTACATAGTATTCCTTTCAGAATTTTAAGATTTTTTTTTCCCATTAATAAATTCTTTGATTTCTCCTTAGGGAAAGCCATTTTTTGAATGCCTACAGTTGAACGGCTTGGCCTCTGCTAATTAGGTATACAACAAACTATGCTCTTTGAGGTACAATTCAAGTATGCAAGGGGTGTGTGTGTGTGTGTGTGTGTGTGTGTGTGTGTGTGTGTGTGTGCACCCACGCGCCTGAGGGAATGTGCATGTGTAATTTCTAATTCTTTGTTTTTTTTTATTTCAATTCTCAATTCTATTTATAACTTTTTATAATTCTATTTATACTTCTTATGTATACCTTGATTCAGTATCAAGGTTGAGGTAGGATGGAAGAAATGTAATCCCAGTCAATTAAAGAATTTCCTCTACTCCTTCTCAGCAGGGTGGACTTTTCATGTCCTTTGTCCTAAAAAATATCTGCCTTGATATCCATCTTCCTATCTAGGCTTTAGTCCATTCAGATCATCTCTGACACATGTCTTTCTTGTCTGAGTGGCCCCTTCAGTGGTCAGTATGGTACTATGAGATCCCACACTGTGTAGGGGCACTGAAGTCATCAAAGTGCTAAGACCCATCCTTGGTCAAAAAGTCACCTGGAGAATTCAAGAGAAGCTGGACAGACCCCTGGTTTGCTTGTACTTGAGACACATGTGTCCCCAACTCCCAAAGGCCAATGCCTAGATACATTAGAGAAGGATCTGAGGAGGAGAGAACCGGGTCACTTGCCCATAGCAAATAAGATTCTACAGGAATCAACATTTGGATTCCTACAGAACTGGGAGAAGAAATAAGGGTGGGGTAGTGGGTTATGGAGTTGGGTGTCGGGGACTGTATACGAGTTGTAATTGCAAAGTTAAATGCTATTATCATTTTTAAGGTCTAATAAAGGACGGGAAGAAAATGTGAATTAAATCACTAAATTTCCCCAGAGAGTCCAGTGTGACTATTGTGTAAAGTTTCCACTCAAAATTTTCATGTCAACATGTAAAAACAAGAATAATGCAAAGCAAGGCAATTATTTCCTTTTAGCATAGCAATGATTAAAACAAAGTACCTAATAGACTATAGTCCCAAACACTGCACAAACAATGCCTGCAAAGCAACTGAACAGTCAACATTCATTCAGTCATTCAACAAACATTTGGGCACTGCCTGCTTGGATACAATGATAAACAAGAAAGATACTGTCTGTAATTTTCATGAAATGCTTAGTCCAACATATGTGTATATGTGTTCGGGGACAGAGGTAGGGTTTAATCAAATAATTTACTAACTTATTGGACTAATATTTATCAAATGGCTACAATATGCCAGACCTATTATACATACTGGCAAAATGAACACATCTCCTTTCCTTGGGATGCTTCATATTCTAAAGAGAGAAACAATAAATAAACAAATACAATGTAAGGTATTGGTAAATCCTATGAGAAAAATAAAAAGGGAATGATGAGAGTACCTCTGAGTTTATGTGTGAGTGCACGCTATTTAAGATGTTAAGGTTTGGTGGTTTAGGATAGGTTTGTCTATGGAGGTGACATTTCCGCAGAAATATAAATAAAATGAGAAAGAAAAAAAAACATGGGAAATATATAAGGAAGAAACATTTTAAGCAGAGAGAATTTCAAGAGCAGAGGCCCCAAGTTGGAAATGTTCTTGCATGTACAAAATATAAATGACAAATATATTGAGCACACAATTTATTGAGCTGTAAATATGTGTCACGAACCAAATTCCCAATATACACAAAACAAGTCCTAGTCCTAAAAGGGCCTTCAAAGATTAAAATAGAAATAGATACAAAGCCAAAGCTCCCCCACCTCAATTAAATCCAGGTAATTGAGCAAATTGTCTTAGAAAATCTCTGATAAAGTTAATATGTGGAATATCATTCAGGGATACAAGTCATTAGAATCTGCACAATTAAGCTAGTTTTAAGGGAACACCATAACCATTAGAGGCAAGAGTATTCCTCGATATAAATTTCATCAGTGAGAAGACTGGGGAAAGGGCATGGGTACGGGAGGTGGGGAGAATACATACATTTTCAGAGAAGATATGATGAGTGAAAGGTTACTATTACCTCCAATTCAAATTAAATTAATAAGTAGAGGCGACGTTGGTTAAAATGTGTGATGTAAACATTAGTGCTGCACTGACTGAAAAGGTCACACCAAGTGTTTATATATGTTTATATTTATCTATATGTTGTCTACTGGTGTCTTCAATGTGCAGTTAGGACTATTAAGACAAATATGAACATTTAAAATAATAGATTCTCAAGTTTTCTATTATTAACAACCCAAATCATACAGCTTTATGATTCGGGTATTATAAATAATTTTATTAGAAATTCTACTTCTGGGTTAACTAAGTAATCTGGAAGATTACTTCGAAGAAAATGGAAGATTTTTGAAGGTTGTCATAACAATCCTTCCTTAATTAAAGAGAATATCTTTGCCACATGCATGTACAAACATAGGTCCAGACATGTCAAAAAGGTGTGATATAAATGGGGCTGACCATGCTAGGGCTAGCTATCTCTTTATTTCTAGGATACCCCAAATTACTCAGTCTAGGTTTTGTGCAGAGGCAATAGAAATAAGGAGAGTGGAGAAAACTGATTCCAAATTTTCTACAAAAATTATTTCATCAGTTTTAAAAATTGAGCTGTAGGTAATCTGTAATATCCTTAAGGTTTTTTTCTTTGTTAGTTTGGTCAAATTAGAGTCCAACATGTCTGAGATTTCTTGGGATTAAAAGTTAGTGTATTCTAAGAGTCATTTCTAAAGAATAGTTGACACCCTTTAAGAACTATAGCTAAAAAAAAAAAAAAGAAAGAAAGAAAGAAAAGAAAAGGAAGGAAGAAAGGAAGAAAACCCACCAGGTAGGTTAAGAATTAAACTAAACTACAACAAAGCCAATGGCAAAAATTGCAAATCCATACTTTCTGAACTTCAGATATTTACACCGAGCTACCCTTTTAAATTAATACTGATCTACTTCCCAATGCCTAAGAAATTCACCCACTTCCTAGGCCTTTATTTATACACTTAAGCCATAGCAGGAGGACAGATCAAAATCAAATGTTCAAGTGCCTACTATGTGCCATGTCCTGTGGGAGCTATTCCATGGGCTTTTCACATCTTAAAGGCTTATAATAAAATAGCCCTGAAAAACAATTTTTGACAAAGTTGTTCTTCACCTGCTCTTCTAGCTTGAACTGCTCTTAGAAATAATATCCAAGGAAAGAGAATAAACCTGAAACACCGTGACCCTAATCGTCTACTTTTATACCTTGCAATTGTGAGTAAATAGCCTGTTAGGGACAAATTCAATTTCTTCTTTGCAGCCCAAAGCCCTACAGCCAAGCATATAACTTTCTTAGACACATTTATATAGAGAGTCAAGTTCACAAAGTACAAATGATTATAAGATGTCACTATTTGTATCTGATATTTATATTTATAAATGGATATAATCTACTCTGATGTATACACATATACCCATACCATTAACATTATTCATTTATAATATTAAACCATAAAATTTTTTCTCCATCTAAAATTTCTGGTTAAACAAAAATGAATGATATGCTTGAACAATGGTTAAAAAAAAAACGTCAGTCACACCATGAGATGATCCATATGCATAATATGAAATTAGGAGACTCCTGGGAAACTTTTCAAGATTTCACTGAAGAGAAACAGCTTTTGTAGATTCTGAACCATTAATTTTCTCTTCGCTTTGAATAATTATAGATCTGTCAATTGAAAGTGAATTACAGAATGTCATTTGATCAGAGTCAGTCACTGTGATGGAGTCAATCACGAGACCAGATGCTCCAGCTAGAAAACTAGGTTTCTTTGAGAACAGTGAAGAATATGAGTTTAACACAAAAAAATCTCATTATAAATGTCCATGCATATCAAGTGAATAGTTATGTCAAATATTATTTTGCCTTAATAAAAATGAAGACATAGTTCTAAGAAAGAATAAATAAAAATGAAGAATGTGGTAAACCTTTAAAACCTCTCATTTTTTAAATTGCCCTTTAATTTTTTTTCCTTTGAAATAATAATTACATTTCTAGGAATTTATACTAAGAAAATAACCAGAATTCTTCTCAAATAAAGATGTTTACTGAGCATTATTAATAAGAATAAAATTGCATCAACAGCCTAAAAATCTCTCACTAAAAATTGAATATGTAAATTCTAGTAAATCTATCTAATGGGGTATTATTCATTCTTTAAATATGTCTTCAATAACTTTTAATACCTTAGAAAATGTTCACAGTGTAATATTAAATTTAAAAAAGTAAAATACAAGCTAGTATATACGTTTTTAACATTTTATATACATAAACATACAAAAAAGAGGGTTAAAGGAAATAAATTAAAACAGCATCGGTGCTTCTCTATAAATAGTAAGATTATATCATTTTCTTTGTATACTGTTATGTATCCTACACATTTCCTGTGATAAGCATGTAAGACTTTTATGCAACATAAAGGTATTTATTTTTTTAAGAGAGCAGGCATTATGACATTCATAATCTTTGGGAGGTGACAGATATGTTTATGGATCAATTGTGGTGATGTACTTATCTCCAAATTCATCAGGTTATATGCGACAAATACTATATACAGATTTTGTATGTCAATCATACCTTGATAAAGTAGTTTAAAAAATATTTTTGAATTGCTAATTTTGTCTAAATCTTAATACGCAAAATTTCATAAACAATAAGAACTAAACTTATGTAAAAATATCTTGAAACTCAATTCAGGAAATTCATTGCAAAAAAAATTGGATATACTAAATGCTGTGAACCCATTACTTTTGTAATTGTTGTTTCATTTTGTTAATAGTTTTTAAATTAAGTAGTTAGTACTCTTAGTGATTATGCTTTATTGTTTGCTGTTTGATGATGATGATGATTAGTTTTTCTTCTCTGGAAAGTCTGTTTTCTCCTTCCACTCAGCATATTATCAGAAATCATTAACCATTAGCTATCTGATTAAAATTATTTACTTGAGATCCAGTGCCACTTAATTATGAGATGAACGCTTGTACCACATAAATATAGCAATGTTTTCTAAATGCTGTCTATGAGAGAAAGTTTCCATCATCAAGTAAATTTGGAAATCATTTCTTAGCATCTCCCACCACTTGCCAACTTTGGAAAGAATTTAAACATGGATATTTTTTGAGGGATACTGTTGTATATCAACCTATACAACTTTACTTAACCCACACTTCCCTGAACTTATTTTTTACAGAATCCTTTCCCAGAGTTTATATTTTAATCATCTGAGGAATTAGTGTTTTGGGACAGTGCTTATAGCAGATTTAACTGTAAAAGAATCACCTAGCATAGTGTTGACATTCATAATCTAGTAGTCAAGGATGAGGCCCAAGAGTTGCATTGCTAACAAGCTGCTTGGTGACCCCAGTATTGCAGGTCTGTGGACTACATGTTGAGTCCTAGTACTAGAGAACATACTTTAGGAATAGATAAAACCCTGAAATGTACCCTACACCCACCCACTCACATACACCCATTTTTCTCTGTGAATTAGCATTCTTTCATCAGATATTTCTTGAACTCAGAGACACCTATGAGGCATGGTATCAGACGAGTATCAAATATTAGCTTTAAAAATTAGATATCTGATAAGATAACAGCTTTGGTTTAGAAAAATGCCTTATGTTGTCTTTCCACATGGGTTAATTCATAGTCTGAACAACTTCGTTTAATATGTTACTGAATGGGTACTTAACATTAAATGCCTGTAGTCTAGGCTGGGCTTTCAGCTATAATAAATTCAGATGGCAGCTAATTTGCATGGAACACCTTATTTAGCATCAGCATTTCTATTCCTATGAGAAGTTCATAACAGCCTTGTTATGTTAACATTTAAACCAAGAGTGAACTCTTGCTAATTCTCTAAAGTCACGTAAATTGTCTTAAAAACAAATCAAAGATTTTATATCTATAGATATCTATAGATAGATAGATATAGATATCACATTTTCTTTTAAAAAAGAAGTAATAATGGGAATTGCATTGGTTACATTTCACTTTCTGTAAGGTAGTGGCCTCAACCAGGGGCAATTTTACTCCCCAGGGGACATTTGGCAATGTCTTGAAACATTTTTGGTTGTCGCATGGGGCAAAGTGGGGGGAGGTGGTACTGGAATCTAGTGGGTAAAAGTTAGGATGCTACTAAACATCCTACAATGCACAGGCTAGTTCTCCACAAGAGAGAATTATCTGGCCCAAAATGTTGAGATTGAAATACCCTACTCTAGGGCTCAGAACCTGTGCTATTTCTTAATATTGCCTTTGATTTGAAGCAGGACATGGATTGCAAAACAGAAAAAGAATGTGCCAAGCCCTAGACCCTTTCACCTGGGGCAGATTTAATGCTGATTTGCAAATAAAAATGAAGAGGGAAACTGTACTGGTTGCCAGCTTTCCTGCAAAGATGAAGTCATTTCGGCAGACTACTGAAAATGCCAGTGGTCGTAGGCATAGGCATAGGGAGGGAGTTGGAACTCTGATGGGGCCATTATCTGGTTGTAATTTGTCAGCATGCCACTTTTCAGGTTTACACATTAGGCTGTTGTAAACCAGTGAAGGGGCTAAGATTTTCCAAGGCTCCTTTAGAAAAATCACAACTTCTATGTGGGTGCCTAGACAGTTGTGAAAAGAGGCAGACAGTCCTCTCATGTTGAAGCTGTATGACAGTAGGCAATATGCTTCACCTCCTTGTTCATATAGAACTGATCTGAAGATTAAAATTGAGATAATATATGACGATGATAATGAATTTCTTCCTGCCCAATGTCCTTGTTATTCAACATGCTGATGTCTGCCATCTTCAATCCCTCAGCCCCAGCATTAAGACTGCTGTGTCAGAATAAACTGGAAAGAGGAGTTGAGCTGGGGGATTTAGGAATACTTGGAAAGAGGAAAAGTAATCAGACAAAGCTACAGGCTGGCACAGATTGGGCATCATTACTTCCAACGGGGACAGACTACATATCTATAAGAATGGCTTATCTAGATTTCACCAGAAGTATAGTTGATGGCTACATGGAATGTTACCTAGGACCAGGCAATTCTATATGAACTTTTCATTACAGTAAGTTCAGAAACTAAGGTTTGGGACTATGCCAATAGGAGATACAGAGATGCCACGCCATTTTTATAAATATACTGGGTAACAAAAATTACCATGCTGTATCTCACTTTTGTCAACATACAAGACCACTAGAGTGACAAGAGGAGGCATGCTTATTGGGATATTTTTTTACTTAAATTGGTTAATGAGTTTATAAACTGTTTAAATTGGGGGAAACGTTGGAACAGTGGGATCTTTGAAATGTAGACTACATAAATTTAAAAGTGAAGAATAATTGGACATGGTGGCATTGGCAGAAATAAATGACAGGATTCAAAATGCGCTGTAATATGCTTATAAAAATTAACATAGTTATGCCTAGAGAGGAGTACTGTCTCAGTAAGGTCCTAGGGATTTAGAATATGTGGGTTTGAAGTAAAAAGCAATTTAATGTGTTGGTTTCTGGAAAGCTAAATGAAAGGGTTCAGAAGGTTAATAAGGTTTCCACAGTTTTAACCCAGCTGAAATGGCAGAAGTGGTAATGCAGCATGCCAAGGTAGCTGGGGATTGTTAGAGAGGCTGTCACATTCAGGGAAAAACAGGTGCACTGTCACGATAGTAAGGGACTAAAGAAATTCCAAGGAGGAAAGTGGAAGCAGAAAACAAAGCTGTACTGAGAAAGGACAGAAGTCAGTGTGTCCACTGCCATCAGATAAAGTCCAGTGTGGGAAGGAGTCACGATTACACCAGAGATTGGAATATGAAACTAGATAGTTAAAAAGTAAAATCTTACAGTGCCTCCAGGCTCAGTAAGTTTGTAGTTAATGTTTTTACTATAGAAGAGTATTATTTCCCAAAATGTGGTTCACAGCTTACCTGCATCAGAAGAAATACCTGAGTAATTTGAAGTACAGATATATGAGCCCCACAACAGGTCTGAGCCAGGAACTTTTTGTCAGGCATAGAAAAAGCTTTTACAAGTTTCCAATGTGATTGAGGTACACACTCAAGAGAAGATATATGGCATCTGAGATGAGGAAGACCACACCAGAGTCAGTAGTTCCAGACCAACACTTGAGCTGATCAAGAATAGAGCTAGAGGGGATCAACAGCCTTGCCTATGGTGCACTGCCCGGATCTTTGACTATTACAACCAAGGTGGTTCCCAGGATCCTGGTGTACCATATCTTAAATAAGTGACTTCCTGCATTTTTTTCTACTACAATTACAGTAAAATGTAATGTGAACTAGAAAGTATCTCATAAACTTTAGCATAGGGCTTTCAGTCAAAATAGTAGAGTAGGAAAATGCTGTGCTTGCATCCTCCCACAGCCACATCAAAATTACAACTAAACTACAAAACAAACATCATTGAAAATGGCCTGCAATCTAGCTGAACAGAAGTCCTACAACTAAGACATACAGAAAAAGCCATGTAGAGACTGATAGGAGGAGCAAAGATGTGGAAGGACTAGCCCCACACCCACATGTGGTGGTTAAAAATAGGGAGAGATATCAGAAAATTATAAGATACCAAAGAGAGAAATTAAATAAGATACAAATAAATGGAAACATATACGATGCTCATGGATAGGAAGAACTGATATAGTTAAAATGTCCAAAGCAATACCCAAAGCAATCTATAGATTCAATACAATTTCTACCAAAATACCAATGGCATTTTTCACAGAACTAGAACAAATAATACTAAAATTTATATGGAATCATAAAAAAAAAAAGAAGAAAAAAAAAAGCCTTAGCCATCTTGAGAAAGAAGAACAAAGTTAGACATGTCATGCTACCTGATATCAAATTATACTACAAGGCCATAGTAATCAAAACAGCACGGTATTAGCATAAAAACCAACACATAGATCAATGGAACATAATACAGAACCCAGAAATAAATCCATCTCTATATAATCATTTAATCTATGACAAAGGAAACAAGAATTTACATTAGGGTAAAGACAATCTATTCAACAAATGGTGCTGGGAAAACTGGACAGATACTTGCAAAAAAATAAAACTGGACAACCTTCTAATGCCATATACAAGAATAAACACAAAATGGATTAAAGATTTAGATGTAAGACCGAAACCATAAAACTCCTAGAAGAAAATATAGGAAGCAAACTCTCAGATATTACTCTAATAATATTTTTACTGATATAGCTCCTTGCAAGGGAAACAAAAGAAAAAAAAATAAACAAATGGGATTATATCAAACTAAAAAGTTTTTGTATAGAAAAAGAAATCATCAACAAAATGAAAAGAAATTCTACTTAATGGGAGAAGATATTTGCCAGTGATAAATCTGATGAGGGGTTAATATCCAAAATTTATTTAAAAAAAAACTCATACAACTCAAAACCAAAACCAAAAAAAAAGAAAAAAAAAACAATTAAAACATGGGCAGAGGAGCTGAATAGACATTTCTCCAAAAAGGACATACAGATGGCCAATGTCTAGACATATGAAAAGATGCTCAACATCCCTAACATCAGAGAAATACAAATAAAAACCTCAATGAGATACCATCTCATTCCTGTCACAATGGCTATCATCAATAAACCAACAGACAACAAGTGTTGCAAGGACATGGAGAAAAGGGAACCTTTGTACACTGTTGGTGGGAGTGCAAAATGGTGCAGCCACTATGGAAAACAGTATGGAGGTTCCTCAAAAAATTAAAAATTGAACTACCTTATGATCTAGTATTTTCACTCCTGGGTATTTATTCAAAGAAATCCAAAATACTAATTTGAAAAAATATATGCAGCACTATGTTTACTGAAGCATTATTCACAATAACCAAGATATGGAAACAACTAAAATACCCATCAATAGATGATTGGATAAAGAAATTGTGGTATATTCATACAATGGAGTATTACTCCGCCATAAAAAAGAATGAAATCTTATCATTTGCAACAACATGGATGGACCTAGAAGATATAGTGCTGAGTGAAATAAGTCAGATTGAGAAAGACAAATACCATATGATCTCACTTATATGTGGAATCTAAAGAACAGAATAAACTAACAAACAAAATAGAAATAGACTCATAGATACAGAGAACAAACTGACAGTTTCTAGATGAGAAGGGGTCAAGGAGATGGGTAAAAAAGGTGAAGGGATTAGGCTGTATAAATGGGTAGTCACAAAATAGTCACGGGATGTGAAATACAGTACGGGAAATATAGTCAATAATGTAAAAACTATGTATGGTGTCAGATGGGTACTAGACCTATAGGGGTTGCACTTCACAGATTATATAAATGCCTAACCACTGCATTGTACACCTGAAAATAATATAAAATAGTATTGAATGTCAACTATAACTAAATATATATATTTATATATATAATATATATAACATATATTATATATATGTTACATATAAACATATATTATTTATATATATATATATATATATATATATATATATATACATATATATATATATTCACAGGATGTAAAGTACAGCATAGAGAATATAGTCAATAGTATTTTAATAGCTAGGTATGTTATCAGATGTATAGTATACTTGTTGGGGTTATCACTTAATGAGATGTATAAATGTCTAATCATTATCTTTTTTTTACACCTGAAACTAATAAAAAATAAATACAAATTAAAAAACCGAAAAAGCAAGCAAACTCAGATTGGAATCCTGGCTATGTCATTTCCAAAGTGAGTGAGTCGTCAATGAGTTTCAGTGGCGTCCTCTGTAAAACAGTGATCATAATATTTCCCAGAGTTGCCCTGAGGATTACTTGAGATTATGTAGGTGTTCATTTGAAACAAGAGGGAGCTGTTTGCTCTACGTCACAATTATGGTTATAACGGAGCTATGAACATGGGTTTGCCTAATCTTAAACACAGCCCCAAGCAGCATGGAATGGGTAGTGCTCAACTCTGGAGGAGCAGGAGAACAGGGCTTTGGAGCTCCTGCCATGCTCTTGGTGGATGTATGAGCCAAGTGGGAGCACAGTGGCATCCACATTCGTAGATGATTAAGACTGCAGACTCTAGACACAGAAGGATCAAGTTCAAAATCCTGGATCTACCATCTACCACATATGCAAAATGGAATAATGTATTTAACCTCTCTGTGCCTCAATTTCCTCATCTGAAAAGTGAGAACAATAGTACTTCCTACCTAAGGTTTCGTTGAATTAAATGAGGCAATGCAGAATTCCTTCCTGATAATATTTCTCTGGAGTTTAAGCTTACTAATTATTGCTTTGATGCTAGAAAAAAAATAACAAAAAGAAAGCATGCAATACTGCTAAATTCAGTTGAGGAAAATATTGCAAGTTAATTTCAAAAAAGTATTTTTTGTTTGTTTAAAAGACACTTGTTTATGGATTCAGGATTCGAAGCTTTATGTGTTCTTAGTTAACACTAGCAAATCAGTATAAAAGGATGAATCTTAGTTTCAAAATCAGGTGTTAAAACTGTAATTTTGCTGAATTTTCTATAATGATTTAATTTTTTGCACAGCCTTCAGCCGGGATGGCAGTAACTTCCTCTCTGTATTTTGAGTTTCCTAGGAATAGCATCCAATTTATAGAGACTTCACACAGTCCCGGGATATCTGGCTGAGACCTCTAGTGTTTGACGCTGTCTGTCCAAAGAGAAACATCTTATTGGGTTCTCAGTCTTCACCTCACAGGGATTCCCCATGAAACACTCCTTATCCCTGTCACTGGCCTCTTCAAAGCAGAAATCTCTGCTACTTCCATGACTCACTTAAATCTCTCTGCTCCTTTCATGCCACGCTGGGGCTCAGTAATTGAGGTATGGCTGTCAACAACCCTGGACAACACCAGGCAACTTCTTTTGCATTCCTTAGAGTTTGACCAGTAAGGAGAAAGCAGAGTCTTTCTCTCAGGGACCTGCTCTCATCTACGAGTATATTCACTTCCCTTCTCTTCCATCTCTACCTTGTTATGCCATAAAAGGTGTCAGTGTGAATAGTCTCACAAGGTCTGGAACAACTTGGGATATAAATAAATAAAATCTAAGCAAGGCAGGCTCAGAAAGGCCTGTAAATGAGGCTAACAACAAGGCAGGAAAATGTTTTGAGGGCTCTTGAGAATAAGGAAGTGGCTTTCTTCACGTGACAATGAAAAGAGAAAGAGGGTCTGTGCGTGGTTTATGGTGATGGGGTAAGGAAGAGAGCTGTGAAAGAGAATGGCAACAGACATTTGCATGTTTAGGTCGTTTCTAAGCAGCAAATAAGCTGCTTTCTTTTCTTATTATTCTATTCCTTCATTTTCCCTTTCCTAATTCTATTTTTCAGTTGGTATTGTGCTAAACAATTTTTTTTTGTTAGCATCATTTGTAGATTGTTCTTAGCCTGCTTTGCTTAGATTTTATTTATTGATATTCCAACTTGTTCCAGAGCTTTCTTAGACTATTCATACTGACATCCTTTATAATATCATCAATCTTTGCCTTCATCCTCTTAATCATCCCAGGTGCTTTTTCTCTGCACTCTCTTATTTTCCTGATTGGGAGCCTCTCAAATCCATTTATATTATGCCTCTACTTTTACTGGCATTTTTTACTAGGTTTTAGTTCATGCAGCTCCATTATTTTCCAGGTCAATTTGGTTTATGTTTACCACATTGTGAGAAACCGTATCAAATGTTCTTTCCCAGTTTGTCATTCAAAGGAATCTTATCACATTTCTCTGAAAAACCAAGGACAATTTGAAGATATTTCTCAGTTTTTGCACCCTTTTTCTGAAGCAGGGTTATACTGTGCACGACTGAATTTCAATGTGAATGGCTTGGAGCCGCATTTTTTGAAACTCTTTGGAAATATGAACATTCGGTTATCTTGTTCCTAGCCACAGGAGACATTTTAGAAAGTAAAGCTCTGAATTCTAAATAACAGAGCGATTTCCATTTCTCATGAAATAGCAACACTTTTCTTGCAAAGTCTTGTTTAAATAATATATCATTATTTGTATAGTTATATAGCTGCAGAACGTAACACTCGTGTTTTGTTTTGTTTTTAATTTTAAATAAACTACCCAAACTACAATAGGTTCCCAAGGACAGGACCTGAAACAAGAAACTCCAGATTAAAAAAAAAAAAAGCTCTGACCCACATTACTTAGAATAAAAGACAAAAAAAATCATCTTTCCTCAAGCCATCAAACCCAGTACCTGGAAATTGATGATGGTCCTCCATTTTGATACTCTATTAGATTATGTATTCTCTCCTTCAAAGGACAGATTGAGTTGTTTTTCCTACAGTGTCAAAGACAAACAAAGCTCCAGTTGGGTTTAGGTTTAAAAATGATTGGAGGCATTTTTAAAACCATTGCACAGGAGAGAAAAAAGAGCAACTTGTTGTTTCAAATATCAGGATTCGCAGTGAGTTTTCAGAGTTTGATACAAAAAACACACTAGATATAGTTGGAAAGATGACAAGGAAAGAAAAAAAAAAAATCACTGAGTTTATTATGCAGTAATTTACAACAAAATCGATTAACAACAGATAAAACTAATGAACTGATAGCCATTTTCCAAATTTTTCCTGGCTTGTGACTTGGTGTAATTTTCTAAAACTATTTCATGAAATGTAAAGTCCATAGACACATAGAGGTTGGTATTTATGTTTTTATAAAAAGAAAAAGACTGTGAATACATTTGAGAAAGCGCTGTTCTTCAGCCTTTGGTTTGAAGAAACAGAACAGTAGTGTGAAGCTTCAAGAGAAAGAGCATAGTAATCTGCACTTTGACCTAGGACCTTTGCTGTTAACCCAATTAATCCTATTTCAACTACAGTAATCGTTCAAAGGCAATGCCCTGCATAAGCAGTAAGTCAAATTGATTACTTCATAATTTTCCTATAATTAAATCTCTTCTTAAAGGTTGATTCAGAATTGTGATTTAATACTCTGTTCTCAAAGAGGGAGTTCATAGTATTTTGTCACTACACTGGAAACCCCCACGTATCCTCTCTGAATTGGTCCCTTGGAAACCATTGCATACTTATGCCTTCAGATGGCCAGAGAGGAAGACAGCTGTGGAACTGTATGAGACTAACAGGCCCTGAGAGGGCTAGAACTCCTCCACTCAGCCTGTACCCAGGAACACGATTCTGTACCATATTGGCCTAAATGGCCATAGGCAACAGATACCATTACGCTAGGACTGGTTAAGCATAACTGAGAACTAAAAATATCTTTGTTTTTAATAACAGCAAGGCTGTGTTTTTTAAAGCCTTCTTTCCTCATGCAACAGAAAAATGTTCTTGATAAAATCTTATGTTCTAAAAAGTGAGAAAAATCACATTTATGCTGAGATTACTGACATATATTTCATAGATATGTGAACAGAAATGAAGTGAAATGTTGAAAAATATAAGGTATTTTACTTTTTTTAAGGTTACTGACTTCTAAGTAATTCCATTTTTTAAACATTTTTAATCTCCACTACTACAATATTGTTTATATGAAACACACATATTCATAATACATATTTCAACCAGCTTTCAATATTTTTTAATTCTTTGGTATGGTTGATCCAAATAAAAAGGACTTTCAAGTTGGTAACTCACCAACACCTAAATGAAGTTTGTATTGATTTCTAGAAAACAACTTTGAAAAATACAAGTAAAAGGAGTATGTTGACAATGCCTCTGGAGCTAATCTTCTGAAACACATTATTCTCAGAGATGTTGAAAACTTATACTATTTTATGTATCTAAGAATTAAAATAATATAAATTTTTATGAAGCTTTTCAGTGTCCACTGTAATAGTAATGATAATAAGAGCAATATTATTTTATTCTCCATTCTGGGGATAATGAGTTCAATATAAGACTTCCTGCTCTGAAATTTGGCATAGTCTAATAAGAGATACATATTGTTTTATAAATAAATAAATTACAATCTAAGCTAAGAGCAACAATAGAAAACATACAAGTTGCAGTGATTCATATAGTTTTCAGTGATGGTAGTGAGGTGGTGGGGAGAAACCTAGATTCTCCAAACAGGCTGTATTTTTATGCAGGTTTTATAAAGTAAATTGAATTTCACTATGTATATTTTATGGGTTGAATTTTGTTCCACAAAAATGGTATGTTGGGGTCTTAACACTACTTAGTATCTCAGAATGAGGCCTAATTTGTAGAGTCTTAACAAAGGTACTCACATTAAAATGAGGTCATCCAGGGCCGGCCCAGTGGCTTAGGCAGTTAGAGCTCCATGCTCCTAACTCCGAAGGCTGCCAGTTTGATTCCCACATGGGCCAGTGGGCTGTCAACCACAAGGTTGCCGGTTCAACTTCTCGAGTCCCGCAAGGGATGGTGGGCAGCGCCCCCTGCAACTAAGATTGAACACGGCACCTTGAGCTGAGCTACCGCTGAGCTCCTAAATGGCTCAGTTGGTTGGAGCGCATCCTCTCAACCACAAGGTTGCCAGTTCAACTCCCGCAAGAGATGGTGGGTTGTGCCCCCTGCAACTAGCAATGGCAACTGGACCTGGAGCTGAGCTGTGCCCTCCACAACTAAGACTGAAAGGACAACAACTTGAAGCTGAACGGTACCCTCCACAACTAAAATTGAAAGGACAACAACTTGACTTGGAAAAAAGTCCTGGAAGTACACACTGTTCCCCTTCCCCAATAAACCTTCAAAAAAAAAAGAAAAAATGAGGTCATACAATGGGCCCTAATCCAAAATGACTAGTGTTCTTATAAAAATGGAAAAATGTAGACATGAGATACACATACATTGAGAGAAGATGAAGGGAAGAAACTCCTGGAGACAAAGGCCATTTACAAGTCAAAGAGAAAGGCCTAGAACAGCTCTCAGAAGGAGTCAACTCTGTCAAAATCTTCATTTCAGATTTCTAGGCTCCATAACTGTGAGACAATAAATTTGGATGTTTATAGTTTTTTTAGTGTGATTATATTCTTTTCTTAATTGAGATATAATTAACAACATTACATTAGTTTCAGTTGCATAATACATTTTTATATGTAATTATTGTGAAATGATTGCAGTCTATTTAACATCCATCACCATAAACAATTACAAAATTTTTTTCTTGTGATGAAAACTTTTAAAATCTACTCTCTTAGCAACTTTCAAATACACAGTAGCGTATTAATTATAGTCTCCATGCTGTACATTACATCCCTGTTACTTATAACTGGAAATGTGTATCTTTTTACCTCCCCTTCACCCATTTCCCCCACCCTCCACCCGTTACCTCTGGCAACTACCAATCTATTATCTGTATCCATGAGCTCGCTGTTTGTTTGCTTTGGTTTTTTTTTTCCTATCCACATATAAGTGAGATCATATGGCATTTGTCTGTCTGACTTATTTCACTTAGCCTAATGCCCTCATGATTCATCCATGTTGTTGCAAATGGCAAGATATCCTTCTTTTTATGGCTGAATACTATTCCATTCCATATACCGCATCTTCTTTGTCCATTCATCCATTGATGGACACTTAGGTTGCTTCCATATCTTTACTCTTGTACATAATGCTGCAGTGATCATGGGGGTGCATATATCTTTCTTAGTTAGTATTTTTGTTTGCTTTGAACTAATACACAGATGTAGAATTGCTAGATTATATGGTAGTGCTGAAGTAGTGAATATTTCTCTGTGAGTCCCCAAATGATGTTGAATCTGCTGACAGTTTCCAACAGGATTGCGTCTCGTGAAGCCAAAGAATGGACACATGGACCAGGGAGAGGCAAAAAGTTGTAAAGGAGGATAGTTTATTAGAGGCAGGAGAAGAGGTTGTAGCTCCCGAGATGGAGGGTGTCCCGAATGGGGGTGCCCGTGACTGAGGCAAAAGTTCTTACTTATATATCTTCCCCTGCCTGTTTGGGGAACGGGGCTGGAGCCTTCTAATGGAATTCATCTATCAGGTTTGTCCTGTTTGTCCATCCTGAAGGGATTAAGGAAATAACCCACTCTTATCTATCAGATCTGCTCCTTTGTCTGGTCAGAAGGGATTTGAGATAATTTATTAACCTCAAGGCATATTCTCATGTCTCTGTCCTGGAGTGAAGGAGACATTTCAGGACCTGGAGTTTCAGGATATGGTGCTTTTTTGTTTATTCCACCATGGACCCCCCCCCCCCCATCTACCTAGCAACATGCTAACTATCCTGTCTCAGTGCTACTTTTAATTTTTAGAGAAAACTCCATGTTTTTCATAGTGATTTTACCAATATACGTTCCCACCAACAGTGGAGAGACAAAGAAACATGTCCAAATGAAAGAACAGAACAAAGCTCAAAACAAGAACTAAACAAAATGGAGACAAGCAATCAACGAGATGCAGAGTCCAAAATAGTGATCAAAGGATGCTCAATTATCTCAATGAGAACTTCAACAAAGAGATAGGGAACATAAAAAGATATTTCATGATAATGGAAATTAAAAAAAAAAAAAAAATCTGCAGTCACAGTACTTACACCAGAAGAAAATAGCCTTTAAAATAAAGTTTATAACAAGAGACAAAGAAGAACCCAGTAATCCCATTTCAGAGTATTTATCTGAAGAAACCCAAAACACTACTCCGAAGGGACATGTGCCTCCATATGTTAATTGCAGCATCATTCACAAGGGCCAAGTACAAACTAGTGCTCACAAAATAGTCATGGGGATGTGAAATACAATACAGGGAATACAATCAATAATGTTATAAAGATTATGTAGGGTGCCAGATGGGTACTAGACTTATCAGGGGATCACTTCAGAGATTGTGCAGATGCCTGACCACTGCCTGCACACCTGAAGCTGATGTAGAATAATATTGAATGTCAACTATAATTAATTATAGTTCACACACACACACACTCACACACACACACACACACACACACAGTGCCAAAAAAAAATGTATACACATTTTAAGAAAGGAATACTGTATTAACATTATCATACTCAATATATAACCATAACAAAAGATGAACACAAGTCACGTTTGACTTCTGCAATTACAAGAGGTGCTCAAAGTGGTTACCATCAGTGTCCAGACACTTCTGATTACGGCGAACTACTGCTTGAGCAACGGTGACCAAAGTGTCCACTTGTATACATGTTTTGGCACCCCCAGTATATATATATAGTCATGGGATGTAAAGTACAGCATAGGGAATGTAGTCAATGGTATTGTAATAGCTATATAGGAGTGCAGAAGGGTAGTAGATTTGAGGGGCTATCACTTTGTGAGTGGTGTAAATGTCTAATCATTATGTTGTTTTGTACACCTGAAATGAAAATTTAAAAAAAATTTAAAAAGAAACATGTAAAAACAAAAGGGCAATGCTGCCTCTAAAACATAAAATACAAAAGGCTAATTTAAAATACTAATAAATTTTCAAAGTTGGAAAGACACTAGTGTTCCCATTTTCATTCAACAAACAATTTTTTTTAATTAATTCAGAGCCAGACAACTAGGCAATGAACATAAAAATAAAATAAAATAATTAATTAACTCTTGTTTTGGAAGAGCTTACAGTTTAGTAGATTCAGTTGATATTTAAATTTGATGGCCCCTACTAGATTGGCAACCACCAGTCTATCAACACCTATGAGAAGAGTTGTGTGATTTTTTTCTCCAGAGTCACTAATCTACTCTAAAGTAGGAGTGCACAATGATAAATTAAGAGATGATGCAGAAGGTAACTGAGATAAGCTTTTGAAAGGATTGGTGAGATATAGTTTCAGCTTGTATTCCATAGGATCCGTATTTGCGAGAAAGAATGTAAGTTTAGAAAGGGACTGATAAACTTGGCTATAAATATTGGATCAAGAAACTGGAGATTCCAATGAAGTCAATGAATTCAAGTGCAGTGAGAGTTGTAGCAGAAGCAGCTAACTGTGTCCTAAAAAACCTTTTCATCTTTCTTCTTTTCAGGAATAGAATATCCCAAATTCTGGCTTCAAACAACACTGCTCAGCTAAAGGATACATTTCTTCATGTTTTTTTTTGGTTAGGTGCTATAGACTGAATGTTTATATCCCCTTAAAATCTGTATGCTGATACCTAATCCCCAATGTAATGGCATTTGGAATTGGAGCATTTGGAAAGTGCTTAAGTCTTGAAGGTGGGACATTCATAAATGGTGTTAGTACCCTTATAAAAGAGATCTCAGAGAGCTACCTGGCCTCTTCCACTATGTGAAAATCCAGCAAGAAAACAACTGTCTGTGAACCAGGAAGTGGGTTCTCACCAGACATCAAATCTACTGGCACCTTGATCTTGGACTTCTCAATCTCCAGAATTGTGAGAAATAACTTTCTTTTGTTTATAAGCCACCTAGTCTATAGCATTTTGGTAGAGCAACTCAAATGGACTAAGTCACTAAGTATGACAATGTGACCAAGCTTTAGCCAATAGGATATGGGTATGAGACATATGAGCAACTTTTTGGTAACATCCTTTAGTAAAAAAGAAGCTAGTCCTTCATTCTCTCTCTTCTTTCTGAGTGCTGGAAAGTATATTTAATAGCAGCAAACCCACTTCAAATATGTGAAGAAACCTACAGGGCAGCAGAACTATAAGATAGAAGGAATTTGGGTCCTTTGATGACCTTGTAGAATAGAGCCATCTGCCACCCTGGACCACCCACTTTTAAATTATTACATGAGGAAAAGCCCTTGGATTCTGGGGTCTGTCTGTTTCAACAGCTCACCCTGCAATGAATGTGAGTGGAATGATGATGTACTATCCAGAAGGAGTTATAATCAGCAATTAGGATGTTACATTTTGTGACTTCAAACATTATGTAGTTCTAGGGAATAAACGGTTCAGGAAGGGATCATGAGAGTTGGTTGCTGATAGAAAGTGAAATAAGTAAGAAAGGTATAAAGAAAATCTGAATTTAGCAAATTGGGTTAACAGTCTACATGGTTATGGAAATAACATCGATGAGAGCAGGACTGAGGATGGCAAACCAAAAACGATAAACCATATGACAGAGTTCTCGATGTATGTAGGAAAACCTTGAACATAATAAATACGAGGACATAGAGGAAAGGAGATTGCTACATAGAGGAAAGGAGATTGCTAAAGTTGACTGGCATGAGCCTCAAGGTTCCAGGAATATTTTTCCTGAATGGGCGAATAACATAGAAGTGGTAATACAGGCTACTGGAGATTCTAGTCCAGATGCCATCATTAACTAACTTGGCAAATTGTTTAACATCTCCATGTCAAAGGATTCTCACCTATAAATGGGGAAATTTTAATTAATTTGATTATACCTACTTTCCTTGCAGAACTAACATTTCATGATTTTTTAACTTAGAATTGAATCCAAATTCCCTAATTCTAATAAGAGGCCAATGCTTTACAACCATGTCACTATACCTTTAATGGAACACAAACCTGGGACTAGTGCCTCTTGGGGAGAGTGATGAAATGGTACATAAACAAGTCACTTCCCTTCTCTTTCCAGCAGAGATGCTCAACTTCAAATTTGTTCCCTCTGTATCTGTGAGCTGTGGTTCACAGCTGTGTGAGCTGATTACCAATTACCATGATTTGCAGGCAAACCTAAGCCCCAAATGAGATGAGGCCTTTGGAAGGATTGAGTCTCAGGTCCGTCAGGCAGTGTCTTGCGTGGCCTCTTTCTGACCTGTGCTGTTTTATTACCCAGCTGCAGGTGGAAAATGGCTGCTTATACAATAGCATTTCCCTTTTCTTAAGCTATTTGGATGTTTCCTCTTTGATATTTTTTTTATTTATATAATCTCCAATTTGAATAGATTATTTCAAATCATATGTGTGTGTACATTACACACACATACATGCACACATATATGAGTACACAACATAGCACTACTAATTTTCCAAGCTTTCAAATAATCCAATCACAATTTTGATAATTGATTGTATAGCAAAATGATGTTTTAAGACTCTGCTGAGTCCCAAACCTTTCATTCTGGCCTCTTTTACTTTTGGAAATTATACTTCGCATCTTTCTAACCCCCTGAGTCTCTTCCACTTCCCTTTTTGTGCTTGACCCAGCTAACTTGGGGGTAGAACTCTTGCCATACACCCAGTCCGTCATTTGCCTATTTTTCTTCCTCTTCCGACAAGATAAACAGTAGCACAGGACAGAAGCAGAATTAATCATTAAGATATAAATTCTCCTGGATTGAGTTTATCTTTAATAACCATGGAGTAGGACTACTTCCGATTCATCTTCTTTTCTACATGTGACTCTTAATAAAGAGATCGTGAGGGGAGGGGGGTCACTATTTCTCAGGTATCATTGAGAAAACACTGAAGCTAGTTTTCCCTCACACCAAAGACCTTCCTGATTATTTCATTGGTTCCCATAGACACATAAAGATCTACAAGGTGAAATTTAATTCTTTAATTTAAAGAAAAGCTTAACTGCGAAAGAGATGTTAATTATTGGTTGTTTGTTGGCTAGTGCTATCTTCCTCGTTTTAAGTGTTGATTTTCTATCAAAGAGGGTGGTGTTAGTTGTGAAGCTAGGACTAACAGAGCTTAACATCCTCTAACTTACCATATTAGGCCATTGCTAATCTTTCATTGCTGTTTTTTCTTAGCATCTGAACAGATCATTGTAGCACTTATTACCATGGTAAATTAATCATTTGTGTTTATTTATTAAAAGCAAGAACTGCTAGCTTGCAGTCATTCATGCTAAGAACATATTGTGTTTTCAACACTTTACTATGACTTGCAATTCCTAACTACTCAAAAATTTGAGTGAATGAATGTAAGTAGCATTATATTAACATTTTTCAGATTTCTTTTTTTTTTAAGTGTTCATTTCTCTGAGACACACAGTTTCTGGGAGGTCCTGCACAACAAGTGTTAAGCCCTAAAAATAGTAACAGTCAATTATGCTTGTTAGGTAAGGTTTGAACAAGATTCACACTTTACCCCTTATCCTTATCCCGACTAATTGTTACAACACTCTTAACTAAACTGGTAATTTTCAAACTATCAGGAAAGAACCTGCAAATCAAAGTACACGCATTCAGAATGTAACATCCTCTTTTCTTTTCTTTTTCCCCCTAAACTCAGCAAGCACTCCCTGGTCATTTGTGTTAATGTCAATTATTTCTACATTCTACGTAAATGTGTGGAAGTGCAGTTAGGAAATTTATGGTTAACATCCTGCCATGTGAAACAGGCTTTACTATAATACGTAATATTAAAGTGTCACTGAATATAATCAGTCATATATCACTTGCATGTCCCACTCTGCACTAGCAATCACTAAGTATTTATTGCTACTTTTCCCCTCTGATTTACTGTTTTGATAGCAGGTCAGATGTGGTAAGTGCATGGGTGCGATTCAAGCAGTTTTCATTGTAAACTCTTATCATACTTCTATTTTTTTCTGAACCATGGCATAAATTCCAATGTTTCTTCCTACTACTAATATTTGCCTTCACTGAAGTCTCTATAGATATGAAACACTGCAATTTCTGGGTGTTTCAAATCAAATTAGAAATTAAGGATTCCACGAATCTCACAAGACTTTCCTACAGTACTAAGTATCCAGACCATACATGAATGCTCGAATACATTGTGTACTCAAACCAAACCTTCAGCCATGCTGTCATCAAAGAACAGATCTCCAAAGAACAGATCACTCACTCTATTTTGGCATGATTGTTTGTGTTATAACACTGTTTTCGTCCCAAGTTTCATACTTTAGTATGACATAATTTTTCTAAATTAAAGTATTTATAATTATAAGCTTACTTTGCTTGCAGTTCTGGCAAATTGTAGACTAAGTACGAGTCTGTAAACATGGATACCTCATTCTAACAAATTCACATTTTTATTCATTTGACCATTAATACTTACTATTTATTTTACCTGAAAAGTGTTTCAAAACTAAATTTTTATTGACATTATTTCATTTATTCTTGCTATCTAAACAGACATATGTCTCTGAGATTTTCCCTACCTCTCCCATTCCTATTGTCTTGGCACATCTATGCTTAAAAATTGTCAGGTACTGCTTCTCACGTCTAAACCCCTGTTTCTCCCAGGATCCTCCATACCTGGCTTCATCCATAACCATATCCAGCCTATTTCAGCCTCTCCATATGACATAATTTGTTTTAGTTGACTTTTATTTTTCTAATCCCACAACATTTGCTTATCCTTATCATTTTCACTTAACATACGATCCAGCTACTAATAGCTCTGCTTCTAACTCATCCTTCAAGTTAAATTCTCGTCTAATGAAAGAGATCCTCTGTCTGCCCTTCCAGATCCACTCTCCACACTTTTCCACCCTGACCTCTATCCAGATGGCTGATGGACTACATCAACAGGCAGCCTTGACTTCTAGCTGTCAGTGAAGTTTGGCCAAAGGGAAACCCTGGCAGAGATAGGAGAGGAAGAAAGAGGAGCGGGAGATTGTGGTATTTATTGCACTTATCCCTTCCCGACTGCATCCTTCAACCAAAGGCAGCCATCTCCACAGAAATCCTTTCCTCCATGTTCCAGGAATTGCTCCATTCCTTGGTCTCTTAGGACAGTGATGATTGTTATTAGTTCTGTAGTAATATACTCTTCCTGTTGCTTCCCATATACTCTGAATGCATGTTTGCAAATGGACCTTTTATCAAACCTTCCTGAAATTATCTACTTCCTGCTAAGATCCTGATTGATACACATGTCTTGCAAGAAGCCTTAGCCAATAACTCCCATTCACTTTCAGGTGATAGCATATATTTTTTATCACGCTGTGTTGGCTTTAAAATATGCCCACAAATTCTCAGATACACCTATCTTCAAAGAATGTAGCCTAATTTCCTTCTCCTGTGGGCTGTAGAAAGTGACAGAGCTGTTGTCACATGACCAGTCTTATTAGACTCAAAAGGCATTGTGACCTCTCTCTCTCTCTCTCTCTCTCTCTGTCTCTGTCTCTCTCTGTCTCTCTCTCTTTCTCTCATCACTCACTGTAAGGAAGCCATTTGCCAGTTGCTACTCAAGCAGCTCTAGATAGAGGCCCATGTGGCAAGGAACTGAAACCCCCTGCCAATAGCCATGTGAGTGATTGAAACAGATCTTACAGCCACAGTCAAGCCCTCAAATGACTGCAGCCATGGTCGACATCTTGACTAAACATCATGAAGACACTGTGCAAGAACTACCCAGCTAAGCTGCTTTCAAATTATTGATCCACAGAACTGTGAGATGCACTCATATGTGGAATCTAAAGAACAAAATAAATAAACAAAACAAAAACAGACTCATAGAAGCAGCGAACAAGCTGATAGTTGCCAGGTGGGAGGGCGGTTTCAGAGGCAGGTGAAAAGGTGAAGGGATTAAAAAGTACGAATTGGTAAGTTACAAAATAATCATGGGGATGAGCACAGCATAGAGAATACAGTCAATAATATGGTATTAACTATGCATAGTGCCAAATGGGTACTAGACTAGTCAGGGGATCACTTCTTAAATTATATAAATGTCCAACCACTATGCTGTACATCTAAAAGTAATATAAAATAATATTGAATGCCAACAGTAATTGAAAAATGTTTAAGGGGGGGAGGATATAAAGGGGAATAAGAGGTTCGAATTTCCAGATATAAAACAAATAAGCCATGGGGATGTAATGTATAGCATAGGGAATACAGTCAATAATATTGTGATAACATGGTATGAAGTGAGATGGTTGTAACTTATCACGGTAATCCTTTCTTTAGATATATAAATGTTGAAATACTATAGTATAGTGTATACCTGAAACTAATATTGTACGTTAGCTATATTTTAATCAAAATCTTTTTTAAAAAATGTGAGTTAGTATTTGTACTTTGAAGCTGCTAAGTTTTTGGAAGTAATTTATGTAGCAATAGATAACTAATGCTAATAAATAACTAATATAGTAAGACACACAGAGACAGACACATACCCTACTTAAAGAGTTTTAGGCCACAGAGGTGTAATGCACACTCAATATAGGATCACCCTAGAACTCTTTGTCTTCAACTATATCACTTTTTTGCCCTAGTGACTAATCTTTGGATGCTCTTACCAGACATACTTCTGAATTCCTCCACAATTTTGCTCTTGGTATATCTTAGTGAATTTCCTGCCCATGACACCAGCTGTGCCCCACAATTTTGCCTCTTGGACCATGGACAAAATCTAAGCCCCATTTACTACTTCTCTAATCCTGATCATGAAAAGATTTTTACGACCAATTCTATGTCACATTCTTCTTATCATTTTCTAATTATATTTGCATTATTATATTATTTAAGACCTAAAGCAATTGTGTATTCCTTGTTTACCTCAATTGTATTGTGGTAAGGGAGAAACCATATCTTATGCTTCTACATTTTATTCCTTTCAATTCTGTTGAGTAGAAAACAAGTACCTATATGTGTAGATACCTGATACCTCATGACATTTATGTTTAATAAATCTTTTTTTTTTTTTTTTGCTTTCTTCATTCTTCCTTGTGCTGCTTCCACTACCTCACCATCACCAAAATCCCTGTATCTCATTTGAGTTAGATGATTTTAATTTTCCCTGGGTTCCTCTGCCATTCTGTCATGAAAACTACTCTATATTCTGCATAGATGTTAAATCTTTAGTTTTTTGTTTCGTTTTGTTTTGTTTTTACTTATTTGTTTTATTTATAGCAATTTGCTGGTCAAATGCATCACCTTCATCCATAATCTTTAATATAATTATATAGAAAACTCTGCTTCTGTTTCCTAGATTCAACTTGGACATAAATGAAGATGAGTCTATCCTGGTGTTGCTGGGTTGGCTCTTGGATAAACAGGAACATATGTGGCACGTCCAAAGAAAATGGATGACTTACTCTCCCAGCTAACTTCATTTGGCAAAAAGAAAACTAGATTTCCTGGCTCTTCTCCTTTTGTCCAATAAAAACAAGCCTTTGAGGCAGCTTTTCTTTCATTGACACTCTATTAACTGCCAATATTGCTGGAACTACACAGTCATAAATATGTAAAGTGTGATATATGCAGGCCTATTTTGCATAGTGTACCTGGGTCCCCAGCTACCTATTTTTGTGCAAGTCAAACATGTTTTTATGTGCTCATTTTGTTGTTTTGGTTTGAATTCTGTGATACTGAATGATTAAAAACAGTTTATAAAAATCATCAGATATCCAAATGCTGTTGAAATATGTTCAAAATCTAACTTCCTCTGTTTGGATATAAATATGGATGCTAATATGCCTGTAACACAATAATTTGTGTTTCATGAAATTCTTCACACAGACAGGATTTAAGTCATACCTAAATCATACAGACAATGTGCACATGATCTCAAGAATGTTAGAGTACGTCTGGTCGACTTACATAATGCCACAGCAGGATGAAAATTCAGAGATATTTCTCTTCAATTCTTCTATTTCATTTATGAAGAAGTTGAAACCAAGGTGTATATTAGGGTATTTGCTCATGGTCACATAGCCAATTTAATGACAAAGCTACACAGAACCCGATTTCTAGTGGCTCTTCATTCAGTGTTCTTTTCCTATATAAAATCAGAAGTGGTAATTGTGTTATCTAGGTGAAGACAGAGTGGCCTTCATCCAGGAGTGCTTTATTCTCCATGTCCGGAGATTTGATGCTCTGCCTAGACAGGTCACCCTTGCTATTTCTATGCCCAGGGATAATTAAGTCCTTAGAGCTAAATCTCACTAAATCAAAGGTATCTGACACTGAAACAGTTCTAAGGATGATAATTTATAATTTAACAATGAGAAAGAGAAAATTCTGTGGATTCAGGTCAGAATTACTATAACAGCCAACCTACATAGAAAGCTAGACATAGATCACTTTATTCATTAGCTATGAGGAATTATCACATATATTAAAAATTAATTCTTATATAATAAGAGAATTTTTCTTTAGGCTTAGAAGATAAAAACTCAAAAGTCTACAGGGCTGGCAGTTAAGTTGGTGAACAGCTGGGTATAATGTCACAAGGCATGATGAAAATTCTGGTAAAATTAAATATAAATATCCTATTTAAATGGAGCAGCTGCTATCCATTATCAGTAGCAACTATCTAGAAATTTGAACTTAATCTCATAAAAACTTTCTATATTTGGAGATGAGTTAAGATAAAGATTGATCCCAAACTACTTTCCCAATTTTCATATGTTCACAACTATTTATGAACATTTAACTACGTAAGAAAAAAATTTTTTGGTTTGAATTTGGCCTCTGGGTCCTCAGTTTACAACCTTTCCTATGCAGGAGTACATAGAAAGTCACATCATAACCAAATGTTTGCTTACCTTATAAAGTTAAAATAAGAGGATCTGTGATTATTTAATGTCCCCAGTCTATTCAAGTCCCATGTAGTTTCCATTAGGGACAGCGCCGTCCATGAGGATCAGAAACACTATAAATTCACTCCCTCCATTCCTCACATCTATGTCCAAATCAAAGATGGTCTGGTCATCAGCTCAGAGATACTCCTGCTCCAATCGTTGAGAATCCTTTTCTCTTGTATTGTACCTATGGCTATGTCCAACTTCACTTCAACAACTCTCCATTTTTTTCTGTGCCTCTAGGATGATTAACTCTCTTTTGATTAAAAATCTATTCTATAAATATTTTAATACATTCTTCATTGTTAATGTAAGATTGGTTGCCCTGGGAACAATCCTGTTTCTTTCAGGTGAATTAGGATTTGCCTGCTCAGATCCTTCCTGTGTTGATCTTACTTTTAACTTTGCTGTTATGTTATCTTCCTTGTGTCCAAGTTCTTGGGATCCAGCCTCAATGTAACCTCCAATTCTGACAATACTAACACTGGCTAATAGCATAGTGTCCTCAAGGTTATGGAATGACATATGTTTCCAAATACTCAAAAAAATTAATAGGTAAAAAATTAATTTATGTCTAAAATATCAAACCATTTACTGAAGGGGATGGCATTTATAGTATCCTATATTCTCCCTTCTGGGTCCTGATATAAGAGGTCTGTAAATTAAGTTTGCAAACTTGTTGCAACGATGTTGCTAACCTTTTTAGATATCAGAGGGGTTATTCACTATGAATTTGTACCAACTGGACAAACAGTTAACCAAGTTTACTATTTGGAAGTGCTGAAAAGGCTGCATGAAAAAGTTACACGACCTGAACTTTTCACCAACAATTCATGGCTCTTGCATCACGACAATACACCAGCTCACACAGCACTGTCTGTGAGGGAATTTTTAGCCAGTAAACAAATAACTGTATTGGAACACCCTTGCTACTCACCTGACCTGGTCCCCAATGACTTCTTTCTTTACCCAAAGATGAAGGAAATATTGAAAGGAAGACATTTTGATGACATTCAGGACATCAAGGGTAATACGACGACAGCTCTAATGGCCAGTTCAGAAAAAGTTCCAAAATTTCTTTGAAGGGTGGACTAGGCACTGGCATTTGGTGCATAGCTTCCCAAGGGGAGTACTTCGAAGGTAACCATAGTGATATTCAGCAATGCGGTATGTAGCACTTTTTCTAGGATGAGTTCGCGAAATTAATTGTCAGATCTTACATGCTAGCAACCTGCTATCATTTGCACAGAAATAGTTAAGAAGACCTTTGTATTGTCCTTGACAATCAGGGCACACTGAAATTTGTTATCAGACACCCAAACTGCTGCCTCATTGTTGATATACTACAAGTGCATAAAACAGAGAAAACAAAGCATTGGATTTTCTCAAAGAACAACTCGTATTTCCCATGGGATCTTGAGCTGATGGGGCCATGAGTGTGTCCCTACCATTGGCCAGTTCTTTCGGAGAGGTGGCAATGCTGTCTCTACATTCTCCTTGTTTAGTTAGCATCCTGGGTAACCAGGGAGCTTGTCATTGGGGCCACTTGCTAGACAGTAGTTCCACCTTTGCCATCAGTGTCTTTAGAGGAGATGAAAGTCAGATAGGCAGGTGATATCTTCACTGTTTATCCAAAACTCTTTTACATGCAATCAGCTTGTACCAGCCATGGCTACCCCTTCTTGTTACTTAAGAACTATAGCCTTCTGCCTTTTATACTTAACCTTGTACACTGACTGTACTTAGATGATGTATAATATAGTGGTAAAGAATATGGATACTGGATGAGGAGGAAGAAAAGAGCCTCATCGTGGAAGGCAAGAGGGAAAAGAAAAAAGTAGAGAGGTTGACAATGTAAGTCTCTTCTTTACAAAGACAGCCATTTACAATTGCACAAGGAAAGGGGCAGAAACATTGTGAAATTGAAAGACTATATTTCTTTCTGAGTAAGAAGAAAATAGATGAAGTTACAAATCTACATAAACTATTTTACAACAGACCACTCACAGTGTCCTCATTAAAGAAGAATGTGGGTCAGTTTAGTGGCTTTCCATTTGAAAAAGGAAGTACCCCATATGAAAAGAGTGAAGAAATGTTGAAAAAATTTAGAAATGCCATGTTAAAGAGCATCTGTGACGTTCTTGATTTGGAAAGATCAGGTGTAAATAGTGAACTGGTAAAGGGGATCTTGAATTTCTTAACGTATCCAAAGCCTTCTGGCAAACCACTGCCAAAATCTAAAAACACTTCTAACAAAGGCACAGAACAGTTCTGGAGTGGCAAGGTAAGCTAAGCAAACCACATGTCCTGAAATCCTGTCAGATGAATCTACCAGTGATGAAAAGAAAAACAAGGAAGAAACTTCAGGGGATGAAGATAATGAAAGTGAAAACCTAAACAGAAAACCCCTTCTAAAAGTAAAAAATCTGTAAAGAGCGCTAATGTGAAGAAAGCAGGTAGCAGCACCATCAAGAAGAATCAAAACAATTAAAAAAAAAGAAAGTGAAGCCGAGGATAGTTCAGATGATGAAACTTTAATTGAAAAATAGAAGAAACCTCCTACAGTTGAAGAGTTAAAGGAAACAAACCGTAAAGACATTATTTGCCAGTGGTAACTTGGAGGAAGTTACAATGAAGCAGATTTGTAAAAAGGTATATGAAAATTATACTGCTTATGATTTAAATGAAAGAAAAGGTTTCATAAAAATGACTGTTAAAGAGCTAATTTCTGGAGACAGATGACTTGTTCCATAGACTTCAAGATCTGATTTACACCATTATTCCTGCAAAGAGGATGTATTTCTTTTTCGAAATCCTTGCAAGCATTGTTGATAGAACTTACTGCTGACTTTTTTTTATCTTGAGTATTAACATAAATTTGAGTTTGTCATTTTAAATTGCATTTCTATGCAGTTTTTAGTTTAAAATTTTGCATGGCAGTCAACGTTCCTTGCCTTTATAGTTGTATTTTGTACATTTTGGATTTCTTTATAAAAGAACATAGACTCTTTTTTTTTTTTTTTTTTTAAGATTTTATTGGGGAAGGGAAACAGGACTTTAAGGGGAACAGGGCTTTTTTGGGGAACAGTGTGTACTTCCAGGACTTTTTTCCAAGTCAAGTTGTTGTCCTTTCAATCTTAGTTATGGAGGGTGCTGTTCAGCTTCAAGTTGTTGTCCTTTCAGTCTTAGTTGTGGAGGGCGCAGCTCAGCTCCAGGTCCAGTTGCCGTTTGCTAGTTGCAGGGGGCACAGACCACCATCCCATGTGGGAGTCGAACCGGCAACCCTGTGGTTGAGAGGATGCACTCCAACCAACTGAGCCATCCGGGAGCTCAGCAGCAGCTCAGCTCAGGGTGCCGTGCTCAATCTTAGTTGCAGGGGGCGCTGCCCACCATCCCTTGCGGGACTCGAGGAATCCAACTGGCAACCTTGTGGTTGAGAGCCCACTGGCCCATGTGGGAATCGAACCGGCAGCCTTCGGAGTTAGGAGCATGGAGCTCTAACCACCTGAGCCACCCGGCCGGCCCCAAGAACATAGACTCTTGATAGTGGATGGGGGAGGGGGGTTCACACAGTGTGAGGGATATAAATGATAAACATCTAAGTATTACTTTGTCTTGTGCACCTGAAACTAATAAAATTAAAAATAAAAAAAAAGAACATACTCTTGAACTTTTGTAGTTTTTAGTGCACTTAACATTAGCTTAAGACATACTTTTAGATGGGGGTGGTAGATGAGGGTAAAGGGGATCAAATATATGGTGATGGAAGGAGAACTGACTCTGGGTGGTGAACACACAATGGGATTTATAGATGATGTAATACAGAATTGTACACCTGAAATCTATATAACTTTACAAACAATTGTCACCCCAATAAACTTTAATTTTTAAAAAAGACATACTTTTAATCAAGTAGAACAGAAACTATTATGATTGGCATTCATATAAGCAGAGACTATCGCAGTATTTAGTATATGAAATATTTTTAATATGTACACATCTCTCTGTCAGTGTAAAACCTCAGTGACTGTGTGTTCATCAATTAAGAATATACAAGCTTGGGCCGGCCTGGTGGCTCAGATGGTTAGAGCTCCATGCTACTAACTCCGAAGGCTGCTCGTTCAATTCCCAGTGGGCTCTCAACCACAAGGTTGCCAATTTGATTCCTCGACTCCCGCAAGAGACAGTGGGCAGCACCCCCTGCAACTAAAATTGAACATGACACCTTGAGCTGAGCTGCCGCTGAGCTCCTGGATGGCTCAGTTGGTTGGAGAGCATCATCTCAACCACAAGGTTGCCGGTTCAACTCCTGCAAGTGATGGTGGGCTGCGCCCCCTGCAACTAGCAACGGCAACTGGACCTGGAGCTGAGCTGCGCCCTCCACAACTAAGACTGAAAGGACAACAACTTGAAGCTGAATGGTACCCTCCACAACTAAGATTGAAAGGACAACAACTTGACTTGGAAAAAAGGCCTGGAAGTACACACTGTTCCCCAATACAGTCCTGTTCCCTTTCCCCAATAAAATCTTTTTTAAAAAAAATTCATTAAGGAACTTCTATATAAAAAAAAGAATATACAAGCTTCAGCTGCCCAGATGACTAAATTGGAACTTTTCTCCTGCACGTGTATATATGTCAAATTGTCAGCATGACAAAGTGACAGATAGTATTTTTGTATTTTTAAAAACAAATTTGTTACATATAATTTTTTTTATTATTTCCTTGGTGCAGATCAATTTTTAAACTCATAGGCAGTTATCTTTACAGGTATAAACTATGAAGTGTCAGTGTTCACTGGGATGGTACCACGGAGCAGTGAAAGTCAGAATTCAATGAAAGCACTGAAGGAACAGAGTTCTCTGCTTTGTCTTAAAAGTGTCAATTTGTAGTTTTAGTGTTAACTGAGCAACAGTGTCTATAGATACATTTTATACTAAGGATAGGCTAAAATCAACACATCAAAACCACAAATTTGCAGAAGAGTGGGATTAAGTACAAGCGGATTTGGCTTATAATACATAATTGATTTTTATTAACTGCTTTTGCCCATATAAAAATGCTGACATTTACAGGGAACCTGGCCACCTTTACAATTATGACAGAAAGTACCAGGAGAATGCCAGAAGATAATGTGCAAGCAATACTGGGTATCTCTGACAAAGTATTTCTCAAAAGAGACAACAGATCTATTGTTAACATTAAAGAAATTTAACATATTTGTGGAATTAGAACAATTGGGTTTTAAATTTGGGCCAGTCAAGAGTCTAGGTGATTAACATATAGACCACCCCTGAATGAGACTAATTTGTCTTTTAAATTGACTGCCTTAATCAGTTTTATTAAGTAATCTCCAAATTTTAAAGTAAAACATGCTGCTTATGAGAGACTTAGGACTTTGATAAACCAATGGAGTGTTTATTGACAGTTAAAAGGGATTTTCAGTTTTGACTTGTTTCTTGATAAAGTTGTTAATACATTAGAGAATACAAATGAATGGAATAAACTAAATGAGACCTAAGAATTGGCCTTGGATTTTAAATATTTAATTTGTTCCTATAAACCTTGTCAATAAAAATAATAAATAAAATAAAATAAAGAATATGGATTCTAGAATAAGACTGATTTCACAGCTTGTTCTGCCACCTAAAAGGTTGTGCCTCAATTTCCTCATCTGTAAAATAGGAATTAACATTGGACCCATGTGATTGAGTTTTTGTACCTATTACATGAGTTAATTCCTGAAACTTAGGACACTACCTGGCATATCATAAGCACTATATAAATTTTGTTTAACTAATTTTTATTATCACCTACATTGCCTTCTGTGTGGCTATGCTTTATTATTTTTTTTCCTGATGATTTTGTCCCATGTGTTCATAATTTCATATATGTCTGTCAACCAGATGTTCCAATTTATGGTTTGGAAAGTATGTTCCATCAGGTAGTAGAAAGGCACTTTGTTTTCTGGCTGTGGCCGTCAAGTAAGCCAAGATGGGCATTTACAAGTACATCCAGGAGCTATGGGGGAAGCAGCAATCCGATGTAATGTGGGTTCTTCTCAGGGTGCGCTGCTAGCAGTACCGCCAGCTCTCTGAGTTCCACAAGGCCCTCCGCCCCACCAAGCCCGACAAATCACGCAAGCTGGGATACAAGACCACGTAAAGTTAGGTCATCTTCTATCAGATTTGTGTGCGCCATAGGGGCCACAAATGCCCAGTTCCTAAGGGTGCAGCCTATGGCAAGCCAGTCCATCACGGTATTAACCAGATGGTTTCCTCGAAGCCATCAGTCCATTGCCGTGGAGCCAGCTGTGGGGCTCTGAGAGTCCTGAATTCTTACTGGGTTGGTGAAAATTCTGGGTACAAATTCTTTGAGATTATCCTCACTGATTCATTCTATAAAGCTATCAGACGGAATCCTGACACCCACTGGATCACAAAACCAGTCCACATGCACAGAGAGATGCAAAGCTGACATCTGCAGGCCGCAAGAGCCATGGCGTTGGAAAGGGCCACAAGTTCCACCATTCTGTTAGTGGTTCTCACCGTGCAGCTTGGAGAAGGCACAATACTCTCCAGCTCCACTGTTACCGCTAATATGAGTAATGTTTGTAAAATTCTTACCTAGTAAACAATTAAATACAGTCATGTCTGCTTAAAAGTGTTCTTTATCTGTTAAAACTAGTAGACTGCAGAGTCTTTCATGAATGCATTGTCAAATTATGAAAGTTAAAGTGCAATAATGTTTGAAGAATAAATGATGGTGTTATCTTGTTTCTCATAAGACAAATACTTTTGTTTTTGCTTTACTCATTAGTGAGTTTGTATGTCAGTATTTAAAATGCTGTTTGGTATAACAGGTACAAAATAAATTCTGTGGAAGAGGAGTGCAAAACTACTATATATATATATATATATATATATATATATATATATATATATATATATATATTATATCAAAATTAAAGAAAACATATTTCTGAATTAGTACCACTGTTCAATTTCCCTAAACTCAAATGCTAGCTGCAGAGTCCCCCAGTGGGAAATACCTCCTGATGTCTCTTCGTCCCTAGCACTCTGCTCCTCTTCTGTGTCCCCATAAAAGATACTTTAAGATACTTTAGCTCAAAATCAAGTCTCAAGTGTCAAACAATGAATATGTGTTTTTTAATGCCACAAAAGGATATTCAGCAAGCTGATCCAAGTTCCTTTGCTTTTAGAGCATGCACTCTGCCCAAATTAATGAGGCTTCTTAAACTCCACTGTCATTTTCATTTTGGCTCTGCTTGGGATAACAATACTTCTGGCCATTAAAAAATAATTTTCAGAAATACTCTTATTGTAGCAGAGATCATTGTTACTTTAATATATAATAAGCCAGTCTATTCAGTAAGTCACATGGGATTCATTACTTTTCACTTAGTGCTTTCATTATTCAAAATATTGAAAGAAGGTATAAGCCTTATTATAAGAGGTAACATTTTCAGCTATCCATTGCTGTGTAATAAACCATCCCAAAATGGTAATGACTTATAATAACAGCCATGTTAGTAACTCTCGTGTTTCTGCAGGTTGACTAGAATCAGCTAGACGGTTCTTCTGTTCCATAGGATATTGACTGGGTCTGCAGTTGTCTGGGGTCTCACTGCACTGGGACGTCCAAGAAAGGTCACTCTGAGGCTGGCAGTTGGTACTTGTACTGGTTGTCCACTGGGGACTTTTCTTGGGTTATAAACCGAAGCACCTCAGGTTTCAGGCTACTGATAGCATGACAGCTGGGTTTTCAGAATGAACATCACAAGAGTGTGTGTTTCAAGAGGAAAGAAATGGAAACTATTAGTCCTCTTAAGGCTTGGACTCAAAAGTCCCAGAACATTTTGTTGGTCAAAGGTATCACAAGAGAAGCTCAGATTCAAAGAGGGGGGGTATACAGACAGTCCCTGACAGACAATCGTTCAACTTATGATTTTTTAACTTTATAAAGGTGCAAAAGCAATATGCAATCAGCAGAAACTGTACTTTGAATTTTGATCTTTTCCCAGGCTAGAAATATGTAGTACAATACTCTCTTGTGATAATGGACAGCAGCAGCAAGCCACAGGTCCCAGTCTGCCATGAAATCATGAGGGTAAACAACTGATACTCATCTGTGTCTCCTACTTCTGGTAAGAAGAAAAAGAGGAAGGCACTTACTTAAGATGAAATGCAAGACAATTACCCAACTGTGGGCTAATGTAAGTGTATTAGCCCTGACCATATTTACCATAGGCTAGGCTAAGCTGTGATGTTTGATAGGTTAGGTGTATTCAATGCATTTTTGATTTACAATAATTTTAATTTATGATGTTTACCAGGACATAATCCCATTGTAAGTTGAGGCATATCTGTAACTCTATCTCTTCCTGTGAGGCGTGGCCACAGTGCAAGAGTGGAGGAACTGGAGGGGCCATCTTCGGAGATTGGCTATCATGATAACCAAAACCCTCCTCTTCCCCCACAGATTTCTTATCTATTGATGTATAACAAATGGAATTAAGAGAGTAGTTCCAAAGACAAAATAAATTGTGAATAATGTCTCTGAATTTTATTGAAAGAGAATGGAAAAATATGATCTTGAAATCAGAACATTGGGGTTCTAATCCAGGTTCTATAATTTATAAACTAAGGTGACCTAGAACAATTCAAACAATTCATCTAAACTGATTATCTCATATTATTTTCTTACAAGATCATACTAAGAAAAAACAGGCAAGGAGCAGGCCCTGCGAAAGAAAATAAAAGAACTGATAAACGGCCAATATGTAACTTTCAAAGAAAAAATTATTAATCAGATTTAGGAAGACAAACTCAGTGTCTCGATATAGTCCCAGGATACTGTCAGGATCCTCTGACAGTTATCATAACCACAAAACATAAAAGCCACATCGTTGGTTTAGTCCCCATGTAAAGTCAAAGAAAAAAGGCAAAAGGCACTAGGACAGACTGACTAATTGGGATGCAGGCCTGGGTCAGACAACAGCAGAGTTAAAGACATTAGTGTCGTTCTTCTGGTCTCTCTGCTTCCTTATTCAGATTTTCAGAATTAGTAAGCAACTCTAAATTTAAAAACTTTAACCCTAGTTCCACATCAAAACTGCCTGTGGAACTTAAAAAAGCATAAGTTCACATTGTGTATACTATCCCTCCTATCTGGAACACCCTTTTCTCCTGGTTAATTCCAATTTTACTTTTAAGTCTCCGCTCAGAAGTTACCTCCTCCCAAAGGGCTTCCAGAGACTCTTCAGCCAGGTTAGATTCTGTATCTCTCCTTTGTGTTCCCATAGATTTACTAAATATGTCCTATTTTCTTCCTCTCTCTTTCAGTATACTGTGAAGCTAATGAATTCCTAAGACCTAGCACAGTGTCACTATCTTCCACAACCTAGATAGATGATAGATGATAGATAGATGGATGGATGGATGGATGGATGGATGGATGGATGGATGGATAGATAGGGAGGGAAGAGGGAAGGGAAGAAAGAAAAAGAAAGAAAGAAAGAAAGAAAGAAAGAAAGAAAGAAAGAAAGAAAGAAAGAAAGAAAGAAAGAAAGAAAGAAAGAAAGAAAGAAAGAAAGAAAAGGAAAGAGAGAGAGGGAGGGAGGAAGGAAAGTAGGAGGGAAGGAGGGAGGAAGATCACAGGCTCAGTTTCTTTGTACCATCTACAATACACACATACACACACATTTACAACCTAGCCCCCTGCCAAGAGATTCTAAATCAGTGGACATATGTTTTTAAAGATTCTAATCTTGAAGTATAGTCAGGATTGATATTTATTGCTTTATGTTTGACAAGCACAACAGTCAGCTTATACAGGCACAAAAATCCTATATTGATCCAAATGCTGGGCATGAAATCCAAGGGTAGGAATATTATGTGTTTCTCCTGGGCCAGGTATGGAAACTGAGGGAAATAGCTAATATTTTTTGATCACTTATTATATGTCGAGCACCGTTCCAAATGTCTTAAGTATATTTTATTTTCACTGTAACAACAACAGCCCTAGCTTATGATCTCTATTTTGACTGATGAGGAAACTGGGGAATGGTACAGACAAAATAAGTAATTCAGGTCCAGTAGCAGGTAGACTCTGTACACAATTGTAATGAGAGCAGCATAAGGACTGTATCCCTTTAGCTTTCTCTGTAGACTGTAAAGCACAAGACTATACATAGTTTGATGTTCAATACATATTTATCATCAGCATCACAGGGCTTATGTTGTTTCCTCTTATAATCAGAAAACATACAAATGTGTATTTGTATGTACAAAAACCATTAAAACAGTAAGCAGATATTTAACTACAGTGCTACCAGTGGGGTTGGAAAGATGGCAGAAAATGGAACATGAAATAATATAGAGAAAGTAAGGATTGAGTTAAATTTTCTAAGCAATAGGTGAGATATTTTCAAGAACACCCAGGTGGGTGCTCTTTACTTCCCATCAAAATCCAGTATCAAGGGCAAGTTTATGGTGTGCAACTTGTGGGGTTGCATAGGACTCATGCTTAAAAGGCATCTCTTGGTTTAATGCTCTCTGTCACTATCTTTTTTTTTTTAATTAAAATTTATCGGGGTGACAATGATTAGTAAAATTACATAGGTTTCAAGTGTACAATTCTGTAATACATCATCCATACATCACATTGTGTGTTCACCACCCAGAGTCAGTTCTCCTTCCATCACCATATAATTGACCCCGTTTACTCTCATCTACCACCTCTCTCTCCCTGGTGTCACTATTTTGAAAATTTTGATGATTTTTTAATAAAGAACCACCCAATTTCATTTTATATTTTTTCCAGAAAATTATGTGGATGGTCCTGTTCAGGAGGTTCTGTAACGCCCCTCATTTCAGAGCAATACGTAAAGGAGACATTTTGTAATAGATGGCTACAGCCAACACACTGGCAAAAATGAGGCAGTGGCTTAAATATCTGTAATAACAAATGAAAAGAGAATTGTTAGACTCTGAAATACAGATGGGGTCTTAGAAATCCTTGTAATTAGTATATCAGTCTTAAATCACTGGAGCGACAAGACAGACATGAAGCAGATTAGATCAGCAGGTACTGGCCCAGCATGGAATACAGAAGTGGATCAATGGACAGCAGCAACAAGGACAGTGAAATAACAGTCATGGGTAAATATCAGGACAATATCCTTAGCAGGAGTTGCACAGTATTTTTTCAAAGCCTCTGGAAAAATAGTCAGTAATAAATATGAAAGGGTATACATTTTTCTGGATATCATTTTAACTGTGTTTATGCTTAAATGAACTGCTAGTAATATCTATATAATTAATTTCATGATGTGAGTTCACTTGTTCTAAATTAATCATTTTTGATGTCTTTGTAAATGACTGAGACAGAAGAAGCTCTTCCAGAATTGTTAATTACAGGAAAGTAACTAGATATTCGTGCTGACACTCTTGTTGCTCAGAAGGAAGAGATGAGGCAAGATAATATGAATGATACCATGAAGACTTGCTCCTGTATAAGTGAGCTAGCTGCTTAGGGCATTCACTGGGAAGGGGAAGGGGCTCATAATAATGTCTAATATTTGAGTGCTTTATATGCATTACTTGTTTAATTTCTTTAAGAGCTCTATGAGGCAGATACTATTTCAATCCCCACATTATTGATGGAGAAATTGAGGTACAGATGGGTTACATTATATCCTCAGGATCATAGAGTTAAGCCATTTTCTAATCAAGGATCAAATAGATGGAAACATTAAGGAAAATATAATTTATATATTTACATATGTGTGTGGGGGTGTTTGATGACATACATCCAGACTTATACCCATGAGTATGACTCTAGTGCAGTGCTCGGACACACTGCTTCACGCTGCACTATTTGTTCTTTCACAGGTGGATGCCTTACCACCAGAACTCATCATACTTATCCTCCTGAACACATATGAACTAGTTCATTAGTTTAAAAGACTATCCTCTTCCCACTGAATTAGAATATTCACATGCAAAAAAAATATGAAGATAAAAAAATATGAAGATAAAAATTTTGTACTATATGCAAAAATTAACTCAAAATGGGTCATGACCTAAACATAAAATCTAAAACTATAAAACCTCTAGGAAAAAAAAAAAACTTGGTAGTGACCTTTCATTAGATAAAGATTTCTTAAATAGGAAACAAATAGCTCAAACTCTTTTAGAAAATTGATAAATTGAACTTTATCAAAATTAAAATATTTTACTCTTCAAAACGCACTGGTAATAAGACAAGCCACAAACTAGGAGAAAATATAAACATGTATCTAGAATATATAAAGAACTCTTACACACAATAATTAGAAGATAAGCAAATAGTCAAAAAATAATGGGTAAAATATTTGAACTCACACTTCCCTAAAGATTTAGATAACTAGTAAGCACATGAAGGATGCTTAATATTATTAGTAACTGGGAGATAGAAATTAAAACTTAAAATACCACTAACCCTCACTAGACTGATTACATTAAAAACTGCCAAATACCAAGTTTTGGTGAGGATGTGGAGCAACTGGAACTCTCATATACTGGCACTGGGAAAGCAAAATAGATATTTTTTGCTTTTAGTCACTTTAGAAAACAATTTGGCAGTTGTTTGGTTACACTAAGCATACATACAACCCAGAAATTCCACTTCTAGAAGTTTACCCAAGAGAAATGAAAACTTATGTCCACACCAAGACTGTTTCATAACAGGTTCACTCATAACTGCCAAAAAACTGGAAAGAACTCAAATGTTCAATAACTTGTGAATGCATAAATAAATATCCATACAAGAGAATACTATTCAGCAATAAAAATAAACTACTGATACCCACAAGACCATAGATGAATTTCAAAAGTGGTTATGTTCTGTGAGAGAAGCCAGACACAAAAGCCCTCAACTCTACAGTCCCATTCATACACAATTCTTAGGGAGGCAGACTAACAGATACAGAAAACAGTGAGTGATGGCAGAAGTACAGGAGAGGATTGATTGGAAATGATCATAAATGAAGGAACTCTTTGGTACAATATAAATATCTGTATGATGACTGTGGTGGCTGAGTAAGTGTACATATTTGCTAAAAATAATTGAATTGTACACTTAAATAAATTTTAATTGTGCAAATTACACCTCAACAAAGCTGACTTTTAAAAGCATCCTTAATAAAAAATGCAGCAAATTTGTTGAACAGCTACATCATACAGAGTTTTGCACCTAAGTAAGATTATTTTTGTATTAATATCTTTTTCATTCATCTGTAAGTTTTGTCAGGGTAGTTGCTTGCCCGTTTATTGTTGCCAGTACCTTTTTAGAATCACATAAATTATTTAACAAGTATTTTCTGATGAAGCATCTTTGTTTTGAAACATGTTTCAATTAATCACACAGACTAGATTCCATAAAGGTAAAATATTGTTTTTGCACTGCCAGCATTTAATCGGTATATGCGGTGAAGGGAGAGAGGACTTCTTGATTTCCATGTATAGGATATTGAAGTCATTTCATCCCTTCAGGACACTCACTGGTGGCAACAATTACTGCTGCCCAGATAAATTTAGCAAAATCTTAGATGTTTACATTCATCTTGATTTATTGTTTGGTACTTGTGGATAAAAATTTGCCTACTAACTTCGTTTCATTCAAAAACTCACCTTTTTGATGAAGGGAGGTCTGAAAGCCCGTGTGTGTGCTTGTTTCCTGTGTCTTCTAACTCACCCATGCCCACATCGATGGAGATGCCAACCGGAGGCTGGACCAGCACAGGATCTTAAAAACAGAAGTTTGGAGCATCCATTGAACCCTAAACCTGTTAAATAAAATACTTTTTCATTCCCTTTTCCAAATGCAGCTTTTTTAAACGATGTACATAAAATAGAACATATTTCAAAGTTCAGCATAGAAAAATAATAAATGTAAGAAAATAATAGGAATTATGTAGTGCTTTTCTGCTTAAAAATTACTTTGTATACATAGTCTCAGATCAAACCAAGCTACTAGAGAGTCAGCCATGATTTAAGATTAACTTCTCAAAAATGATTTTTTTTTCCTTTGAATATACAACATCTCGAGGAAGTTTCCTAACACTTGACCAACCCTGAGATGGCTCGGCACAATACACACCTCACTGAACAGATGACATGTGTCATTCATTTAAAACCTCCATGCATGGAATGCAAAGAGAATGACCAGACCTCTCTGGTTGTTAGTGAGAACACATTTAAAAAGGGCTTTTTAAAAACCAATTAAACTCATGTCATTTCCTAATACAACCGAGTTCCTACTGTTTCAGAACAGATAATATCTCAAAGTGAAACATTTTTGGCACAGCCAAATCTAGCATATAGTTTCACTCCACGCCCTGGGTTTCTTCCAGGATGAAAGTCGATTTGCCTGACTAAAAATGATGAGATGCCACTAGGCACACAGACACATACTTTAGGAACGTGATCTCTAGGTTGAATGATGAAGTAGGAAAGTTGCCATTGGGGATGCATTAAAGATCTTGGGGTGTGCTTCAAGACCTTGGAAATAAAGTGAGTTTCAAAGAATTAAACTAATAGTAATTCACATTTTTCTACTGTAGCACTAAACCAAAAGGTTATCTGTTATATGATGAAGTTTGGACACATGTAGAACTCTAATCAGGGTAGTCTATTTAGTTTATCCTTTTTCCCCCTCTAAAAAAAATTTAAGGTAGCATACAGAAATATATACAATACAATAAGAGGGCAATAGATAACAAATAAATGTTGATACATCTAGGTATTAGAGTGGAAAATTGAGCACACCAATTTCCCTTCTCCTCAAACCCCTCTCAAATAATGAAACAGGGACATTAAGACATAACAGCAGAAGATGGAAGAACAGGAGGTAAAAGCAGCAAAATTTTAGAATAGATGAGCTAGTGGTAATGACATAAACTACCTAAGAAACAAAATCCTGAAGCAGTAGAAGAGAATGCCAAAAATAAATCTTATTTATTCAACAGAATCCTCAAAAAGTCAGGAATTGATGGCACTGGTTCACTTTGGAAATGATGACAAAGAAAATGTCCTAAAATAAGGAGGTTTGCTTGGAGCAGTAGTTCTTCAGATCCTCTCTCCTTCCCCAGCAAAAGACTGAAGTTTTTTTTATTAAAGAAGTTTAAAAAACAGAGCCTCTGAATTTGGGGGCAGGATGGGGGTGGGTGGTGGGATACCAGAAAGAGTTGAGGGTAGAAGTACAATACCAAATATAGAGAGATTGAGTACTAAATGCTTACTGGGTTCTTGGATCCCAATACACTCTCTTGACTCAGGTCTCAGAACACCAGCAGTAGCTAGACCTTCCATCTCCATGAAGAAGTTTCAAAGGGCCTTCTTTGGAGAATCTGACTACTTAAGAGGAAAGATCTAGAAGATACTAACATCAGAGGTTCACCCCAAAAGGCCCAGCCACATGAACTTACAGTAAAACTCATGGTACACAAGCCCTAACTTCACCCTCCATCCTTTTAAATGGCTTTTTAATGGGAGAAGCAAACAAAAATTCCTCTTAAATGGGAGCAACAAGCAAAAACTACCAACATCTGAGTAAAGCCTCTCATGCAAAAGACAACAACTTGGGGCGAAACAAAGACTACACAAAGAGAAGAAAACATAAAAATTGTTAACATATCCAAAGAGACAAAAATAATTTATTGCATCCACAAAGGCTGAAACAATGCTGTTAGAACTATTCCAAAAACAAAACAGAACAAAAAAAAAAGAGCTCTCTGAAATTAAACATATGATTACAGAAGTGAAAACCTCAGTAGAAGTGTTGAAAGATAAAATTGAGTAAAATTCTCAATTTTAAAGAGTAAAAAAATTTAGAGAAGAAAAATTAGAAAACAATGATGAGAATAACTAGTTCAGGAGGTCTAATGTCTGAATAATAGAGATTGCAGAAAAAAGAACATAGAAAATGAAGAGAGAAAATCATTTAGATTTTTCAAGAAAATGTCCCAGAATTAACGGACATTTCCTGCTTTTTCAGATTGAAAGAATTCAGGACAATAGGTTCAAGTATACTACATTAGGTATATTAAAGAGTAAAAAAATTTAGAGAAGAAAAATTAGAAAACAATGATGAGAATAACTAGTTCAGGAGGTCTAATGTCTGAATAATAGAGATTGCAGAAAAAAGAACATAGAAAATGAAGAGAGAAAATCATTTAGATTTTTCAAGAAAATGTCCCAGAATTAACGGACATTTCCTGCTTTTTCAGATTGAAAGAATTCAGGACAATAGGTTAAAGTATACTACATTAGGTATATTATCATAAAATTTCACATCTCTGGCGACAAAGAGAATAGCAAAAAAAACAGGTCACATACAAACAGTATCATCATACTTCAAGAGCTGTAACTGGAACCTTAAAGATATACAGCAATAACTTTAAAGTACTGAAGGAAGGAGGTATATAACAGCCAGAGTAAAAAATTAAGTGTGAAGGTAAAGACCATTTTGGACTTTGGATTTTGGAAATTTATCCCCCTCTCAGAAATCTACAGGAGGGTTAGCTTCACTAACATGAAGGTGTAAGCCAAGAAAGAAGATAAGAAACTAAGGAAAAAATGGATACTCACTAGAGAGGGGGAAAAATAATTCCCAGATGATGGTAAAGGAAGTGTCTATGCTAACAGCTGCGCCCCAGCAAAGAAGGAAAACAATCCCGATTGGGATAGAGCAGAAAACTATTCAGGAAGAGATTTCTTCAGGAAGATGAAACTGATAGAACACCTAATATATTTCAACATCCTGAGGATATTCAGACAATTATGATCTCCAGGGAAAACGTAAAGTGGTGCAAGGAAAGCAAAATTATCAAGATTCATTACATGGCTCAACTATCAATTGTATTTAATTCTATCAAGAGGATGTAGGCTGAGAAGTGGCAGTGTGCAGTGGAGAGGGGAAGTGGTGATAGAGAGTTAAGCTGCAGGTTCCATAGTTGGAAGTCAATAGGTCATGCTTAAAATTGACAAACCAAGGAGTGGCAATGACGTATGTTATTTAGAGACATAAAAATGTAACCCAATGGCGGCCAGACGCCTCAGTTGCTTGGAGCGCGAGCTCTGGACAACAGGTTTGCTGGTTCGATTCCCACATGGGATGGTGGGCTGCGCCCCCTGCAGCTAAAATTGAAAACAGCAACTGGACTTGGAGTGGAGTTGCACCCTCCACAACTATATTGAGGGGCAACAACTTAGAGATGATAGGCCCTGGAGAAACAAACACACTGTTCCCCAACATTCCCCAATAAAAATTCTTTAAAAAAAAAAAAGTGTATCCCAAAATAATCCAAAAGTGAGAGTAAGGAAAAGTAGACTCCTGGTTTTCGTAACAAATCTTGTAAGAACTATTTGCCTCTTTAAACTTTGTACATGTACAACTTGGAAAAAAGTAAAACTAAAAAAAAAAAAAAATTAGCAAGTGGTTAGTTTTGGAGATTATGAATGTACACCAATAGAGCATATAAGAGTACCCACTTCCTAATGTGATGATTTTGTAGCATAAGTTGAATTTTCCAATGACGTCATACATGGAATTATTAAATGCATATCTCAAAAAAATTTAGACAGAAGTGAAAATGGCATGACCATATCTCCAGCAGCCTAAGACCTAAAGTGAACTCCATTATACTTTACTGCTTTGACAGAATAATGTGGAAATTGATCAGAGGTAGCCTTTTCCAAATTAGTTATATTTACTATAGTATTACACAACAAAAATAAATTCAATTTAAAAATACCCAATGAATCTAAACTGAACTTTCCTATTAACATACTCACTACATCAACACATATTTCTTGGAGTAGGGATATCAGGCCACATAGATGGGTGTCGCTGTTGATTCATTATTTGACTTGTGGGGACAGATGCTTTTGCTTTTCCAAGGGTTTGCTAGGCCATGACTATGGATTGGATCTGGTACAACTGTTTTCCAAAGAGCATTCTAGAGCCTCTGGACAGAGACCCAACCTTGAAGCATTCCTTGCCATAAGAGCAAATTAGTGATATTAAGCTGTGTAAGCTCAGGGTGTTTATACTTAGTGAATTTCTGTATGCTGGTCTCAGATACTATTATTGCATATTTCAGTTCCACTACCCCCACCAATCTGCATGTATGTTTCATGTGGGTGTAAATTAAGCAACTCTATTATGTTGATCCTGAGAAGATGTGGTGTCCTTCCCTGAATGTTGCTATATCAATGTGTGGGTTGAGAATGATATGGTGCTATGATAAAAACTGGATTTACAGTCATAATTCATACTCACAATCCATGGACATTCTCTGGAAAACTGCCTATTGATTATAAAGATATTGATGGCAAAGATGCATGCAAATAGCTTGAACTAAACCTCTTCTTAAAATGTGAGTCAACAACCATAAAAAAGAATGAAATTTTGCCATCTGCAACAACGTGGAAGGACTAGAGAGTATTGTACTGAGTGGAGTAAGTCAGACAGAGAAAGACAAGTACCACATAATCTCACTTATACGTGGAATCTAAAGAACAAAATAAATGAGCAAACAACAGAAACAAACTCATAGATACAGATAACATATTGATGGTTGCCAGATGGGAGACGGGTTGGGAAGCTGGTTAAAAATGGGAAGGGATTAAGTAGTACAAATTAGTAGTTACAAAATATCCATGAGGATGTAAAGTATAACATAGGAACACAGTCAATAATATTGTATTATCTATGCATGGTGTCAGATGGGTACTAGGTTTATCAGGGTGAGCACTTCGTAAGTTATATAAATGTCTAATCATTGTGTTGTATAACTGAAACAAATATAATATTGTATGCCAATTGTAACTGAAAAAAATTTTAATAATTTTTAAAAATATAAGTGAAAAATATGAATACTCCTAAATTAATAAACTAGAAGTTACTTTAAATATGTATACATAAAGAAATAAATTACATATAAGTTTAAGAGAAGAGAATATTTTGGGTGGGAAAAGGAAGCCAGAAAAAAGGCCAGAGACACAAAAGTGCAATCCATTAGTTCCTTCAAAATAATTTGATTGTCCTCAAAGAGACACTGTGGGATGCTGAGAATGACAACCTTATGTGATGCTACTACAACAAATACAACAGTGAGTTTCAATGAGTTGTTTGATGCAGTCTAATGGCAAACACCAAAGCACAGTTTAGTAAAATATCATGAAAAGCCCAAACAACCTGGTTCATAGTCACAGTTCTCTAATGGTTTATCATAAGAGGAAGAGTGTGTGGCAAAAAATACTTAGGGCTAAGATTCAAAATATCCAGGTTTTCATCCCAGCTCTGACACTTACAAAATATATACTGTTGGGCAATTTGGCCATGATATAATTCTATGAAGTGATTATTTAACTGTGAATTAGCTTAATGCAGTAACTCTTTATATCAAGCAGAAAAATTCCCATGAGTAGACGGGAGGAAAATACTGGCAGAAATGAGGCAATCATAGAGAGACCATGAGTTTCATGAGAACACTGATATATCAGTTTGCTAGGGCGACCAACACAAAATACCACATCCTGGGTGGCTTACACAACAGAAATGTATTTTCTCAGAGTTCTGGAGGCTAGAAGTATAAGATCCAAGTGCCAGCAGGGTTGGTTTCCTCTGAGGGCTCTCTCTGGCTTATAGATGGTCACCTTTGCTTCCTCTTTACATGGTCATCCCTCTGTGCATACGTACCTCTGGTGTTTCTTTTTGTGTATCCGAACTTCCTTTCCAGTGAGATTGTACCGGGACCCACCCTAATGGCCTCATTTTAACTTATCCACCATTTTAAAGACCCTATCTCCAAATACGGTGACATTTTGAGATACTGAGGGTTAGGACTTCAACATAGAAATTTGGTGGAGACATAACTCAGTCCATAAAAACTGGGAAGGAGACAAACAAGGGGATCAGAGAAAAGCAACAAATGAGAGGTGAGAAGAGAGGAAAGTCAGTTTTGGTGTCCTTCCCAACCCAGCTTTAAGTGGCCTTCAGTTTTTGTCTTCTCTCAACTGTCTTCCTATAGAGCTTGGTGAGAACCTGAGAGTGAAAAAGCATCCTTGGCGGCTTCATCCTCCAACCCTGAAAAATGTGGGGATGGTGAAGCAAGGAGGTGAATGGGAGAAGAGAAGCGGCTATATTTCAACTCTTCAGCATGCCGGAATTCAGAGGGAAGTTCACACTGTGGCACAAAAACTAGCCCTTTACCTCTTGACCTTTCAGCCCTTCTACAAGATACCTCACAGAAAATTCTCACTCTCTCTGTTTTTATTCCTCATCAGCCCCATGCCATGAGCCAGTTTTGGGGATCCTCCAGGGCTATTCACGAAGGGAAGTCATTCATGGTGACAGAAATTATATAATGCTGAGTAAATTCACAGGTCCATAGATTTGATGGCCATCACTACCATTTTTCCTATTAATTTGTCGCACAGGAAAAATGCCATCCCTTAATTTTCAGTATAAACTATTCAGCAATTATATCACTTTGGATTCCAATCCAAAGAACTGAAAAATATGCTGCTACTGATGGCAGTAAAGGCATTAGTTAAATACTACAGTAAAAAATATGTAGTACACGCTTTGACACCTATGCATTCATGGCATTTGCTGAATTTCAGGGTAGCAAGATAGTTCCCCTGGAAAAGTTTGCCATCTCCTGCTGTCCTGATATTCATATCAGGTAAAACGAAATGGTTATGACATCTCAAAATCACCAGTAACCATTTTTTTCTGGTGAAAATTTATGGGAGTATAGTTTTCTAATTACAGCAATTTGCTGCTAATGTTTAAAATGACTTCGTGTATTAAATTCATAAAATTGAAGAGCACTGTATCTCTGACACATGCAAAACGTTATGGTTGTTTTTTTAAAGCAAGTATTTATCCATGGTAGCATAATTAGACATGGGCATAGATGATCCATGCAGGTGAGTTGTTTGATTTTCAATTAATACGAGTATATTTATGCCAAATTCTCTTATTATTAAGTTGTTTATATTTATTTTTTGAGAGTGCCATATCTCCTCTTTCAGTTTTATACAATTTTTGTCTGACAACAGTTTCCTGTTGCAAGGTATTTATATAGTGATTTACAGGTGCAACAAACTGAACAATCTGGGACTGGCAGACACTATTTTACTACCAAATTACAAAGTTGTTTTTGCACCTCAGAAAATATTCAGCAGAAACTCACTGTGAACTTTCTAACCTGTGGCCAAATGCAAGTGACTGAATTCAGCCATCAAAAATATTCCTGGGCTGGCCCGGTGGTTCAGGCAGTTGGAGATCCGTGCTCCTAACTCTGAAGGCTGCCTGTTTGATTCCCACATGGGCCAGTGGGCTCTCAACCGCAAGGTTGCCAGTTCAATTCCTCAAGTCCTGCAAGGGATGGTGGGCAGCGCCCCCTGCAACTAAGATTGAACACGGCACCTTGAGCTGAGCTGCTGCTGAACTCTCGGATGGCTCAGTTGGTTGGAACGCGTCCTCTCAACCACAAGATTGTGGATTCGATTCCCGCAAGGGATGGTGGGCTGCGCCCCCTGCAACTAGCAACAACAACTGGACCTGGAGCTGAGCTGCGCCCTCCACAACTAATACTGAAAGGACAACAACTTGAAGCTGATCGGCATCCTCCACAACTAACATTGAAAGGACAACAACTTGACTTGGAAAAAAAGTCCTGGAAGTACACACTGTTCCCTAATAAACTCCTGTTCCCCTTCCCCAATTAAAAAAAAAGAAAGAAAGAAAGAAAAAGATAACAATCATTTAAAAAAACATATATTCCTAATTCTCTCTCTCATTCTCTCTCCTGATTTTTATTCCCATTACCATGACTTCAATTTGATTTTTCATTAACCCATTCCTAAGTTATTGCAACACCTTTAACACATTTCTTTAGTTCAAGGTCTACTCAGTCTCTGTACTAATTTGTATTGTATCCAACAATACATTAACCCTGCTATAGCACTCCTGTCATCACACTACTTCCCACTTTCTACTTTGTTTTCTCAAAAACATTCACAATTTCAAAGTAGAACACAGTTATATACTCTCTATTCAAGGCCCTCTGTTATGTACTGCATGTTAGCATCCCCCCCAAAATGCATATATTGACACCGTATTCCCCAATGTGATGGTATTTGGAGATGGGGGTCTATGGGAGATAATTAGGTCATAAGGATGGAGCCTTCATGATGGAGTTAGTGCCCTTATAAGAAGAGACAAGAGAGAACTTACTTCTCTCTCTGCTCTCTGCCATGTGAGGAGACAACGAGAAGACAGACATCCACATGCCAGGAAGCAGGCTTTCATCAAACACGGGAGCTGCCAGCACCTTGATCTTGGACTTCCCAGCCTCCATAACTGTGAGAAATAAATGTCTATCATTTAAGGCACCCGAACTCTGGTCTTTTGTTACAGCAGCCTGAGCTGACTAAGACACCCTCCAAAAACTGTATCATCATTTCAATTCAGCTTTTCTGTTGCCCAACCCAAAACCTAATTTCAGATCTCACTCTACATTGGCACCTGCATGTATGTATTTGTAATTCATGTCTTCCCTCATTTTCCTACCAACCTAGAAAATTATTTTATCGATATTACCTATCTTACATTTTTTGATTTTATGTCCCGTCTTCTAAACAAAGCCTTCTAATAACTATTCCAGGATACTCACCAAGTAATCTCTGACTTCTCACTGCCTTTTTTCCTATATTAAATAAATAATTTAAATAAATTGAATTGGGTTGTATTATGTGTAAGTAGGTCTTTCTAACAAAATTATATGTGCTTCAAAGGAAGAACTATGTTTTATTCCTTATTTAATATCTCCTACATGCTTCACACATTATTAGGCACAGGGTAAAGATAATAGATGCAGATATAGATATATAGATACAAAAGAGATAATTACTCATTTACTGCATTAACCATTATTCATTATATTAATATTAATCAATAAGATTTATTCATGAATATGATCACTTATTAGCACGGTGATCTTGGGCAAGTTTCTTAACCTCTCTGTGATTCAGTTTCTTCATCAGTAAAATGGAGGTGATAATAATATCTTCCTTATTGGTTAATTATGAGCATTAAATAAATAAGAACACTTAGATCACTATCTAGTACATAGAAAGCATTCGGTAAGTGTTTTATCACAACTGTCGTCATCATCATCAACATAATCTTTATCTTCATTATCTTATCAAAGAGATGAGTCTATTCATGTACTCATACATCCAGTCAGTCAGTCAATCAACAAGTATTTGTGTTTCAGTGTAGCCCACTTAGCTTATTTCCAGTGTGATTGTTTTCATACATTGCACTTCAGAGCCCCTCTATGGCTGTCACAGAAGAAGTCGGTGCCAAGAAAACATATTCTCAAGCCGCTGTAGCCCCAAGTCAACCAGAGCAGCAAAGCTTGCATCCAAATTACAGATGAACAACAGCAAAGCAAGTCAAGAAACCAATGTTCTAATGCGTTAATTCAACCACAAAAGCCATTGCTCTTCTAAGCTGTGTAGCTCCCAAGCTTAAAGTTTTTCTGTGGCCTGCTCCTTTATAAATGGTCTTACCCAAATCTCAATGAATAAGCTTAAATAGTATTATATACTACACAGCTTTACACCCCCAAAAGTCCCATTACTTTTTTCCTACTGTATCTCTTTATTCCAGGTTTCACAGTCTGCTCTATAATAATAGTAAAATAAATATATTGGAGGAATACTAAAGCTAACCACTGGAAAGGAGAACATAGAAAGATTAAGTAATTTTACAGCCAATTGTTGAATAAATATTTATTGAGTGCTCCGTATATGCCAGGTATTGCTTTTGCAAAACCAGTTGTGTCACAAATATTAGAAAAGATAATATCCCACCCTCTTTTATCCCATGTGTTCTTTGGACAAATATGGAAATATCCCTTTTTAGAATTAGTTAGACATTAAACATAAATATTTTACTTAGAAAAAAATCACAAAATGATCATTTTAATATATATGTTTAATATATATGTTATCAATATGTGCAGAGGGTTTGCCTACCACAAATTCTTTTCTAGCTCTTGTGAAATAAGACTGCAGATTAGTTTTCACACCAAGTCTGTTGCTTTGCTTTGCTTTGCAATAATAGACAAAAGTGCAGACAAATCCACCCTAAATATGCATTCAGTTACAATAGTAAATATATATTTTCAAACTGCACATACTAAATCTAGGCATACACTTGCTTTGTGCACAATTAAAGACAATGACTAACAAAATAGGTATTTTTCCATATGTGATATAATGTTCTATTAATGATATAAATATAGCTTTATTTTCCCTATTGTCTCACTTTTTGAAGGTCTCCTTTCTAGAATAAATCATATTACAAATGTTGTGAAGGAGTCATTTAATTAATTTCCTACCTTCATACAATAAGTCTGATGCAAAAACTATGCAGGAATACAGTTCTCTCTTCTTTTAATTAAATTTCCCACTGTTATTAGTTAATATCTATGTGATTAAAGACAAAAACTAAACCCATTTTGATTTATATTGGATCTAGGAACAAAAATCAAGATAACTTTTTTATCAACTTAAGTTATAAAGCAATTAACCAATAGTCTTTCATCTTTCAGTGAGGACTCAACATGGAAAGTATCTTCCCTACTATTGAAAGAAGAAATTACTTTCACTACAACAGTGAAATTTACAGTGAAGATTCACTGATGACATTACCCTCAGATTTCCCAGATTTTGTGATTTTGCTCTCCAGTCTCCCATCTGTGTGCATCAATTAGAGTTTGTGATTTCAGAGTACTAAATGACATAGTTGGAATATAACAGGCAGTAACCAAGATATTATCACCTCATGTTATCCAAATACCAAAGTGCGGTTTTTTTTGTCTAGTTTTGTTTTTCAGTCCGTTTGCTTGGTTTTTCATTGGCTCTGTTTCCCAGGAACTGAGAGCAAGAGATAAGACAAACGGAAAAAAAAAAAAAAAAAAAACAGACTTAGAAAGAGGTTCTTGGAATAGACCATCCACAATGATGTTAATGAAGACTTAAGTGAGACTGTTAACGTTCTGTTGTTTTATAGAAATGATTTAATTTTTTTCTAATAGTTAAAAATGAAAATCAGAATAATTCAAAACAGAATAGTTATGACCTATCATTTTTTTCTACCTAAGGAGCTGAGTTTATAGGTTAAAGAAACATAGCTTTATTTCAAATCCCAGTAGCCAAATTAGTAACTGGATAGATGACAGTAATGGGAGCTGGGGGACCTGAATTATAAACAGGGCTCTTTGGTGAAAGTTCCCCCTTTAGTATTAAAACTTTGTCATCCCTACACAAAATGTGGAGAACAGCGTAGAGAACAGAGTCAATGGGACTGTAACAGCTATATACATGATGTCAGCGGAGTAGTAGCTTGGGGGAGCGGGATTATCACTTTGTGAGGAGTATAAATGTCTAACTAGTACAGTGTTTTGTACACCTGAAATCAATAAAAAAAAATAACAATGTGTGTATACCACTTAGCATAGTGCCTGGCACATGAAACATGCTAAATAAATGGTAGATATTATTACTATTATGACTATTTAAAAAAACAAAACAAAAAACTTTGTCATCCCCATGAGGGAATAAGTGTATTTGAAGCGCGGGGGAGTATTTGAGGGGGATTAATGGGAATGTGTCTTTTACTGTAATAATTTTTTATTTAAATATCCATGAAACTTTTTATCATACCTCATGTATGAATCCATGCTCTTATAAACCCCAAAAATGCCTAGGTTTCCATTATTCTACATATCCTGATTCTCTTTCTTCAGTTCAGGCTCTTTATCTTTGTCATCTCTATTTTCTTTCTCGCAACACCTGAATATTTGTGGCTCAATACTATGTTTCAAAAACTTTGCAATATTTTTGACCCATCACCCCTTTACCCCACAAAATCAGGTGTGATCAAAAAATATGGTGAATGTTTACATTTAAAAAAATTTATCACAGTAAAAAACACATTGCCATTAATCTCCCTCAAAATATTCCCCTCGCTTCAAACACTTACCCATACCATCATTCGTGCCACTTTCTGAAGCAGTTCTGGAAGTCTTTATATGAATCCATGCTCTTATAAACCCCAAAAATGCCTTCATGCTGAATAGTGAATTCATCTGTGTAAGGAATTTAGATAAGAAAAAGCAGTTTTCAAAGGACTTAAATATGAAATCAAGATGGAAAGTGCAGAGTGAACTTGGCGGTTCCCCAGATCTGTCTCTTGCTTCAACAGTGTTTGAACGGAACAGACCCAGGGACGTCCCTTCTTCTAGCCTCCAACTACCCTCCAACCTCCCTTCTAGTCTCAATCTTCAGAACCAACTCTGCCATCTTCGGCCTCCGAGACCAGCCAACACCATTGTTTAAGCTTAACTCCTTATTGCCGAGCAACCATTAATGCCCAAGTTCGTCAGAATTATTCCACCAAGGTGGAGGTCGCCATCAGCTGCCTGGTCAACCTGCATCTGCGGGCCTCCTACACCTACCTCTCTCAAGGCATCTATTTTGACCGCGATGATGTGGCTATAGAAGGCATGAGCCACTTCTTCCATGAGTTGGCCAAGGAGAAGCACAAGGACACTGAGTATCTATTAAAGATGCAAAACCAGCGTCGTGGCCATGCCCTCTTCTAAGACCTGCGGAAGCCTTCCCAAGATGACTGGGGTGAAACTCTGGATGCCATGGAAGTCACCATGGTCATGGAGAAGAACCTGAACCAGGGCCTTTTGCATCTGCATGCCCTGGGTTCTGCCCGCGCAGATCCCATCTCTGTGACTTCCTGGAGAACCACTTCCTAGATGGGGAGGTGAAACTTGTCAAGAAGATGGGCAACCACCTGACTAACCTCTGCAGGCTGGCCAGCGCTTAGGCCAGGCTTGGCAAAAAGCTCACCCTAAAGCATGACTAGGAGCTTTTGGAGCTCAGAGGTCTTTGAGGGGCCACTCTGGATCCCCCTGGTGTGGGGCTTCTGCCTGAGCCTCTCCCTGCAACCACTAGGAAGCCTTCTAATCACCTGGAACCCTCTCCTATGCCATGGACAAAATTGAAACAATAAAGCCTTATGCAGCAAAAAAAAAAGATGAAAGTGCATATATAAGATGTAATCAAAATACTAACATACAAATGATAGGAATATGTATAATGAGAGTCCATGTTTTAAATTGCATTATCATACAGACTATAAGAAGAATTTTAGGCCAGAGACTAGTAATCTAGTTTAGTCTAGTCACCTTTTCCTTTTTCACACTCTCTCAGCAACTCAATTCCCTAATCTATAAAATAATAGTATGAATACTTATCCCTTTCTTTTCCATAAGTTATTATGAAGAAAAATTTAAGTATTTTTAAATGTAATTTGATCTCTTTGAAGAATTTGCACATATAAATGCAAGGTGTTCAACTATACATGGTTGTGAAATTGTCCTTGCATTTTCCCCCATGCTACTAATTGCTCAAAAACAGCTAAGCAAAGCTGCTCAGTTAGGACACAACAGCCTCTCCTGCTTTATTGATCTGTTTCTGATCTGAACTGAGCCAGACTGGTACATTCCTGTTGTTAACGCCACATTTTAACAATTTTATTTAACTAACTAAATCAAGATCCCATTCCTGCCCAATTTGAACTTATAAAATACTACTAGAACAAGGACCTTGGGTAGTTTGGACACCCAAACTTCTGCATTAGCTAAAGTAAAAGACAACTTATTAATTGTATGAGCCAAACACACCCAATTTGTACAGATAGTCATCGCAGAGCCCCTTATCAGAGTGTCTTAGCTGAACCTAAATTGGATTGCTTTCTGTGTGGTGTCACCTGCGGATGTCTATTTGTGTCTGTAGATGTGAGAGAGGGGTTTTAAATTTTTGATTGAAGGAGAAAGGGGGCGTTTCATTGTTTATGGTGATGATACTACTACTAAGACAAAGATCTGTTGGGAAAGTTTTGATAAACTCCGTAAAAGAGACAGATGTTTTTCCTGTACTTGAACTGATTACCTAGCTTTAAACCTCTGTAGAAGAAGAGATTAGGGTAGAAACTTAGTTATATACATAAAAGATGTTATGAGAGTCTGAGCTTATTCAGTACTGCTTTGAGGCCCAAGTGAGAATTAAAGGAGAGCAATAGAAGAAAGTATTTGTACCTAGAAGTCTCCAATGTCAAAGACTGGTGGAACAATTTGACGTGTCAGGAATCGGCATGAGCACATGAGAAGCCTTATTCAAAAGCACAGATGATGTCACCATGCTGGATCCATCTGACATTACCAACGGAGACTTAATATTTGGGAGTAGACTAAGGTCACACAAAGTGTTCTGGGTATTGGTGCAATTGAGATCTAGATATTAATGTTAATATTATTGTATATGTTCTCACAGGGTGGTGAAATCAGTCACATATACCCAACCTACATACCTATGCAAATTGCATTTATTTCAATGTATCTTGTCATATTTATCCAACAACCCAATTATCCATTTCAAAGTCAACTATACATACCATACCTATCCTTATATATAATCTAAATCCCTTTAGCTGAAATGAGATTCTGATTCTATCTCATCAAGACCCTCCTTATTATAGCCACGTGCAAAGAATGAAACTGTACTGCTATTTGTCACCATGTACCAAAGTTAATTCAAAATGGATAAAAGATTTAAGCATAAGACCTGACACAATAAACTGCATAGAAGAAAACATAGGTACTAAACTTATGGACCTTGGGTTCAAAGAGCATTTTATGAATTTGACTCCAAAGGCAATGGAAGTAAAAGTTAAAATAAACGAATGGGACTATATGAAACTTAAAAGCTTCTGCACAGCAAAAGAAACCATCGACAAAATAAAGAGGCCACCAACTGAATGGGAGAAGATTTTTGCAAATAGTGCTTCCAATAAGGGGCTAATATCCAGAATATACAAGGAACTCATGCAACTCAACAACAAAAAAACAAACAACCGAATTGAAAAATGGGCAGAGGACTTGAAGAGACATTTCTCCAAAGAGGATGTACAAATGGCAAATAGACATATGAAAAAATGCTCAACATCACTAATCATCAGAGAAATGCAAATAAAAACCACAATGAGATATCACCTCACCCCAGTCAGAATGGCTATCATCAATAAGACAAATAGTAACAAGTGTTGGAGAGGCTGTGGAGAAAAAGGAACCCTCATACACTGTTGGTGGGAATGCAGACTGGTGCAGCCGTTATGGAAGGCAGTGTGGAGGTTCCTCAAAAAATTACGAATAGAATTGCCATATGATCCAGCAATCCCTCTCCTGGGTATCTACCCAAAAAATCTGAAAACATTTATACATAAAGACACGTGTGCTCCAATGTTCATTGCAGCTTTGTTTACGGTGGCCAAGACATGGAAACAACCAAAATGTCCTTCGATAGATGAATGGATAAAGAAGTTGTGGTATATATACACAATGGAATACTATTCGGCGGTAAGAAAAGATGATATAGGAACATTTGTGACAACATGGATGGATCTTGAGAGTGTAATGCTGAGCGAAGTAAGTCAGACAGAAAAGGCAGAGAACCATGTGATTTCACTGATATGTGGTATATAAACCAAAAACAACAAAAGAACAAGACAAACAAATGAGAAACAGAAACTCATAGACACAGACAATAGTTTAGTGGTTACCAGAGGGTAAGGGGGTGGGGGTTGGGAGATGAGGGTAAGGGGGATCAAATATATGGTGATGGAAGGAGAACTGACTCTGGGTGATGAACACACAATGGGATTTATAGATGATGTAATACAGAATTGTACACCTGAAATCTATGTAATTTTACTAACAATTGTCACCCCAATAAATTTAAAAAATAAATTTTTAAAAAAATGGAGAAAAAAAAAGACCCTCCTTATTAAATCTTCTGAGTATTGAACTTTATGCAAACATAGTGGCTACTCCGGATATTAAATATTTTAAATAAACAGGTTCTCTTTATAAATACGAAAGTAGTATTAACTATTTTGAGGCTGGAAACAATATAATAAAAAGTAATTACTGTTAAAGAATGTTTGAGTTGTAGGAGACCCCTGCTGTAGTAGAACTTGTAATTCTTTATGACCACCCAGCAGATAAAGCCCTCCCTGTGTTTGTGGAATTCTCCAACTATAAAAGCTGAAAATACCAAGCATTCACCATCCAGCGTTCTTTGCAGTGGGTGCCTGGGCATATGACCTAGCTCTACAAATCAAACATGGTGGTATGGATTTCTACCAGGGAGAAGATGATACAAAGAAGGGGAGACCAGAGAATGTTCTCTCGGGGCTAAACCAGTTGCTACAACCTCCATTTTCCTGCTTAATACAGACAGGAGTCGAGCTGCTGGGGGTTTGGGTTCTGGTACCAGTGGCTGTGTGTTTTTCGTCTGACCCCTTTTTCCTGGTTGTATCATCTGCACCAAGTTTTCCAACCCTCTGAGCATCTGTGAACTATCCAATATGCTTTTACTAAATTCCTTTTCTGTCACTTGCAACAAAGAACTCTGATTAATAAATTTGCAAGTTAGGAAGCTTTTTCTTAATAGGTTTTAAAGTGTTAATTATTTATTATCTATTCAGCTGTACATGCTCTTCTACCAGATAGCAATAGAGCTCTCTGGGTCGCTTTATTAAAATCTCTGCCAAATGTTGCCTTATGAGAGTCTTTTTCTGATCAATCTATCTTAAAAGCACCCCCTATCAATTCTACCCCTTCAGACCCTGCTGGATTTTTCTTGATATCATTTATCTCTGACCTCACATGATACTGTTTATTATCATATTCACTCACTGGTACGTAAGATCCAAGAGCATAGATTTGATATGAGATACAGTTTTCTATCAGTGCTTCACTGTAGCTTTTTTTTTTTTTTTTTTTTTTACACTTTACACTTAGGGCTTGTAGGAAAGGCAATTACATTCTGATATACTGTATGTCCATCTACTTGTATCAGCCACTCAAGTAGCTGCTGTAATTTGTAATTTTTCTAAAGACAAATATCAAATATAATATGGGAAATTAAGCATTATGGAAGCAATTTGACATAATCATAATATCAGAAAATTAAATGATGATGTACTGCTGGAATATTGAATGTTTGTATACAGACTTCATCCATGTTTCTAAAAAAGGACAATACAAATGCTTGCCTTTCCCCTCCATTTTCTTGCTATCATGTTTAATACACTTGTATGTACAAAATTCAAAGTACTATTAAACTGAATTACTGAAGGAAAAACACCACTGTTGGCATCTTGTATTAAAGGATTTTAAGTTATTTTACGTGTTAAAGGATTTTAAGTTATTTTACATATTAAAGAATATTAGTAGCTGCCTGATAGTTTTAGTAGAGAGAAGTTTCTGTACAATATAATCTCCCAAGTAAGTGTTGCAATTCTACATGCTTCTTGCATAACTGTACCACACATCCCCATATTTTTCTGAAGAGCTCAGATATTTAACAGAAAATATTTAAATTGTGAAATTTTTATGCAAATAAGGGAAACCCCAAAAAGCACAGGAAAGGAGACCTGGCCTAATCTCAAAGCCTGAACAAGGTTCCTCATGAGTCATAGCACAAATCCTATTCTCACTGTCAGCTAAGTGCTTTGAAATAGCTTAGGCAACAAGAGGTATGGTTGTTCTGAGGGGGACTTCTGCAGTAGTGGGAAGAACACATGGTGGATGTGTTAGGAGGTCTCAGGTTGAATTCTGGCTCTTCCACTAACTAGCTGTGTGATTGTGGGCTTCGGTTTTCTCACCCCAAAAAACAGCAAAGTTGAATTCCTTATTGTGAAATTCTACCAGTTTTTCAGAATCTAGAGAGAAAATGAGATGTTTGCTTTAAGAATAATAATATCCAAAGCAATTCCTGACCAGTGAATGAAAGCTAGTTAGTTATACAGCATTTCCTTCTGTAGGTTTGGCAACTCACTTGAATTTCAGTCACTGGAGGTAGTCATGGTGATCAAACCCAAAGCTGTTCTAGACGGTAGGAGATGAGAGACTGCAATCATGTTTAGCTCATCCTTGCCAGTACCCTGACTGTCTTGTGAATAAAAGATAAAAACACTGGGGACAAAACTGAGAGAGAAGACAACTGCTGACCTGGCCAGAGTTCTGGGTGTTCTAAAGCACATGAGATATTAAGTGTTCTCCGTGGGTTTATCCTGCTTCCTTTCCAAGTATTCTCTGTATCTGTGATTGCCTGTAGCTCCCACATTTGTCAGTCGCCAATCTGAAAGAAGTGGGGGTGAGGGTGGGAGTATAATATCTCTTACTCATTGACCTGAATTGAAGATCGCCCGTGAAAAATCAAGAATTTGCAATTCTCATATTAAGATAGTAAGTGCAAAGCTTTCCTGTCTATAGGCAAAGATCTAAATTGTGCATCAACAGGGTGATAAACAGAGATGAGTACAGAAACCTGAGAAACCTTTATTGGCCTCAAATATGCAGTCTTCAGGCAGGCTACAACGTCAAATATCCAAGTGGTGGCTGTAGTTGGGATTACAAATCATTTTTTAAAGCAACATAGTAGTCCTCAGAGTTATGAACTAGGTATTCAAATAAACTAAAACTTTTTTTTTTTTTAATCTGCAAGCCTTACCTTACATAGGCTTCACTGAAATAAATACTTCTGCCATAGGTTGTGGTTCGTTGCAAAGCTATCATGAAGAAATATGTATTAAGAGGGGGAAAGAGTTGCATTTTAGCTTCTTTCCTCTGAAGCAGTGGTGTGCAATTATGTCTGCACATTTTGGAATTACTTGGAGCATTATTAAAAAAATTAAAAAACTGGTGCCTGGGTTCTGCTCCTAGAGACCCTGATTTAATTGGCCTGGGTGCTGTCTGGGCATGTGCATTTCCAGAGCTCTTCAGGTGAGTCTAATGTGAAGCCAGGGCTGAGAACTTCTGCTTATCAAGGCTGCAAGCAAAGGGGCCAGTTGATCCTTTTTTGTGATTGTTAGTGTGGATGTGGGACACCTGTTTACTAAGAAATTGGGCTGAGGCAATTCCTTCTGTTCAGAATACAAAATCATATTCAGCTGTTAATGGCTTTTTCGCTGCACTGATCTATGCTAGATCCAAACCAGCAATGACCTTCGCTTTCCGTTGCCTGTTATTAAGAATGTCTGCCACCACCAAATCCAATTGGAGGCTTGATTAATTCTCATAATTACCAAATGCATATTTGCAGCTGTAGAGAAGGAAGGTATCAGCCACTAAAATGAGATAGCTATGATGGCAAAAATAAATAAATTAATGCTTAGCATTAATTTCACGTTTAATCGTTATTTTTATGCTGTTGACATTCATTAACTAGTTATTCCATATGATGTCCTAGGGAAGTAAAGCAGAATTATAATTTGCATTTTATGTCAGTCAGTAGGGCAGAAAGTATTTTGTCAGTTCTTAGGAGCTGCAATTTTTAAATCCTTTAGTGCACAATTAAGCTTGTCACTGCTGTTTAAAGAAGAGAGTAATATCCGGGCTGTGGGAACACAGAGACAGTGAAACTTGCACTGATCTCAGTAAATAACCTCCATCAAAGCAGACAAATTAATAATGCATTTTATGACCAGCTCATCATTATGATCTCTTTGTCTTGCAGGGTCCACTAGTAATCTCCAAGGGATTTTAAAAGTCTATGTCCAGGGTAAAAAGCCAGAATCTTTTCACCCAAACAATAACTCCAATATTGTATTCAAAAAGCAAACAGTATTATTTTTAAAGTTCCAGACCTTATAGGAATAGAGGAGGTTTCCTGACTTTTCCAACTTCCAACTACCAGTTTCAACATTCCCTTATACTCACTCACTCCCAACCTCAAGGGGTTGAACATGGAATATTTTTATCATGTTTCATTTACTGGGTGCTTACCATGCCTGACACTGTGCTATATACCTTTATATACCATAACACATTTATTCACAAATTGTCTCCTCGGTAGTGGTTATTATCTCCCTCCCCAGTCTATGGATAAGAAAACTAAAGCTCAAAGAAATGTAGGCACTAGTATGAAATGTAACAGATAGGAACAAGATTAAAGCCCAGGTCTGTCTTGACTCCAGAAACCTAAAAACAAAACAAAACAAACCTGTAGAAATTGTTGAAGTTTATCTTTGGGCTTCCTTATATCTCTTTCTAAATATCCCCTCAGCAAATTTCCTCCACTGCAATAACTCACACTGTGTCGGAAATTTAGCCTCCTCACCTCCCAAAGAAGCTCATCGGACGTGCTCTTCTGTCAGACACTCACAGGCTGCCATAGCCTGAAAGGGAACCATCTTGCAGTCCCTCCTTCATCCCTGGATTTCAGTTGATCACAATGTGTATCTATCCTTTCCTTTTAATGTTTATTCTATTTCTGCTATTGCTTGTTTAAGTCCAGGCTCCAGAACAACAATCTCCCCCAACTCTCACCATCTCCTGCACAACGGATTATTGCTGCTGGACCAATGGACCCCAAACGCTGCCTTTGTTGTGCAGTTTTCTGACTCAAAACTTCTGACTCAAAATCTTCCATGGATGGGCCGGCCCAGTGGCTCAGGCGATTGGAGCTCCGTCCTCCTAACTCCGAAGGCTGCCGGTTCGATTCCCACATGGGCCAGTGGGCTCTCAACCACAAGGCTGCCAGTTCAACTCCTCAAGTCCCACAAGGGATGGTGGGCTCCGCCCCCTGCAACTAGAAAAATGGCAACTGGACCTGGAGCTGAGCTGCGCCCTCCACAACTAAGACTGAAAGGACAACAACTTGAAGCTGAATGGCACCCTCCACAACTAAGATTGAAAGGACAACAACTTGACTTGGAAAAAAGTCCTGGAAGTACACACTGTTCCCCAATAAAGTCCTATTCCCCTTCCCCAATAAAATATTTTAAAAAAAAAGAAAAAAAACCTTCCATGGATCCTCATTTCCTATTACGGCAACTCTCAACCTTTGTTTATAGCAACTCTCAACCTTTGTATCTGGCTTTCAGTGCATCTTACATTTTTTTCCCCACATTATAACAGGAGTTTTATCTCCTGCTCAATTTAATTTCAGCTTTATTAAGATATCATAAGTTGTCATTAGACCTATTAATTAGTCATTGTAAGATCTGACAATTAATATATTACTAATTATTAGATCTAACAATTAGTTGCTAATTTTATATCTCATAATTAACTAATTATGAGTGGCACACAGGATGGTCCAATAAATGATCATGGGAGAGCATCTTTGAGCTGCCTGGCAATGAGTGAGAAGGCACCCATGGCTCCTACTCCCAGTAAAAAAAGCTACTCATGAGCTCTACTTCCCCCCAGGTTTACAGGAGTTGGGCAGCAGGCATCCCCAGGATCACGCAAATAAATCTTAAGCAGTTCAAGTGATTTGGCACCCAAACTGAGACTGTTCCCCTTTACAGGGCTACTCTCACAGTCGCCCTACATAAAAAGGGCAACATGGGCTGGAGTTGCTCTCCTAAAAGCAGCCTCGGTACATACAGCTGCCTTTGACTCAAACTTGCCTCTGAGCAGAATGCTATGCGAATGAAGAGTGCTGGCATCAGCACATTTTGTAATAGAGAAATGGGCATCGTCTCTTTCAACAACAGTTGAAGACCTGACAGTTTGTATGATCCAAGGACTATCCAAACTAAGTTTAAATTAGAACACAAAGGTGAACTCTGTTGATTTATAAGCTTGTATAGTTTCTATAGTTATTGCTAGAGCTTCACATAGAGGCCAGCTTCGCACTTACAGCAGATTTACTTTCCATCAAGTTCAAGGGTACAGTTTCCAATTCAGAACATCAAAAAGAAAGGGCACTATGAGAAGTGAACAAAAAGACAAAGCAATAAGGGAATGGAGTTCCTGATTACCTTAAACTTAAAACTCATGGAACCTACAAGAGCTAGAGTAACAAGAAAAGAGATGAGAGATTCACTTTAGATCACATTGTGGTGAATGAGGCAGAACAGTTGATATTGAACGGTAAAATGGTCTAATACTGATGACATATAAAGAACCATACAATTGATTATAATACAAAGGTGATACAGAAAGAATAAGAACAGCAATAACAGGAATCATATTTATTGGTGGAAACCTGCACCAGACAGGGTGTAAGTACTTTATATGGATTATTTCATTTAATCTTTAAAACAAATCTATATGATGGATACTGCTGTTTTTAATTTATTGTTAGTAAGGAAACTGAAGTTTGAAGAGCTTAAGTAGTCTGTGTAAGACTTTTAATCATGAAAAAAAGACTAAAGGAAGGAGGGACAGATAAGTAATTTACCTACAGTAACACAAACAGCAAATGGCAGAGGCAGAATTCAAATCCAGTTCTTTTGACTCCAGGTCACATACTTCTAGCCAATAAACAAACGCATGCTAAATTTAATGTATCCATGTTGCAACTACTACCTCCTAGATATATTCTTTTCCCTATACGACAGACAGCCACTGCGAGTTGTCCCTGATCCTCTGGTTTGTGAATTGTGTGGGAAAGAATAGATAAATGGATTTGACACAAGAGCCAGGACTGCTACAGTCCTTCACCTTTGGTTAATTAGGAGCAAGCACACAGGACAGAAAGATAGTTAGGGTATTGGAAAGAAATCAGATTCAACTGCTCGGAGTTATAGAACACCCTGCTGTGCAGATGGGCTGTGACACAGTCAGCATGGAGAGGGCAGAGCTACAAAGCTCACGGGACTTTTACTGATGTAGCATCACAAGCAGCTGTTAAATCAAGATGCTTTCATTCTGGACCATGAATAAAGGAAACTAGAAAACAGAAAATGAAAGCCGTAAAATGTCTGAAAATTAGGTTTTAGTTAATGTCTTCGGTCAGGCAGGCAGACTGTTGGCTAACAAGTATTTATGGAGAGCTTGCTCTTGGTGAGGATCAATGAACGCTACGGAGAATATAAAATATATATAAAATCCAGTCTCCTCAAAGAGCTTATAGCTAAGGAGACATTATATGGCACAATGTACCAAACTGTGCATAGTATAAAGCCTTAAAATTCCAACAAGGTTCATGAATCCATTTGATCCATTTGATTTCCTATTGCCTAATGTCATACTTAGTGCATATATACCTGCCTAGCTTCATTTAGTAATGTTTGTCATACATGCTAAACTGAGTAGGCACCTTTGCTTCCCAGGAATAACTCATTGTAATATCGTAAATTAAGACGCAATTTTCTTTCCTTTCATTGTTTTCTTTCAAATTCCATTGATAAAGAAGGATCATTTTAAGCAAAGCTTAATCGTGAAATTAGTTTAAAATCATGTGTCCCCTGTTGTACCCTCTCAATTCATCTTCATCAGCTCAATACCTCACAATTTCTCCAATCAACTCTCTTTTGATCCTTCTTAAATCGTAAAGGCAATGTTTAATAAGAAAAAGGATCCTCATACAGTCTTACAGCTAGCTTCCCTTACAAATAAAAAACTTGAAATATTAAAATTTAAAAATCCAAAAAGGGCAAGGGCTGGCTTCGGCTGGTTGGCTTCCAACAAGGTCACTGTGATTTATTTTAGGTTACAGGCATTTGAATGAGAATGTGATTTCATGAATCTCTCTGGAAAAGAGTAGATTTAGCCAAGAATTAAAACTATCATGAAAATTTTCATAAGTCAACAGGGTCACACCCCCAAAGAAACAAGGTTACTAGGCAGACTTCACTGTAGGACCAGTGCACTGCTGAAAACAGACAATGACCAAAAGTCATTAAAAATTTAATCATAACAAAAACATTTAAGTTATTAATAAAGGTTCCATTCACTAATGTGCCTATTGTATGCAGATACAGTGTTAATTGCTTTGCACTGCATTTAGTACGTTTCAGGCTCTTAATAAGTACTGGTTGATTTAACATCTTATTTTTCACCTTCCCCAAAAAAAAAACCTGCAGGTAGCTTTTATTAGTTTCATTTCTCCATGTGAGAAAATTAGGTCACATATCTAATAAATGGTGTCTAAGCATTTTTCTCTATACTGAGTTGCTCCTCACCAGGCAAAGGAAATGTGATGACTCTGCATTGAATATAATTTATAAAAAGTTGACTTTATTTTCTGTGATTTAAATGTCCTTAAACTGGGCATTTGAAAGACTTTTCTAAATTGCAAGCATATAGAAAATACAAATGCATCATTCTGCATGCATAACTGAGTGGTTGAAAAAGCAATTACTTGACCTTCCATTGTTTTGGATTTGCATACACATAATTTTGAGGTCCTATGAATGAGACAGAGTAAGATATTACACAATAGTAAAAAATGTATAACTGGATTTTCCTCTAAATTAATTTTTAATTGTGGAAAATATATACGTATATATATAGAGAGAGAGAAGGAACACTTGATAAAAGGAAACTCTACATTGAGAAAAAAAGTATATTTGAACACAACTGACATCTATAGTCTTTTCTGTCTCTAATATTTTAGACTATAAATTCCAATAATGAAAAATTATACCCATTCTTCTTTATTTTAGTTTATTGGAAATAAACTTGACCACATTTTCTTTCTTTTTTTTTGTTGCTACAGTTATACCTATAATACCTTATATTTTCCAGAAATCAGGTCATCATCAATTCTAAGAATCAGTTTAATTGGTAGCAAATCATTATTGGTATTTTCATATTGGAGATGGAGAAATTATAATAGGGAACATTTGTGATTGACCAAGATCCTAAATCAAATGAAGAAACCACAAACACAACAAAAGAGAAAACACTGGCTTCCACACCCAGGGTGTGTATCCTAAACTCTAAAATAAGAAATGCTATTAACTCCTCTTATTTTTAATGCACTGTCATAACTGTGAACTGACAATTGCATATTATGATACATGAGAATAGATATTTGAAATGTAAAACAAATGATATGTGCATTCTATTTCTATGGCAGTTTGATTTTTAAATATTTATATTAAATCTAACAGACAAATCAAATTTTAAGCATAATATATTACATTACCTGTATTTGAATTTTATTTACCGGTAATTGAGGTAGAAAGGATATATATGTATGTCAATGGAATCTATTTATATTCTCTCTACATTATTTGTAGAGTTTGGACTGACCTTAATAAATTAAATATTATGAATACATTAGTCCTCAGAAACAAGAATGAAGCAGATATAGACATTCTCTTGGAAATCTATGACCTTGCTTGCTTAAATGACTCAGTAACAGTGATGGCCATGACAATCTCAATGATGGATATTTTTAAATGTTTCAAGGAACACACAGCAGACTCCTTCATTTACAGCAACAATGGTTTTACAGAAAATCTGCTGTGTGCAGAGTTTCTGAGATTTAGCAGCCAGCCAAGTAGAAAGAAAGAAAGATGGTGTTCAGGATAGTCAGTTATGGGTCTGACGTTCTCTCTAAACCTTAGTGAACATGAGACCCTGGGCAAGTTATCTCACTGCTCTAGGCCTCAGTTTCCTCACTGGCAAAATGAGGCTAATAACACCAAACTTATGATGGGAAAAGGGGAACCTCAGTAGACGTGCTGATTTCATTCATTACACAGCTAAGCCTTCAGAATGGGAATCTGTAAACGGCAGCTGAACTGTTTCACGTGACACTTAATGTGTGTCCTTGGTCAAGTTGTTGCTTGGTTTCTTCATCTGACACATGTCACCTTCCTCGTAAGTAGAAGAGGAGAATTTCTTGGAATAATAAATCTATAGGAAAATATTTACATTGCATATTATGATATTTACTTTTATTATTATTTATAATTTTAAAAGAAAATTACAGTTTTTCCTACAAGAGTTTGGTTAGGCAAAATAGAGCGTGCAATGGGACATGCAGTTTTGAAGTGGAATTGGGGGACAGGAAGGAGTGAATTGTCCAACTCCTACAAAGTGACTTTTAGTTAAGTACCCAGAGCGATATAATTACCCACATTCAGTAGGATGTGGCAGCCCTCTGCTAATATACCCAACACTTTTAAACCGTCCCTTGAAAGGTTTAATTCCCTGCGATAAATAAAACCACTTACCTCAAAATCTGAGAAATGAAATGCACATCTAATTCTGATCCACAAAAACATTGATCAACCAGCATTTCTAATCTACATGTTGAGCAGTTTACTTTTTCACTTGTATTTACTTATTTATCACTTTGTTTGCATATTTATTTCACTCTTTCCTTCCTACCTAAGGATGAAAACTAGCAGCTTACTAAAGCTGGGAATTCAGAGGCACTAAATGCAACAACAAAAAAGGAAAAATTACCCACAGTAAACAAAAAAAAAGTTTTCTCTGAGAGCTCCATTAAGCAGTATACTTTTGATAGCTTTTATGCTCTGTCAACTTCCAGGCAGGCAGTTAGAGAAAGAGGGAGGAGAAAGACAAAAAAAACCTCAGAGCACTTGGCCGGTTTTCCATAATAAGCTTCCTGTCTGACTCTCCAATAAAGGCCGGCTCCAGTAACAGGTCCCTGGTGAATCTGAGATTCTTAATCCACATGTGTTGCTCCACACAGCGGCTCGAGCAAGAGAAGGATCAGAAGGTATCCTGGCCTTTTATACAGCTCCTCAAAGGCAAGGTCCACGACATTATTCATCTCTGTATCCCCAGCTCCCAGTCAGAATTAGGTGTTTGTAGAATCAAAGTGAATATAATTATGTGTTTCTGAGCATGTTAGATAAAAAGCTCCTTTAAATGATTTATTTAAGAAGCATGTTTCCCTGATCAAACTATGTCAGTTTCAATGACTGTGTTAACCTATGTTGATCCGTGAACCTCTTCCACCAGACACATATGTCTTTACCATAATCTATTGTTTCTCACCCACTTATCCCCATATTTAACTCATCAATCCCCCACTTGCAAACTTCCTTGCCGGTCCAGATGCTTTGACTAGTTTCAACCTTACCTAGAACATTCCAGTGGCCAGCCTCTTAGGTATCCTTGATCTTCTCTTCCTAACTGGTACAGGAAAATGAAGCAAAGAACATTTTCCCAATAAGCTGGAGGCTGCATTCACTCATTATCAGCAGGAATTTCAACACTTTCACTACCAGCCTTCTTTTCAGACGCACCTGCCCTACTTCCACCCATCCACTACCAAAGCATTGGGAGAACTTTATGTCCTCCACATGGGGAGTCCACAAGGGGTTGAGTTTCTTTACTGGCAGCAGTTTGGCTTTTGAGAGGTGACAGCAGTCACTAATAGAGGCGATAATGTCCCCACAGGGCAAGGTCTGATTTGCAGCACTGTAAGCCCACACATTGAGATGTGGTGGTGTGTTCTTTATTAAAGGTGCAGATGGGGTCATAAGCAGTGACTGTGAGCTCCCCATCACTCAGCCATGTGACAGGAGGCGTTTCAGGAGGTTGAGGTATCAGACATCACGTTAAGAGGATCTGAGTCAATGACTACTAACCTCATTGTGTGTCAACACATTCTTTCCACAAGCCTTCTCCAGGCTGGTGGCCAGAGCAGCATCACAAGTGCTGCTAGAATGAAGCAGTGATGCTCAATGAAGCCATGGCCAAGACCCAAATAAAGCTCCCCTGCAAAAGCAACATTTTTTTAAGACAAACTTTCTAGAGAAAGTTTAGGTTCACAGCATAATTGCAAGGAAGGTATAGAGATTTCCCACATATCCCCTGCCACCAAACATGCACAACATCCCTCACCAGAGGGTACATTTGTTGTGACTGATGAACGTGCACTGACACATCATTATTACCCAAAGTCCATAGCTTACCTTAGGGTTCACTCTAGGTGTTATACGTTCTATGGCTTTGGACAAATGTGTAATGACATGTATCCATCATTATAATGCCATACAGAGTATTTTCACTGTCCCACTAAAAATCCTTTGTGTTCTGCCTATTCATCCGTGTTCCCTACCCCTAATCCCTAGCAACCACTAATCTTTTAATTATCTTCCTAGTTTTACCTTTTCCATAATATCATATAGTTGAAATTATATAGTATGTAGCCTCTTCAGATTGGCTACTTTCACTTAGTAATATGCATTTAAGTTTCCTTCATATCTTTTCATGACTTAATAGCGCTTTTCTTTTTAACACTTAGTAATATTCTAATTTCTAGATGTATCATTGTTTATTTATCCATTCACCTATTGAAGGACATCTTGGTTGCTTGCAAGTTTTGGCAATTATGAATAAAGCTTCTATTAACATTTACATGAAGGTTTTGTGTGGGCATAAGTTGTCAGCTTCTTTGGGTAAATACCAAAAAGCACGACTGCTGGATCTTACACTAAGAATATGTTTAGTTTTATAAGAAACCACCAAACTGTTTTTCAATGTGGCTGCACCATTGTGCATTCCCACCAGCAATGAACGAGAGTTCCTGTTCCGCCACATCCTCACCAGCATTTGGTGTTGTCAGTGTTCTGGATTTTTGGCCCTTATTGATGTGTAGTAGTAGCTCATTGTTGTTTTAATTTGTATTTCCTGATGATATATGATGTAGAGCATCTTTTAATGTGCTTACTTGCCATCTGTATACAAAAGTATTATAAAAGTGACATTTTATTTAAATTTAAAATAATTATCTTCAAGAAGCAATGCAAGGGAGGGAATGGGGGAGAAGGTGAATGTATTAGAAAGTGAAAATTAGTAGACGCAATATAGTCACAGGGATGTGAAATACAGTATGGGGAATATAGTCAATAACGTTGTAAAGATTATGTAGGATGCCAGGTGGGCACTGGACTTATCAAGGGGATCACTTCATAGACTATGTAGATGCCTGACCAATATGCTATACATCTGAAGCTGAAGAAGAACAATATTGAGCATCAACTATAATTAAATATAAATATATATAGTCACAGGATGTGGAGTATAGCATAAGAAAGATAGACAAAGGAATAGCTATATAGGATGTCAGAGGGATAGTAGATTGGGGAAGGGGAGTTATCACTTTGTGAGGGTGTAAATGTCTAACTATTACATTGCTTTGTACACCTGAAACTAATAAAAGAAATAAAAGGAAACAAATTTTTTAAAAAGAAGCAATGTAATAAGCTAAATTCTTCCCTTGCCACCTATCTTTAAAGTTATCTCTCTAAGCCAAAACAACTTTGGAAAGGGAGAACAAAATTAGAGAGTAAATACATTCTGATTTCAAGACTTATTATAAAGCTACAGTAATCCAGACAAGTATGGGAATAAAAATAGACACAGGGGCAAATGCAAATTAGAGAAAAAGAGTCTAGTCAACAAGACGTGGTAGAATACTTGATGTCCACGGGCAAAAAAAAAAAAAAATGAAATTTGGTCTATACATTGCATCATATACAGACATTTGTAGTGTATACTATATTATTCCATTTATATAAATCTAGGAAATGCAAATTCAACTATAACAACCCAAAGCAGATCAAGCATTGCCTGGGAATGGGGTAATGAAGAAGACTAGGAGCAAAGGATTACAAAGGGGCATGAGGAAACTTTGGGGTGAAGGATATGTTCACTGTCTTGATTGTGGTGATGGTTTCACAAGTACACACCTGTATCAACACTCACCAAATTGTACACTTTAAAGAAGTAGTTTATTATGTCAATTATACCTCAGTGAAGCATTTTTCTAAAAAGCAAGCAAAACGTCATTACTTAAATAAAGTACCTGTTTTACAGGTACTTTACAAAATTAAGAAGTAGATGGGGAAGATGGGGAGATGTCCACAGTATATTGCTTGCGTGAAAAACAAGGGTCAGAGTCATATTACTACTAATAATAGCAAACCCATAAAGCACTAATTTGTGGCAGATACTCTTTTAAATATTTTATGTATAATAATTAATTTAGTCTTGCTAATATTAACGTGAGGTGGCACTACTACTTTATGCTTTTGAAAATGAGGGAACTGAGACTGATCCCAATCACACAGCAAATAACATGTGAATGAGGGCTGCTAATCCAGCAGCCAGATCCTACTCTATTCTCAACCTCTACACCTGACTGCATGATTCTACTGGTGTGAAATAATGTGCATGTAAGGGTAGATGTATTTAGATTAGGGAAGGAGAGCGAAATATGGAGAAGGTACTGTTGAAAGGGAATTTTACTCTTGAATGCAAGTATCATTGTCTTGTTTGAATTTTTACAGCAATCAATCTCGTGTCAATTGGTCTTTCTAGAAGCAAATGCTGAGAAGTACAAGTGATTTATTGGGAGGTAACACCTGTGAAAGATAAAGAGGAAGCAAGATTAGGCAGAGAGAGCCTCAGACTGAGGTTGGGTCTAAGTGTAAGCCAACCTCATGGAAAGCTCTGAAGAAAAGACTGCCCTTTCGAGAAGTCTCATCTCATGTTGAGTAGAAATGGCCAGGCCCTGCTAGTCCCACCATGCTCAGACATTGGCTGTGGACTGCTTAGGAGGAGTATGCCCTCAACTAGAACAAAAAGCACCCAAGGAACCTGAAGGCACTACAGAGGAAGGCTGTCAACCACTGGCACTCAATGTACCAGAACAGCAACTTCTCTCTTAAACATGGATCTGAAGAGCTGCCACACTACAAAATGGGAAGAATGCATTTTCTTACAAAGCTCTTAAGTGCACAGTAAGTTCCCAGAACTGGTTCTGAGACCGTTGGAAGATCTGCAATAATGATAAAGCATTGCAAATCTCAGTGAAATAGAAATGAGCTAACATATTTATCAAACTACCCCAACTATTGATCAGAAGGTTTGGAGAAATATCCATTTCTTTAGCATGTTTTCCCCCCTGCACAGAAGGAAAAACAAATGTCCACATAGTATACCCATACTTAGTCTTCTCCAAAAATAAATTGCTTCTTTGTATCTGTCCAGTGCAGAGGACAATTTAACCTCCTCTCTAAATAAATTATCCTCAAGTCTTATATTTTGATAATACTATATCAAGTAAAACTCCTATACTAGTACTTACTGATTTATTACGATCATTATATGATTATTACTATTATTATTATAGCATTGTAGCAGGATTTCATGCAAGTCAAGGTGGAATCTAAAGTCATTAATGCAAAAGATTCCACTTTTATTTTCAAATTCCATTGAATCAGATATGCAAGTACACATGCTCAAAAAGGAAATAAATTTGCTATTCCCAATACTTCACCAATCAAGGAAAAGGAAATAAATCTCTAGACTATTGAGTCAAAGGGACATGGTGAAATATCCTGGCAGGTCTCCTATTTGAAAAGTGGTTGCATTACTGAGCCATAAGAACAATTAAGCAAGCACTTGTCACTGCAAGAAACAGAAAAGAAAGGATAATATCAACTACTTCTCAACTCTAATTCTTAAAAAAAAAAAAAATCCAACTTGATAAATTAGCACAAAATGATTATTAATTCCTTATGTTTTACAAATTGAGACAGCAATTTTTAAAACTTTACCTGTTCATCTTTGATGATACATTCTTCCCTATGTTCCCTCTTTTTTTCAATCAACTCCCCTCACTTCAACACATACACACATAGACACACACAGACACACACACACACACATTCACATATGCACACTATATTTTAAGCTTATAACATGATTATGGAAACAGATTGTGAATCAGGAGAAGAAGGTTTGATACTCATATCTCCTATTGAATATTCTGCCTTAGGTTAGTCTGTTAAATTTTCATTTAAATTAATTTTTAATTATATTTTTACAAATGCCTGAGTAATGATTGACTGAAATATAAATATGCAAACAAAGATGTTCTTTCTGCAAAATAGACATGCATTCTTGTTCCAATGTTCAATAAAGAGTCTCTCTCCTCAAGTGGTGTTTAATTTAAGAAAAAGCAATAAAAAACATAAAATAATTGGAAAAACACTAAGGAAAAGGAAAAAATCTAATCAGGAATTTTGAGCCCCTTGCCTGTATAAATTCAATAGCAGTAGTCAGACAGCTGTCTGAAATCCCTGCTTAAAAAAAAAAAAAAGAAAGAAAGAAATTGAACCACCTTCTTACACCATATATAAGAATAAATGAATTAAAGACTTAATGTAAGACCCGAAACCGTAACACCCCTAGAAAAAAACATAGACAGTACACTCTTTGACACTGTTCTCTAGTAATGTGGTTTGTTTGTTTTTTTCTGACATATCTTCTTAGAGAAGGGAAACAAAAGAAAAAATAAACAAATTGGACTACATCAAACTAAAAAATTTTGCACAGCAAAGAAAACCATCACTAAAACCAAAAGACAACCTACTGGATGGGAGAAGATATTTACCAATGATACATCTGATAAGGAGTTAATATCCAAAATTTATAAAATCTCATACAACTCAACATCAAAAACACAAACAATCCAATTAAAAAATGGACAGGGATCTGAATTGACATTTATCTAAAGAGACCTACAGATGGCCAATAGACATATGAAAAGATGCTCAACATCACTAATCATCAGAGAAATGCAAAAAAAGAAACCACAATGAGATATCACCTCACTCCTTTCAGAATGGCTATCATTAATAAATCAACAAACAACAAGTATTTGATGAGTATGTGGAGAAAAGGGAACTTTCGTGCACTATTGGTAAGATTACAAATTGGTGCAGCCACTATGGGAAACAGTATGGAGGGTCTTCAAAAAAATTAAAAATAGAACTACCTTATGACTCAGCAATTCTACTTCTGGGTTTTTATCTGAAGAAATCCAAAATATTAATTCAAAAAGATATATGAATTCCTATGGTCACTGCAGTGCTATTTACAATAGCCAAGATATGGAAGCAACCTAGATGTCCATCAATAGATGAATGGATAAAGAAGATGTTGTATATATGCAGTGGAATATTACTCAGCCATAAAAAAAGAATGAAATCTTACCATTTGCGACAACATGGATGGACCTAGAATGTATTATGCTTAGTGAAATAAGTCAGACTGAGAAAGACAAATACCTTATGCTCTGACTTATATGTGGAATCTAAAAAACAGAATAAACATGATGTGGCCAGTTAGCTCAGTTGGTTAGAGCGCAGTGCTAATAACACCAAGGTTTCTGGTTTGATCACCACATGGGCCACTGTAAGCTGCGCCCTCCTTAAAAATATATAATAATAATAAAAGAACAGAATAAATGAGCAAACAAAACAGAAATAGATTCATAGATACAGAGAAAAACACTAATGGTTGCTAGATGGGAGGGGGATTGGGAGATGGGGGAGAAGATGAAGGGATTAGAAAGTAGAAATTGGTAGTCAAAAAATAGCCATGGGTATGTGAAATACGGTATGGGGGATATAATCAACTATGTTGAAGTTAACGGGGGGATAATTTCATAAATTATCTAAATGTCAAACTACTATGCTATACACCTGAAACTAACATAAAATAATATTGAATGTCAACTATATAATTTTTTTTAAAAAACAGTCAGAGGGATATATAGTACAGCATAGGGATTATAGTCAATAATATTCTAATAGCTATGTACAGTGTCAGATGGGTAATAGACTTATTGGGGATATCATTTTGTGAGTTATATAAATGCTTAATCACTATGTTGTTCTGTACACCCAAAATTAACAAATAGAAAAAAGAAAAAATCTAAACATTTTAATGAATTTTATATGAATTATTTCTTCATTCAATAAAAATAATTTGATGCTAAAAAAAGTACAAAAAAGTACAAATTTGTAGTTACAAAATAGTCACAGGGATGTAAAGTACAGCATAGAGAATACAGTTAATAATGTTGCAATAACTATGTATGGTACCAGGTGGGTACTAGACTAATCGGGCCGATAACTTTGTAAATTATTGAAATGTCTAACCACTATGCTGTACACCTGAAATTAATATAAAACAATATTAAATACCAACTGTAACTGAAAAATAAAAATGAAATCCCTACCTAAGATGAATTTACTTGTGCATACATCAAAAAGAAAAAAAAAAAAAATACAAGGCTGTGAATCAAGATAACACTTAAAATGAATGACCTTTCCTTGAGCTTTTGCTATATTTCAGACTTTGTGCTAAACACTTTATTGACATTATTCTATTCAAATCTTACAACTTAGGAGGTAAATGTTAAATCTCCATTTTATTGAAGAGAACACTAATAAATTAAAAGATATACCGGGCTCATGAATTGGAAAAATTAATATTGTTAAAATGCCCATACTACCCAAAGCAATGTACAGATAAAATGCAATGCCTATCAAAATTCCAATGGCATTTTTCACAGAACTAGAATAATCCTGAAGTTTGTATGGAACCACAAAAGTTCAGGAATAGCCAAAGCAATCTTGAGAAAGAATAATATTGTTCATTTTCAAGAACAAAACTGGAGGTATCATGCACCCTGATTTCAAACTACACTACAAAGTTATAGTAATCAAAACAGTATGGTACTGACAAAAATACAGACTCATAGATCAATAGAATAGAATAGAGATCCCAGAAATAAACCCATGCCCAAATAGTTATTTAGTCTATAACAAAGAAGGTAAAAACATACAATGGGAAAAGACAGTCTCTTCAATAAATGGTGTTGAAGTATACAGCTAAATGCAAAAGAATGAAATTGGACCACTTTCTCACACTGTATAAAAAATAAACTCAAAATTGATTAAAGACTTAAATGTAAGTCCTAAAACCATAGCAATATTTTTTGCATATACCTCCTCAGGCAAGGGAAACAAATGTAAAAATAAACAAATGGGACCACATCAAACTAAAAAGCTTTTACATAACAAAGTAGATGTTCAACAAAATGAAAAGGTAGCCTACTGAATGCAAGAAATATTTGCAAGTGATATATCCAATAAGGGGTTGATATCCAAAATATGTAACAATTCAATACCAACAGAGAAAACAATTTGAATAAAAAATAGGCAGAGAACCATACAGATGGCCAATAGGCACAAAAAAAGATGCTCAACAGCACTAATTTTCAGAGAAATGCAAATCAAAACCATAATGAAATACAACTTCATACCTGTCTCAATGGCTATTATTAAAAAGGTAAGAAATAACAAGTGTTGGTGAGGATTTGGAGAAAAGGGAACCCTCATACACTGTTGGTGGGATTTTAAATTGGTGCAGACACTATGGAATATAGTATGGAGGGTCCTCAAAAAATTAAAAATAGAACTATCATATGATCCAGCAATTTCATCTCTGGGTATTTATCCAAAGAAAATGAAACACTAATTCAAAAAGATATATGTTCACTGCAGCATTATTTACAATACCCAAGATATGGAAACAACCTATGTGTCCACTGATAGAAGAAGATGTGGTACATATATATACAATGGAATATTACTCAACCTTATAAAAAACTAAATCTTGTCATTTGCAACAGCATGAATGGACCCAAAGGATATTATGCTAAGTGAAATAACTCAGACAAAGAAAGACAAATGTTGCATGATTCTACTTATGTGTGGAATCTAAAAGACAAAACTAACAAACAAAACAAAAACAGATTCACTAATACAGAGAACAAACTGATGAGTGCCAAGGAGAAGAGGATGAGAGAACAGGTGAAATAGGTGAAGAGGATTAGGAGATATAAACTTCCAGTTATGAAATAAATAAGTCATAGGGATATAGTGCACAGCATACGGTATATAATAGTCAATAATGTTGTAATAACTTTGTATGATAACAGATACTAAGTAGACTTACTGTGGTGATCATTTCATAATGTATAAAAATATCAAGTCACTGTGTTGCACTGAATCTGAAACTAATATGATATTGTATGTCAACTATAATTTTTTTTAAATTGTTAAAATAAAATCCTAACTTTAGATATGAGAAAAATCAAACGTGAAAGCATTAAATACTTCATATAGTAAAAGATCCAGAATTCAAAAGCAGCATTGTTTTACTCCTAAATCCATACTATATTGACTCCATATAAAGCAAAGAAACTGATGTTGACTCTCAAACATTAGTGTGCATCAGAATCACCTGGCAGATTTATTAAAAGTGAGCCCCATCCCCAAAGTTTTTGATTCAGTGTGTGTAACCAGAGAATTTACATTGTCACCTAGGTGCCTAGTGAAGATATTGCTGCTAATCTAGAACCTACACTTTGAGACACACTGTTCTAATCCAGTGGCTCCCAGACCTTTAGATTTCAGATAGAAAAACAGACAAAAAGAAGTATCTCTATAATTTGTTTCTGTCATGTTTTTTTTTTTATATTAAGGTGTAATTTACATACAAGAAAACTGACCCTACAAGTTTTGACAAATAGTCATGTAACCATCACTGCAATCATGATACAGAAGTTTCATCATTCCAAAAATACCCCCTGTGGTTCATTATAATAACCAACCCCCCATACCCAGCCCCTGGCAACCACTGATGTTTTCTGTTTGTATTGTTTTACCTTTTCCAGAAGTCATATAAGTAGAATTATACAACATATGGTCATTTGAGTCTAGCTTCTTTCCTTTGGTATAATGAATCTGAGGCACATCTATTTTGTTTTGTGCCATTTGTTCCTGTTCATTGCTGAAGAATATTCCATTATATAGCTATACCATGGCTTGTTTAACTAGTCTCCAGCTGAGGAACATTTGGGTTATTTCCAGTTTGGAGCAATTATTTAAAAAAAATTGTTATAAATATTCACATACATGACTTTGTATATGCACCTAGGAGGGGGGTTGCTGAGTGATATGGTAAGGCTATGTATACTGAACTAAATAGTAAACTCCTGAACTGTTTTCCAAAATGGTTGTATCATTCTACATTCCCACCAGCAATAGATGAGAGTTGTTCTACATCCTCACCAGACTTAATATTGTCAGTTTTTTGTTTGTTTTGAAACTAGCCACTCAATAAATGTATAGTGAAGTCTCATTGTCGTTATAATTTATATTTCCCTATTGACTAATGATGTTGAGCATTGTTTCTGTGTTCTAAATTCATTCTTTTTCAAAATTATTTGTCTTATTCTAGTTTCTTTGTCATTCCATGTAAATTCTAGAATTATCTTGTTAATTTCTATTTCACAAAGTACGGCTGAGATTTTGAATGTCATTACATTGACTCTATTGGTCAGTTTGGGAGAATTAAGATCTGAACAAAATTGGGTCTTCTCACCCATGAATATGACATTATCTCTATTTATTTAAATCTTTTTTTATTTCTCTCAACCGTATTCTCTTGTTCTCAGGATACAGATCTTGAACATGTTTTGTAAGATTTCTACCTATTTCAATTTTTTGGTGCTACTGTAGTGATACTTTTAAAATTTCAATTTCCAATTCTTCACTGCTAATATATCGATAATTTAATTGTTGAAGATGTTTTAGTGCTAAAAATCATAAAGGTGCACAGTAAAATGTCAAAAAAATAATTTTGGCTTAGTGAATAAAATAATAAATAAGTAAAATGAGGGAAAAACAGAATATTAAAGCAGCTTCAAGTCCTAGAAAAGGGAGTAACCTAAGGAAGTAAAGGGTCAAGATGTCTAAATTCCATCCTGATATTATTCAACTATCCTCTGGTGCTTATCTCGTATTTCTTAGACCTTCAGATATTGCCTCTTTCTTGACATTCAGGTATCAACTTATATGTAACTTATTCAGACAGCCCCACCTCAGCCCTGCCCCAGGTTATTTTCTGTCCATCTACCCTAATTTAGTTTTTTCATAACCGTTTTTATTGCTTGACCCTTTCTATCATTTGATTACTTTTGGTCTTCCCTCACTGGTTTTGTTTACTACTGTATCAAAATACTTAGAATAATGTTTGACACATAGAAGGCATCAATACATGTTTACTGAAAGAAAGAAGGGAAGGATGCATAGGTACAGAAGTGAGCTACAAAAATAACCACTCCTCTAAGCATATAAATGTTGAAAAACTATGGTGTACACCTGAAACTAATATTGTATGTTAGCTGTATTTTAATAAAAATATTTTAAAAAGTAACAAAATAAACAAAAATCAAGAAGACACGGGATATCTTTATGGTCCTCCAGATAGAAAAAACATCTGTTCATGAAGCGATTGAGAAGAACTACCACCAGGTTTATAGGACACATCCCTCCCTCACAGATCTCCTTGTACACACTCTTGCTATGAGGTGTCTTTCTGTGGTCCCTTGGATTTAACTCGCTTTGATTTCTTGATTCCTCCTCTGAATTCACTCCTATTCCCATGATAGCCTAAATCATGGGTTCATCCTTGTTGACTTTCAGACTTTCCCTGCCTCCTTACCTGGGCCATTAACTCTACCCACACTCTTAACCCTCACCACCATCTCCCAGTTGGTTTCTCTCTCCCAGTTATAATCTTCAGCCACTCCTACTTCTAGTTCCTCATGAACAGTCATACTGGCTGTATGGTCTAATGAGAAAGAATTATATGTATTTTTCTGTCCAGAAAGTGAAATATAAAAATCAATTAACAGAAAAATAGAGACGTTTTCTATATTGTGAATTTAAGCTGCTACTAAAAAAAAAAAAAAAAACTGAATCAAGTTGAACAAAAAATTTGAATAGACCAATTTTATCTGCTATTAAATTGAATATGAATTTTAAAAAGGATGTTAAGATACATAATTTCTACTCACTACTTTATCAAGACCTAATATTAATACATTTCTGAGAAGCAAGCATGTGCAACAACATTCATCATAGAACTGAACAAAGAAAAGGTGTATCTAGTAAAAGGAGGGTTGTTTCCCTCTCATTTGGCCTTGCCAAAGCTTTTTCTAAAGCCTCTTGTAAATATAAGAAAGACAAGCAGGCTATGCCTTTTCTACTGTCAGATGAAATCCCTGGTTTTCCCAAGTGTAGCAGCATCTGTGTCTTAACAGACAAAGTTCTTACATTGTGAATTTGAGCCAGGTCAGTGAAAATTGACATGGTTAGCACACTCATTACTCCCCAAAACAGTAAAAAAGAATATTCGCTCAGGCCAACTAACCCTCTCAGCAGTCATTTTTCCCATTTCCTATCTTCTCAAAATGTTATTAATCTCATTTCTCAGTTACTACACATTTATTTCTGGTGGGTTTCTGATTAAACTAACCTTATCAAACCAGTGGTACTTTAAGAAATGCAAGTTACACAATGAGTGCTGTTGCAGAGATAGTGTCCAGAGGAATTTATTTCCCAATGTTAATTTTTTGCTTAATATAAATTGTTAGCACAAGCCCTGTAATAGTGCCCCATCTAAGCATACTGGATGCTTTATGATGCCTTATTTGTGATGTTGTGAATACATTCTAGAGCTTATTGTATTTTTTCCTATGTCTGACTCCTAAAAGATGGTTTTTTACATATTTTCCACTTTGGGCTACTTCATTTGTTTGATACTATCAACAGGAAAATGATAAAGCATTCTATAGGTCACTGTTTCCCTTACTTCTTGTAATCCATTAAAGACAGATAGCCTACACATTTTCAATTAAATAATTCCAGAGTCACAAGACAAGAGGTAACATTGTTTATATACAGAGTGGGCTGGGAATACTAACAAGCTTGGCATTTCAATTCATGGTAACATCCTGCATTCCAAAGTTCACCCTGAAGCTTATATTGCATTTTGGCATTCTGTTTAAATGTGCATCTTTGTCAGGGAGAGCAATGCAACTTTTTACTTCATCCTATTAAGAATCCTTAAAGACAAAAATTAAGGTCAGTGCCAAGCCATAGCTTTGTCAATTTGCTGGATTTCCCAGTGGCAAATGCATTTTTTGCCCCACAACACAACACATGTTTTCTTAATTTCTTTTCTTTACTAATGCATTCTAAAATTGGGGCCAGATACTCCAATAAGGTGCAAAACCAGTCTCCTAGAAAACATTTCAATAGGACAATATTTTCTCTTTCTTATTGAAACAGTTTTAATGGATTTATATTGACTAAATAACCATGGTAGTTCTAAATTATGATGACTGGGGGATATAGCAATCTTGCATAAGAATTTGAAATATTATTCAAATTTGGCAATATGATACAGATTTACTATAACCCACATATGTAATTTCCAATTCAATATAATTTCCATCTTGTAAATTCCATGCCTTACCACAGTGCATTAGCAACTTGGTAGAGATACTTATTCTTTTCCAGAATTCAAAGTTACAAATTCTTTTTCATTTATATTAAGGCAGGCCAAACCTTCACAGGTTATGGAGATAGTGATATGAGATTACTACATATATGGTCAAATGTTCAAATATGAATTGAACACCTATTATGTGTTCTGCTCAGTCCTAGGTATCGATATGGAGCACATCCCTTATAAACTAGGCAAAGAAAAACCTTCTTTTGAGACATTACAGTTTGGCTGAATGGGGGACAAAAAAATAGATAAAATAACATTTAATATGTAGTGTGTTGTATGGGAGTAAGACTATTAGAAAAGTAAAGCAGGGGAAAGGGAAAAGGTCCACAGGAAGTAGGACTGGCTGCATTTTTAAATAGGCCAAAGTAAGAATTACTGAGATGACACTTTTAAGTAAAAACCTGTAGAATGCACAGAAGAGGCCAACCATGTCTTTGAAGTAGAAGCACAAAGAACAACAGGACAATGATCCTGAAATGTATTTGTTCTGTTTGAATAATAGCATGTAGGCCATCGGGATTGGAACAAAATAAGTGAAAAGAAAAACAGTAGGAAGAAAAGTCAGAGAGAAAAAAGGAAGGTGGTGGGCATACGATATGACACAGCATTCCATATGGGTGATGCTCTCTGGAGGTACGTAGTTATCCCTGGGAATTCAGGGTGGGCTGGATTACATAGGGCGTGGTGCAGTCCCAAGATGAATTTGGCTTTGACTCTGAGTAAAATGAAAAGACACTGGAAGATTTTGAGCAGTGGAGTGAAATGTTCAGACTTAAAATTTAACAGGATTACCTAGGTGCTTAATTTTTTTGTTTTCCTTAAGTGTAGAGAGAAGAGGGACCACAGAGGAAAACAGGAATCATAGTAGGAGGTTATTGAAATTATTCAGGTGAGAGATGATGACTGCTTAGATGAGGAGAATAGAAGTGAATGTCACGAAAAGACATTGAAATTTGATAATATTTTTCAGGATCTGCTGATGGATTGACTAGAAGATGAGAGAGAATTAGAGGAATCCAAATCCTGTTCTCAGAGTGTTGACCTGAGAACTAAAAGAGGTTAAGTTGCCATTAACTGAAGTGGAAAAGGTTGCAGGAAAAATGAGTTTCAAAGTGGAAAGCTCTGAACAATTTCTGAATATGTTCAGAGATGTCTATTAGACATCCAAGTAAAGATATTAAACACACATTTGGATAATGATCTGGAATTAGGGAGAAGTCTGGAGTGGAAACATACGTTTGAGAGAATATATTTATGAGACAGAAGTTATTTAGCCATAAGACTACACAAAATCATGAAACCAGTACTGAATGCACTGATACAGGATCCAGAGAGCCTGATTTTTAGTCTCAGCTATGTGGTTTTAGACAAGTCACTTAATTTCACTATGGCTTCTGTTTCACATAGGTAGAATAAGAAAACTATTACTCTTCTATATCATAAATGTATTGTAAAGGCAGTGAGATAATATCTTACAATGAAGCAAACCACAAGTAATTATCTGAATAATTCAAGAATGCAAATATTTTAAGATAAGACTAAAGATAATTATATCAATTTTTAAGTTGTTGTCTCTCAGATTCAAATCCAACTGCTCCACTCTGCTTTCTCATTCTGAGGTCAGAACTATGCAAATCACACTCTTGGTATGTTCTGCAAATAGGAGGTATGAGAGAAAGACCTCAAAGATGGAGGAGAAAGAAAAGATCTGCCCTTTCCCATTTGCTTGCTTTTGGCTTCCTGTGTACATCTTGTTTTGTCAGCATCATCTCAGCCTTTCTTCTTCAGCCAAGCAACAATGATTTGTTCTTGGAGACTAGTTGAATCTATTTTGCAGTGTTTCTGACACTTACAGATCTGCTTTATTAGGTACTCTCAGAGACACCTGGCATACCCAGCCATCACTTCTTTCCTCAGTGTGTTGAGTCCCAGCCTCAGAGACCCCTCCTCTGAGCTTAGAGTCACCAGCACCACCTAACGAACACATCCAACTTTGAGTCCAGGATTTCAGCTTTATGGAGTACCTTCTGTAGTTGTCCAAATTGTAATCATTCTATTTTTTTTCCTTTGTTCTTCCAAATGTAGCTACTTCTTGCAATTGGTATTTCCATGATACCATCATTTTCTCTTTTTTGCAATTCTAAATACCTAGTAAACAAGTCTGTACATTGAATTCCTTCCATTAAAACATCATGTATGGAAAATCAAGGACCTACAACCAAGATTACTCTATCCAGCAAAGCTATCATTTAGAATCAAAGGACAGATAAAGAACTTCCCAGACAAGCAAAAGCTAAAGAAGTTCATGCCCGCCAAACCAGTATTACAAAGAATGTTAGAGGGACTTCAAGATGGGGTAAAAAAGGTAAAAAAATAAAATATGAATAATAAAATGGCAGTAACATATCCATCAACAATTACTTTAAATGTAAATGGATTAAATGTTCCAATCAAAAGACATAGGGTGGCTGAATGGATAAGGAAAAAGACCCAAATGCTGCTTTTAAGAGACTCACTTCAGATTGAAAGATACACAGAGACTGAAAGTAAAGGGATGGAAAAACATATTTCATAAAAATGGAAACAAAAAAATAAAATCTGGGGTAGCAATAGTTATACCAGACAAAACAGACTTTAAAATAAAGGCTACAACAAGAGACAAAGAAGGACCCAGTAATCCCACTTCTGAAAATTTATCCAAAGACACTCAAAATGCTACTTCAAGAAGACATGTACATCCATACATTCATTACAGTATTGTTTACAATGCCAAGATATGGAGGCAGCCTGGCTATCCATCGATGGATGAATGGATAGAGTAGATGGTACATACATACAATGGAATATTGCTCAGCCATTGTAGGTTGTGGGATCTTGCAATCTGCAGCAGCATGGATGGACCTGGAGAGTATTGCTTTAAGTATGTCAGACAGAGTAAGACAGATGCAATGTGATTTTGTTTATATGTGAAATCTAAAGAACAAAATAAATAAACTAAACAGAAGCAAACTCATAAAAACAGAGAACAATTTGATAGTTGCCAGATTGGGGGCGGAGGGTTGGGGGGAGTTGTAGGGTTGGTGATAAGGAGGAAAGGATTAGAAGTACAAATTGGTGGTTACACAGTAGTCATGTGGATGTAAAGTATAACATAAGGAATAGAGTTAATAATGTTATAATAACTATGTGTGGTGTCAGATGTGTACTAGATTTATTGGGGTGATAGATGGAAGAAGTTAAGGGGCAGGGTGGAAAAGGTGAAAGGATTAAAAAGTACAAATTGGTAGTTACAAGACTGTCATGGGGATGTAAAGTAAACCATAGGGAATATAGTCAATAATATAGTAATAACTATGTATAGTGCCAAGTGGGTACCAGACCAGTCAGCGGGACAACGTTTTTTAAAGATTTTTATTAAAGTACAGCTAACATACAAGGTTATGTTAGTTTCAGGTGTGCACTATAATTATTCAACATTTATATACCTGAGGAAGTGATCGCCATAAGTCCAGTAACCATCTGACACCGTACCACGCTATCACAATATTATTGACTATTCCCTATGCTGTACATTACATCCCCATGACTTATTTGTCTTATACCTGGAAATGTGAACCTCTTATTCCCATTCACCTTTTTTCACCTTTAGTATTTCAATTACAGTTGACATTCAATATTATTGTATATTAATTTCAGGTGTACAGCATAGTGGTTAGACATTTATACAATTTAAGAAGTGATCCCCCTGATTAGTACCCACCTGGCACTACATATATTTATTACCATATTATTGACTATATTATCTATACTTTACATCCCCATGACTATTTTGTAACTACCAGTTTGTACTTCTTAATGCCTTCACCTTTTTCACCCAGTCTCCCAACCATCCCTCCCATCTATCACCCCAATAAATCTAGTACCCATCTGACACCATACATAGTTATTACAATATTATTGATTATATTCCTCATGCTATACCCTACATCCCATGACTACTTTGTAACAATAAATTTGTACTTCTAGAGGGATCATTTCTTAAATTGTATAAATGTCTAACCACTATACTGTACACCTGAAATTAATATAAAATAATATTTAATGTCAACTATAATTGAAAAATTTTTAAAGGTATAAAACAAATAAGTCATGAGGATGCAATGTGCATCATAGGGAATATAGTCAATAATATTGTGATAGTGTGGTACAGTGTCATATTGCTGCTAGATTTATCAAAGTGATCATTTCTTTAGGTATATAAATGTTGAATAACTATGGAATACATTTAAAACAAATATAATATTGCATGTTTGCTATATTTTAATAAAAATCTTTAAAAAAAATAATTTGTATGGTTTCTATCTCTCACTTATCCCTGACACACACAATGCTATGAGGCCGTTGGCATGGAGAGAGTAGATCTAAAATATTTTAAATAAAAATATCACACAAAAGAAATAGTTTTGAAGAATTATACTTTAAAACAGATTGTTAAAAATGCATATTCTTCACAAAAACCTAATAAAATGGAATTAAAGTATTTTTAGGAATAAATCCATAAGGACAAAGTAATCAAGAGATACTACACAGAAGATTTTGTAAAAATGGAAAGCAGATGGAAAAAGACAACTGACCTAGAAAATCTGAGAATACTAAAAGCTAAGTCCCTAGGGGGTAAAAAAGGACAGAAGGAAGTCAATTTGCAGATTAGAACCAAAGAAATATTCCAGTAACTGGAGGCATGGGCCCTTCTGAGCAATGAGTTCCTTAGTCTATTTGCCTCTAATAGCCCAGACTGGGTGTTGAAGCAGCAGGCAAACTGGGACCACCAAAAATTACAGAAAAAAAAGAAACAAGAAAAAATAATGCTCCCAAGAAAAGACTTCCCAATCCTACAAACATTCAGAAAAGGGGCAACCTACAGAGATATTTGTTTCAGACAATAAGCAAAACACTCCAGCCAAACACTGAAGATAAACTATGATTCCATCCACACCTACGCCATCAAAAGCCAAGTGAGGAAACTAGAATTATAAGCTCACCAGACTTTAAAATGTTACCCCAATTCCTCTGCCATGGAGGTGTCAATGAAGGCTAAGAAAAGAGAAGGGACTTTTCTCAAGACTAAATGGTAACAAGGTATTCCTCCCTGTGGGATCAGTGGAGGCCATGTGAGAAAACTAGTCTTCCACCCCTACCCAGAGGGATTAAGGTGCCCCTCTCTTTTCCTGCTAAATTGGTCTTAGATGAGGCCTTGTGGAGAGTTATGCCTTTTGCCAACACCCAGTAGTGACAAGGCACCACCCTCTGACAGCCTCAGGGATGCCATGTGAGAAACAATACTGTGGTCCTCCTCCCAGCCAGAGTGGTATTAGTGGATGCATAATAAAGAGCCTGGTTTTCTACCCTCAACCAGCAGTATCAAAGAGTATCTCCCCACACAAGTGTCAATGGAAGTCAAGTGGGGAGCCTGGACTTTTACACTGATGAGGTGACACCACTTTTCCCCACTGGAGTGGTGTTAGAGGATATTCGCTATACTAAAACTTTAAATAAGATCCAAAGTCTCACAACATAATAACCAAAATGGCTAGATTCAATTAAAAAAAAATTACTCATCATACAAAAACTAGGAAATTCTCAATTAGAACGAGAAAAAATAATCAACAATTGCCAACATTGAGACACAGATGTTACAATTACCTGACAAGAGTAAAGATGCCTCAACAATTATGAGCATGCTTGCAACGAATAAAAAACACAAAATCTCAGTCAAGAAATAGAATACATAAGGAGGTCAAAATGAATTTTTAGAATTAAAAAAATAACTAAAATTTAAAAACCCAATGAATGGGTTCAACAGCAGATGGAGAGGGCAGAGAAAAGAATCAATGAACTGAAAGACAGAACAACAGAAAGTAATCAATCTGAACAACAGAGAGAAAATAGACTGAAAAAATAAATTAACAAGGACTTATGGGAATTTAACAAAAAGAGCTAACATCCTTATCATAGGAATCCTGGAGGGAAGGATAAAGACGGTATGGCTGAAAAAGTATTCAAAGAAATAATGGCTGAAAATTTTTCAAATTTGGTAAGAGAACATAAGCTTGCAAATTCAAGAAGTTGAGCAGAATCCAAGTAAAATAAGCCCAAAGAAATCCATACCTAAGCACATCATAGTCAAACTCTGAAAACTAAAGACAATGAAGAAATCTTGGAAGGAGAGAGAAATAACACCTTGCCTATAGGGAGAAAATAATTCACTGTAGCACCATATTTCTCAGCAGAAAACATGGATGCCAGAAGGAAGTGGTACAACATTTTTTAAGTGCTGAAATGGAAGGACTTCAAACCCATGGTTCCTTATGCAGCAAAAATATTCTTTAGGAATGAAGGGGAAAAACATTCTCAGATGAAGAAAAACTAAGAGAATTTATCAACAGAAGAATGATCCTAAAACTGGGTAAATGAAGTTCTCCGAACAGAAAGGAACTGATAAAACAAGAAATCTTGAAACATCAAAAAGAAAGAACAATAGAAAAATAAAAATTATGTATAAATATAATAGACTTTTTGCATCCACTTGAATTTTCTAAATTATGTTTAATAGTTGAAGCAAAAATTATAACACTGATGTATTATAAGCATGTTCAAATGTATTAGAAAATATGTAAGGTATATGGGTGAGGGTAATGGGACACAAAGAGAGGTAAGATTTCTATAGTTTACATGAACACCAACAGACATCAGTGGATTGTGATGTTATGCATAAAGAATGTAATAGATTGAGCAACTACTAAAAAATGCTATTCAAGGAGATACACTGAGAGAGAAAAAATCTATAGATAAATCAAAATAGATTTCTAAAATATGTACAAGTAACCTACATAAACAGGAAAAGAAAATGGAGAAATGAGGAATGAACAGAAAACAAAAACAAAATGACAGACATGTATCTTAAACTATCAATAATTACATTAACTGTAACTAGTCTAAATATACAAATCAAAAGACATATTGGCATACCCAACTATATGCTGTCTACAAAAAATGTCAAATATAACAATATAAGTAGGTGGGAGTTAGAAAGATATACCATGCAAACATAAACCAAAAGAAAGCAGGAGCAGCTATATAAATAATAGATAAACTGGATTTCAGAGCAAAAAAAATTACTAAGTATAGAGAACAATATTATATAATTATAAAAGGGTAGATCCATCAAGAAGACATAGAAATCAATCCTAATTTTGTATGCACCCAACAACAGAGCCTCAAAATACATGAAGTAAAAAATGATAGAATTGAAAGGATAAATAGACAAATCCACAATTATTCTTGGGGAAGTCAACACTCCCCACTCAGCAAATAATAGAATTACTAGCTGCAAACTTGGCAAGGATATAGAACTAAACACATCATCAATCAACAGGCTTTAATCAATATGAATAGAAAAATCCACCGAAAAACAGCAGAATACACATTCTTTTCAAGTGTCCACAGAACATATACCAAGATAAACTATATGCTGGGTCATAAAACCAACCTCAATAAGATTTAAATAGTTAAAATCATACAGAATGTGTTCACTGAAAACAATGGAATCAAACTGGAAATCAATAACTATTTTTTACATATTTCTGTCTTTTTATTTAAATTTGTTTCTTAAAAGCAGCATACACTTTGGTCTTGCATTTAATTCCAATAATGCAATATCTTTCTATTGAGGTTTTTAGGCCACTTACATTTAATAAGAGTATTAAAATAGTTGGGTTTAAATCAACCATGTTTCCATTTTCCCCATCTGTTCTTTGTTCCCATTTTTTTCCTACTTTCATTTGCTTTAGGTGTTTTTATTATTCCACTATATCTTCTTTTATGACTTGTTATCTATAAGCCTTTGTTGTCTTACTTTAAAGTGTCTTTTGGTTTACAATGTCTTTTGTAACTTTTCACAGACTACCATGAAATGATATTATGTCATTTCACATATAGTATAAGGAATTTACAACAGTCTACTTCCATATTTCCTCTCTTGACGTTACAGGTATTGTCATACATTCTATTATCATATTTTTATATAGGTTATAAACCTCACAATACATTGTTATTTTTTTGCTTGAAATAGTTAATTATTTTTTACAGAGATATGTGTAATAAAAGAATTCTTATATTTACCCATGTAGTTATCATCTCCTGTGGCTTCATTCCCTTGTATAAATCCAAATTTCTATCGGGTATCACATTCCTCCTGTTTAAAGAAATTCCTTTAATATTTTTTATAATGTATGTCTGAATTCTTTTTGGTTTGAGTATCTGAAATAATCTTTATTTTGCTTTTGTTTTTGAAAAATACTTCCACTGGATAAAGACTTATAGGCTGACATATTTGGTTTTTCTTTCAGTACATTTAAGATATTGTTCCATTGTCTTCTTGTTTGTATTGTTTCCAATGTGAAACATGCTATCAATCAAATATGATGTCAACAGAGGTTATGAAGCTAGTATTACCCTAATTCCTAAGACAGTACATAAAGTGAAAACTACAGGCCAATATTCCTCTTTAACATAGCCACACAAAAAAACTTAAACAAAATATTAGCAAATAGACCTCAGAGATACATAAAAAGTATTATATACCATGACCATATGGTATGTTTATTCTAAGGAGGCAAGGCTGGTTCAACATTAGAAATCAATCAGTATAATCTACCATATTAAAAGGCTAAAAAGAAAAATTGCATGATCGTATCAATTGATGCAGAAAAATCATTTCATAATATTCTTTACTCCCTCAAACTAAAACTCTCAGAAAACTAGGCATAAAGGAAAACTTTCTCTACTTGATAAAGAACATCTACAAAAAGCCTTCTGCTAACATCATATTTAATTGTGAATGATTGAAAGTTTTTCTCTAAGATCACAACAAGGCAGGAATGTCTGCTCACACCATTTTGATTCAGGATAGTGCTAAAGCTTAAAGAATACAAAAAGATATACCATGCAAATATTAATTGAAAGAAAGCTGAAATGTCTATATCTTTATCAGAAAAAGTAGATTTCCAAATAAAGAATATGAATAGGGACAAAGAAGGGGCATTTCATCATAATATAGAAGTCAATTCATCAAGCAGACATAACAATACTAAACCTTTATCTAGCCAATAAGAACTTCAAAATATGTGAAATAAACACTGATAGTAATGAGTTAGCATTTCAGCTTGCCCATCTACTCACTTAGAGTTCTTGGGCAGGGAAGTTAATTAACCTCTCAAAATCTCAGTGCTCACATGTGTTAAATGGAGCTAATAATAGTACCTACCTCATACCTAGAGGATTCAATTAGAGTACAAGTAACAACAACAACAGCAATAACTAACAGTTACTAATCAGCTATTATGTGAAAATTGCTATTTTAAATCATGTGTGTGTGAGACAGAGAGAGAGAGAGAGAGAGAGAGAGAGAGAGAGAGAGAGAGAGAGAGAAGCAAGAACTCATGGACGTGACCCATTAACATGCCTGAGAGACTGAGATATCTTGGCAATAAGCTAGATAACGTGCTTTGTAGAGAGCCTGTTCCCTTTTAATCTTAAGACAGTAGTAATGCAATAAATAACTGTGTTTATTGGTTATTTGTTGTTGTGCTGGGTTTTTTGTTTTGTTTTGCTTTTTGGTTAGAATCAACAAAATACAAGAGAGCATCTTTGTTTATGGCTTTTGGTTTTGAATCCTTCTAGTTTACTTGTTTTCTAAAAATATTCAAATTCTTCTGTCTGACTACAGAATTTTATCTAGGAACAGACAAACTGAAAATGAAAATAAATACCAAAAAAGAAAATATTTAATCCTCTCATCTGGCTAATTTGAAGTGGTAATTCATCCAGTTCTACTCAGTCACCTCCTTATCTATGGTTTCATTTTCTGTGGTGTCAGTTACTTGTGGTCTGAAAATATTAAATTGAAGTTTCCAGAAATAAACCATTTATGTTTTAAACTGCATACCATTCTGAGTAGCATAATGAAATCTTGCACCATCCCACTCTGTCTCACGTAAATGTGAATCACTCCCCTGTCCAGCATATCCATACTGTATATGCTGCCCACTACCTGCTACTTAGTAGCAGGTTCGGTTATCAGATCTGCTGTCTCAGTATCTCAGTGCTTGTGCTCAAGTAACCCTTACTTTACTTAATAATGGCCCCAAAGAGCAAAAGTAGTGATGCTGGCAATTCAGATATGTCAAAGAGAAGTGGTAAAGTGCTTCCTTTAAGTGAAAAAGTGGTAGTTCTTGATTTAAAGAAAGAAAAAAAATCTTATGCTGAGGTTGGTAAGATCCACAGCAAGAACAAGTCTTTAACAGGTGAAATTGTGAAGATGGAAAAAGAAATTTACGCTGATTTACTGAGAGAGACCACATCCACATAACTTTTATTCTTTTATTATAGTATATTGTTATAATTGTTCTAATTTATTATTAGTTATTGTTATTTACTCTCTTCCTGTGGTTAATTTATAAATTAAACTTTATCATATGTTTAATTATATATTTAATATACAGGTTTCAGTACTACCCACAGTTTCAGGCATCTACCGGGAGTCTTGGAACATACCCACACAGATAAGGGGGGACTACTGTAATAGGCCAAGCCTCTGAAACCCAGCAGCTCATCATGTACAATAAAGAGAGCTCAGTCAAAATCCTTTTGTGGCCTCCCTGAACTCATGAACTCTAATCACTTTTCTGACCCTGGTCTTTTTTGTGCAGTTCAACTGCTAACAAAAGTGACAGCTCTCAAAAAGCTGTTCAAACAATAACCAGAATGTGGAGCTTATGAGACAGGGTCCTAGGTTCAATCAGTTGGTATGGACAAATTGGCTTCATACAGTGAAAAATACAATTACATAACTACTATCAGCACTCCTATCTCAAAACAGCACTCTTCCAAAAGCATGTCCTTAATTGGAGCAGCAACCTAGTAAGAAAATACGGGTATCAGTGAACATAACCCAACACAACTATGAGAAGGAGCAATTGCAGCACAAGATCCATAATTTACCTCATGGGCTTTGGATTAATTTTCCTATCTGAGGGACGTAACCTAGTATATTGAACAGCTACATAAAGCTATAGGGATTACTTTGAGTGTAGAACTTAAAACACTTGTGAAAGAACTGGAGGGGAACAATTTTGCAGAGGAAAATTAAGTTAGTTTTAATAATCAAGCCATAAACAGTTTACTGTATAGCCATCTGTGTCTAAGTGCTAGTCATTAACTTGCAAGCTGACACTGAGTTATAGACTGTATAGATGAGGAAGCTGAAGCTCAAAGTGCTTAAGAGGTTTGGCTGACATCACACAGTTTAAAGACAGCAAAGCCAGGGTCTGAACCAGTTTTGCATAAAGTCAAAATCACTGCTCTTAACCACATTACCATACAGTTTTCCTAATAGAGCAGTACAAACAAAGGACTTAAATCTTTTCATGCAAATGGGAGCTTGTTTTCTGTGTGTGATTGCTTCTGACCAGAGAATTAAATAGTCGACCTCCGTAAGACTGATAGAAACAGAGTGATTATTACTTTCCCAAAACTGTCCATTGAACTTTAGCAGGTATTTATGTTTTTCTCAAACGGGAGAATGCCTGGAAGCACTGCCATGAATCTAAATGCATATGCTTTTAGCAGGATTCTCAGGGGCAAGTTCACAAGCGCCTGAAATAATGACCAAAGCAATTTTTTAAATGTGTTCAAATAACAGTTGTGAGCACAGTCAGATTGTTCCGCCTAAGATGCAAAAAAAAAAAAGAGGTAATAACCTGTAAAGCGCATAAAGTGTATATTGTTTACTCATCATTAACTCTGAACACCTATATGCTAATGGATAGAATAAGACATGCACTCGGCAATAAGGTGACATAAACAGCCAGAGTAAGTCAGAGAGACACAAAAACCTCCCCAGCTGAGTAAATGACATCCCAATAACCTTGAAGAATCCCTGTGACTAGCCACAGACTTCAATCACCTGCGGAAGAAGTAAATTATGGGGGAAAATCCAATAGGCACCAGACACTGCTTTACAGACATGACCTTGTCCTTATACATCTCTACCAAGGTGACAGCAAACCACGTGTTAGGCAAAGAAATAAAGAAGCAAGAAAGAATATCAATGACAAAACCCAATGAAAAGTCAAAGTCTCAATCCTCTGAATCCCAAGAATCATTTTTCATTGTTGCTACTCCTCCAAGTTTCTATATGGGGATCCTTAAAGTGTTCTTTTTTTTGTTTTTAATCTTAATAAAAGCATTTCTGGAAAAGTTTGAAATCACTGAAATAGAGTCTTGCTTTTACAATCTATTCTTGTTTCCTTCTCCACATTCTCAGGGAAGCCCAAAAGTTAATTAATGTTTATTAGTTACTGCATTGTGCCAGGCAACTTACATACATTATATAGAGAAACATATGTTCACAATAAATCTTTCAGTTCTTTTTTGTTCATAATCCATCCTTTCTACCTGGAAACTGAAATCATCAGTGGAGCCATTGCAAAAATGTAAGCAGAATAAGAGGGCAGTACAAGCCACTCCTGAGAGCAACACCAGCCAATAGCTAGCAAGAAAATGAGGGTCTTGGTCATTTTATAACCACAGGAACTGAATTCTGTTAATAGCCTAAATGAGCTAGGGAGAGCCCTCCCAAGCTGCAAATGAGACCACAGCACTGGCCAACACCTTGACGTCAGCTCCTGAGCAGAGAACCCAGTTATGTCCTGCTGGGATTTCTGATCTACAGAAACTATGAGACAACTTGGTGGTGTTTTTAAGTTTGTGGTAATTTGTCACACAGCAATAAACAATGACTACAAGGTCACTTCTTAAATTCCTTTGGGCTTTCACTTTCATGACAGGCAACACAATACCCTGTTTCCCCAAAACTAAGACCTAGCTGGACAATCAGCTCTAATGCGTCTTTTGGAGCAAAAATTAATATAAGACCGAATATTATATTATATTATAGTATATTATATGCTATATTATATTATAAAGACCCTGTCTTATAGTAAAATAAGACTGGGTCTTATATTAATTTTTGTTCCAAAAGATGCATTAGAGCTGATTGTATGGCTAGGTCTTATTTTCAGAGAAACACAGTATACAGAAGGTGCCAAAAAAATGTATACACATTTTAAGAAAGGAAAAAACTATTAAAATTGTAATACTCAACATATACCAATAACAAAAGATGAATACAACTCATGTACATGCATTTTTTTGGCACCCCCCCAGTATAAAAGTGCACATAGTGTATGTGTATATTAGCAACAATGATTTCAGTATTACAAAGAGTTTCCTTGGAGTATTTTTAGTTTCCAACAGTGGCAAATATGATAATTTTGAGATTGGAAATGTGTACTTCCTGCAATGTGCCCTTCACAGCTGAGGTTTAGGAATACTATTTGGCAAAATAATCCCAGTCTTTATTTCACTTGCTGAGCTAACGAGAAAAAAAATGTTAGTTGTTTACATTAGTTTTTTTTTGTCACAAAGAGTAATCTGCATTTCTTAAAATCTATTAAGTCCTTTCAAAGCTAGACCTGCTTAGCTCTGAATCAGTAGATGCCTCCTGAATCTTTAATACCCAAAAGAGTTGGAGGAAATGAAGAAAATGTTTCAAAAAGATGTCCTTTCCTGCTGAAGTAATGCACAGAAATTCTAGAATATTTACCAAAAAGAATACATTTTGGAAGAAATCATTTATATCTCGATGGGTATGAGGCCAATGAGTTTGAGGTGATTTCAGGAAAAGTAATGATTCAAACTTCTACTCTGGATATGAAAATGCAGAGAGAACATTACTCCACCCTCTGGGTAACAGCGCTGAAGATGATTTATATTATCTTTGTATTCTTCTGGAAAGTTTTTGTAGGATTTAGTTTAAATGTTTCCTGGATCCCATTATATACAATATTTTGTTATTCAGAGAAAGGAAGGAAGCTTCTCTATTAATGTATCTTAGGCAGTTACTTCAGTGGTACCTCTGAAAATTGAACTGACTACTTCATGCTGCAGTTCAGAAATCCAGAATATCTGCTGGACTCTCCCAGGATCCTACCTTTGTCTTCCCATTGTTCTAGATGAAAGTTGTTCCTCCACTACCAAGAATTCCACCTAGCCGAGAAAGTTGTGGGTCGTTCACAACTGAGTGGTTTTGCCCAATAATACAAAATTCTCTATTTCTTAAGAGACAACTACTTAGGGCAGAAAGAAAACTTTTAATGCAATATCTGCCTTGCTCTATGGTTAATAAAAGTCCGTATATCTAGAAAATTCTTTAAACTACAATTATCTGTCAAGTCAGAGCATCTCAGTGTCTCCGGCTCACCAAATATAGATACTAAAGAAATTAGTAAATCCAGCCACTACTGCCTTTTCCCACAAAACAGACTTGGGAGTGAGGGGAAAATGTACAACACAGAGCTATGAACTTCTAAAATTACCTCGGTTTAATCCATTGAGTCCCTGTAATATTCTGAAAGTCTTGGTGATGCCAGATGGCTGTCCTGATTAATAAGATGATGCAGAAATCCAATGTGTCAAATTCAGGGCTATTTAACATTATTTAAATTGGCTACTTAAAGCATTCTACACTTTTCCAAGTGGGATTTGCTTTGGAGAAACTGTGAGGGTCAGGACTCAAAAACAGATCACATGCATTTCATTAAAATTGAGTTATTGATTCATTTGTGTATCCTTGGGCAAATAATTTCAGTAGCTGAAAAAAAAATAGCGTTCAACACTAAAGATTAAATCCCTAGTAAAAAAAAAAGAGCAACGTAAATTTAAAATTATAAAAATTGTCATTTATTATTATTACTTTTGTGTCTAGTTTTCTCTAAACTCCTATTACTAATATTAGTCATCATTTTCAATTGTTTATATTAGTCAAGGTGCAAGGAGCACATACCCAGTGCTATGTACCACTCAGAGATTGTTCCTTGCTTTTCTAGTCCATCGATGATACTCTCTTGACTCTGAGGCAGAGAAGACCCAGTGGAATGATGTCCTAGAAATTGAAATAGGAACTCAGGGACCAGCTTTAATAGCACTGCTTCCAGAAAGTCTGATAAAGGTAGGAGAGGACTCATTATTGCAGGTGCCAAGTGTTGGCCATACCCTTCGGCTTTATGCTCTGCCCCTATTCAGTCTAATGCCTTAGATGTCTCTAACCTTCCTACACAACCTGTGTATTCTTTTCCCAGATGTTTAAATTGCACGGAAATATCTAGTATCAGCATCTGTGTTACAGATCCAACACCTTGATCTACCTCTGCAGTAACAGCTGGATTAACTAAATTAACTATGACAACTGTAGCTCAGAGAGGGAGTTTTTGAAGGGTGCTACTATAATAGAGGCTTGTGATGTCAGTGATAAATTTTGGGGTTGAGTACCGATAGTCTGTCCCATTTATGAAGCCCATCTGTTTTGGAAGTCAGAGAAAGGGGCTATGAAAGATTAAAAGAACTTGCAATAGCTCAGAGGGAACTGAAGTTAAAAGATGAAGACTGTGACTATCTAAAGCACGAGATCAAACTGGACAGGAATTGGAGGAACTCATAGCCAGTCTATTTGAGGAAGCTCATAATATGGTGATGTAGCAAATGTCAAGCAGGCAACAGCACGAAAACAGACTTTCCAGTTCTCCAACATCACCTACACAAGAGCCTCTGCTAGGTGGAAAGACTTCTTTTTACAAGGGGCATACAAAAATTTAAAGTACAAGTGTTGCTATGAGTGGCAGTCATCAGGACCTCAATGTGATACAGCCAAGTGTAAAAGACTGCAAAAAGGCTGACTTATCTCTGTATGATCAATTCAGATCTTGAAAGGATGGGCCCACAATGGACAGAACCTGTCCTTTCTTAGACAAAAATCAGGAAGATTTTCTCCATGTTTAACATGCTCAGAAAGTGAGTTATTCTGGAGGATGTGGAAAACTCTAAGCATTGAGTCAGTAGAATTACAATTTATTTGATTTGTGAAAGCTTCAGCAGTCGAATACAGAGGACCAAAAAAATGTGCTCTCACTGGCCAGAGTGAGTTCAGTCAACACAGAATTAATACGGAGACTCAAGCAATTATTACACTTCTCCTTTTTGTAGATACAGGATCACTTCTGTACATAACTGTTTTTGCATACATTTGATATATACACATCCTCCTGTTGTGAAACAGCAAGATGTTAATCGAATGTTTTGGGAAGTTATGCAGTTGAGAAAAGAGATGTCATTTGCAAAGCTGGGAAATTTCAAAGAGAAACTCTGATGCTCTGCCTGGGACCGTGCATAAACCCCCCTGAATACCTGGGAAACGGCTGAATATTTTTATGGTTACTTGATATTTATTTCCAGGGAGTGGATGCAAGACTCTTCCCCTCTTTTGCAAATTACACAAAGTACTGTGATTTCTTAAACTGACATGTGCTGTGTTTGCTTATTCATTAGTCAAACACACTATAAAGAATTACAGGTGTACCAGTGATTGTAATGTATAGTTGCCAAAAAAAGCTAACTAAATGGTAGATTGAAAAAATATGCATAAATAATATTGAATTATATTTGCTGGTATGTTTCAGGGATATGTATTAGCATACATTAATTTTATTCAAGTCACTGAATAAATAGTGATTTTTACAATTTACACTTTAGATTTTTATTACCCTCATCACTTAATTGTCCCTTAATTCTATACTTATTGATTTTATTTGAAAAAAATATCAGGTTTTTACCTAAAACTAATATAAAATATTGAATATCAACTGTTCACTGAAAAAAATAATTTAAAAAATAGATCAGAGGGCCGGCCCGGGTGGCTTAGGCAGTTAGAGCTCTGTGCTCCTAACTCCGAAGGTTGACAGTTCAATTCCCACATGGGCCAGCGGGCTCTCAGCCACAAGGTTGCCAGTTCAATTCCTTGAGTCCCACAAGGGATGGTGGGCTCCGCCCCCTGCAACTAAGATTGAACATGGCACCTGGAGCTGAGTTGCCTCCCAGATGGCTCAGTTGGTTGGAGCACATCCTCTCAACCACAAGGTTGACGGTTTCGACTCCCGCAAGGGATGGTGGGCTGTGCCCCCTGCAACTAACAACGGCAACTGGACCTGGAGCTGAGCTGCGTCCTCCACAGCTGGGATTGGGGGACTGCAACTTGAGGCTGAATGGCACCCTCCGCAACTAGGATTGAAGGGACAACAACTTGACTTGGAAGAAAGGCCTGGAAGTACACACTGTTCCCCCAATAAAGTCCTGTTCCCCTTTCCCAATTAAAAAAAAAAAATCTTTAAAAAAAAATAGATCAGGTTTTTGACACACATTCATAACAAAATGCTGCCTATATTTTCCAAGTGTTGTCTATTTTTAAAATAAGCCATATCTACTCTTACTAGCAAGACAAAAAAATAACACTTGTTACTATTTATAGAGAAAATGTGGAGAAAAAAGGAAACCTCATACACTGTTGATGGTAAAGTAAATTGGTATAGCCACTATGGGAAACAGTATGGAGGTTCCTCAAAAAATTAAGAATAGAGCTACCAAGTGACCCAGCAATCCCTGTTCTGGGTATCTACCTGAAATTTTTGAAAATATTTATTCATAAAGATATATGTACCCCTATGTTCATTGCAGCATTATTTGTGATGGCCAAGACATGGAAACAATCCAACTGTCCTTGGATGGACAGACAATTGGATAAAGAAGCTGTGGTACATATATACAATGGAATACTACTCTGCCATAAGATGAAGTACTGCCATTTGTGACAGCATGGATGAATCTTGAGAGTATCATGCTGAGCAAAAATAAGTCAGATGGAAAAGGACAAGAATCATATGATTTCACTGACATGTGGGATATAAAACAAAACAACAAATGAACAAAGAAAAAAATTAAAAGCTCATTAACACACAACAGTATAGTGGTTATCAGAGAGAAAGGGGGTAGATGGTTAAAGAGGTTAAAGGGGGTCAAATATATGGTGATGTAAGGAGACTAAACTTTGAGTAATGAGCACAGAATACAATATACAGATGATGTATTAATTAATATTGTACACTTGAAACATATAGTCTTATTAACCAGTTTCACCCCAATAAACTTAATTTAAAAATAAAATAAGTCATATCTAAATATTCAGCTGAAACTGGTTTAAGTATACTATTTCAAAGAAAAGCAAGTATTTTCAACATAGTTTTGGGATAGTATCCTAAAAGATATGTTGAATTTGTGATTCAAAATAACATCTATTCTATGTAAGGAAAAAAAAAAAAACAATTTCCCTTTCAAGTACAATATTTATAAATGTTTATAAATTATAGACTAAATGTTGAAAAATGCAACATTAGCATTTTGATGTATATATTCAAACCCATCATAAAAACCGCTTTTTAAAATTAAGTTATAAATTCAAATACACCATGTTTCAAAGGATATAGTAATCAACTTATAAATATTAAGCTACATGTCAATATGTGTTTAAAGCATGCAGAGAAATAAATGTATCTAGGACTTTAAAATTATCATTCTATGTATCATGCTATTTTTAAAATGTCTAGATAGTAGGGTTATACTATTATGTACATCTTTATAAAAAGAAAATTTAGATCTTAAGTTAATGATTTAAAGACATGCATAGATTCTCCAATAGTGTTGAAAATATAATACGAAAGGCCAACAGGTACATGAAAAGATGCTCAACATCACTAATCATTAGGGAAATGCAAATAAAAACCACAATGAGATATCTCCTCACCTCTGTTAGAATGGCCATCATCAAAGAGATAAGAGATAACAAATGCTGGTCTGGATGTAGAGAAAAAAGAACCCTTGTATACTGTTGGGGGGATTATAAATTGCTACAGCCACCATGGAAAACAGTATGGAGGATCTGCAAAAAATTAAAAATAGAACACCATATGATCTAGCACTTCTATTTCCGGGAATATATCCAAAGGAAATAAAAATACTAACTCAAAAAGATATCTGCCCCTCCGTGTTCACTGAAACACGATTTACAATATGGAAACAACCTAAGTGTCCATCAACGGATGAATGGATAAAGAAGTTGTGAGGAATACTTTCCTATATATGCAATATATGATACAGCAGTGTTAGTTATAGTCATCATGTTGTACATGACATTCCTAGGACTTATTTATCTTATAACTTGAAGTTGGCATCCTTTGACCATCATCCTCCAATTCACACTCCCCCCCCCCCGCCTCCCGTCTTCTGTCTCTGATAACCAAAAGTTTCTTTTCCTCCAAGATTTTTTTTTTAGAATTCCACATGTGAGGTATTTCCACATACAGTATTTCTCTTTCTCTATCTGACATCTCACTTAGCATAATGCCTTCAAGTTCCATCCATGTTGGAATATATAGATATAGAGATATAGAGATAGAGATAGAGATAGAGATATATAGATATATATATAGATATAGATATATTTCAGTCATAAAAAATGAGGATACCGTACTATTTACAATAACATGGATGGAACTTGAAGGCATTATACTAAATGAGATGTCAGAAAAAGAAAGAGAAATACAGTGTGACCTCACATGTGGAATCTTAAGAAAAAAACTCAGAGAAAAAGAGGCCAGACTTGTGGTTATCAGAGACAGAGGATGGGGGGAGAGGGAATTGGAGAGTGATGGTCAAAGGATACCAACTTCAAGTTGTAAGATACGTAAGTACTAGGAATGTAATGTACAACATGATGACTGTAACTAACACTGCTATATCATGTATAGCATATATAGGAAAGTTGTTAGGAGAGTAAATCCTAAAAGTTTTCATCACAAAGAGAAATTTTTTCATCCTTTCTTTTCTTCTTATTTTACCTACATGAGAAGATGGATGTTAGCTGAACCTATAGTGGTAATCATTTCACAATATACGTAAATTAAATCATTGTGCTGGACACCTTAAACTTACATACTAATGTATGTCATTATTTTTCAATAAACCTGTAAAAAAGCATTCCTAAATGATATATAACCATATAATTTTCTTTAGAATGTAAAAATTATTCTAGTCACTCACTGATAGTTTAAAGGAGAAAATATAAAAGAAGTGGTTGGTAAAACTCAATACATAGTATTAAAGAAAATTGTTAGCCAACTATGAATAGAAAGAAACTTCTTTAAAGTATCCTTAAAGGTCATTCTTTTTTTTCTTTTAGTTTGTTTCTGTTTTGTTTGTTTGTTTTATTTTTTAAGATTCCACATTTAAGTGAAATCATACTGTATTTGTCTCTCTCTGTCTAATTTCACTTAGCATAATGCCCTCTGGGCCCATCTATGTTGCCACAAATGGCAAGATTTCATTCTTTTTTTAAGGCAGAGTAGACCACTGTTAATGAAAAATCAGAACAATTCTTGTATTAGTCAAAACAAAGAGAAATACCCAGTCTCATTAGTACTTGCGTCATTATACTGGAAAGCCTAGCCTGTGTATTTACACACACACACACACACACACACACACACACACACACACACACAGAGTGAGGTATAAATATTAGAAATAGACTGAACTCTATTTGCGGATGATTTCACAAAATCAAATACTTAAAACATTCTGGAATAACTACTAAGAGACTGCACAACCATAGGCTTTGCTACCTTAAATACTACATGCCTGAGACATACTTTTTTTCGCTTTTCGAATATTTATTGAGTGGCTGCTATGTGTCCAATACTGTGCTAGATCTTGGAGATTCAAGTCAAGCAACACAGTCCAGTCCCTGACATTTAAGGAATTGTGTCTTCTCCAAGAGATAGACATTAACCAAATATTTACACTAACATAAATCATAGAGCGTGATAAATCCCCTTAATGAAATGTATAGTGATCTATAGAAGAATCTAACTTAATTTGAGGGACTGAAGAAAAATCATCAGTATAAGAGATTTAAAGAATGATGAGATGTCAATTAGATATTGCAGAGGAAGAAGGGAAAATATTTCGAAAAGGAAAGCAATAAATGCAATGGGACTTGGAGGGAGCATGGCCCATTAGAGAAACTGAAAGACGACCAGTGTTGTTGAGAGACAATTCTCCATGACATTAATGGACATATTCTATCAGCTCTCGTGCTGGACTGGCTTTCTAAGGATGTTTATATAGCAACAATCTTGGAAGATACAGTGTCTCTCTCTGGATCAAAAGAGCATATTTGTTTCCTGACCACGATAATAAATAAAATATCTTCCTCCAACTCCAAGATCAAGTTTGCTGGCAGCCTACTTATAAGATTGGGGGTTTCCTAAGCTCAGCTGTGACAGACCCATTGTGTGCACAGCATCCACCTGGGCCTATGTCCACATCATCCTCATGGGATTTTGGAGTCAGGAAGAAGCAACATGAATATGAATCTTCCCGCTGTGCCATGCACAATGATATCCTTTGTCTCTGACTGAGGAATCTTATGTCGTCTGCCCACATCTATGAAACTGTGGCAGGCTACATTGTTAGCTTTTAAATAGTATAAAACCTAAGCCCCTTCACAGTTGATGACAAGTGTGAGTGAAGCAAAGACAGTTTGGGAGAGAATGGCAAAATATGAATCTGCAAAGCAGAGCAGGATATTATAAGATGTAGTCAAGACTAATATTGGAGGGCCAGCCTGGTGGCTCAGGGAGTCAGAGCTCTGTGCTTCTAATGCCAAAGGCTGCCTGTTCAATTCCCACATGGGCCAGTGGGCTCTCAACCACAAGGTTGCCGGTTCGATTCCTCAACTCCCGCAAAGGATGGTGGGCTGCACCCCCTGCAACTAACCATGGCAACTGGACCTGGAGCTGAGCTGCGCCCTCCACAACTAAGATTGAAAGGACAACAACTTGACTTGGAAAAAAAGTCCTGGAAGTACACACTGTTCCCCAATAAAGTCCTGTTCCCCTTCCCCAATAAAAAAATAAATAAATAAAAGAGAGAGTAATATTGCAAATACTTAACAACCATCAGGCACAGGCACTAGTCAATCTGAATAAGGTCAAGAGAATTAGTGCAGCATACCTCCTGAATATCAGCCTTGGCAATGGATATGTTATTTTCATCTTAAGAAAACTACAAACTCATGGGATGCTTAACCAGATAGCAATACTAACAGATTGGGTTTTTTAAAAGATTACTCTGATGACAACTAAATGTAATTTGTGATTATGAATTGGATTCTGAACCAGACTGAAAAAATTATTGTACTATAAAGATATTCATGAAAAAAATGCTATTAATGGAAAACCTGGAAAATTAGATCAAAGTCTATTGATTCAGTATTATATTACTGAAAAGTAATATATGATAACAGTATTATATCAAAGTCTATATGATAACAGTACTATACTACTGTTAATTTCTTATTTTGATTGTCATGCTGTGGTTGTGTAAAATAATTTCTCATTTTTAAGAAATACACACTGACGTGTTTAGAGGTAAAGATGTATCATATTTGCAATTTACCCTCAAATACTTCCTGCCTAAATGTATAAATATAAAAAGAAAGAGAGAGAGGATGGATGGAAGGAAGGAAGGAAGGAAGGAAGGAAGGAAGGAAGGAAGGAAGGAAGGAAGGAAATAAATACGGTAAAATATTAAAATTTGGGAAGTCTAGGTGAAGGTTTTATGAAAGCTTTCTTTTTGAAAAATGTTTCAAATCTAAAATTACTTCAAATTAAAAACCTTTAATAAAAATAAGATTACTTTTAAATATAAAATCTCCTGGAGCTAAGGGAGTGTTTCACACTTTATCTACCAAAACATTGCCATCTGCAACCTGTTGGCAGTTAGACTGTACCATGTTGAAAACTGGACAAGTTGTCTAAGTGTCGAAGGCAGAGAGAGCTATTATAGCTGGCCTTTTTGGATCTCAGTGGAAGTCTCATAGATGCTGGTGGGGCTTGAGTCATCTGCTCACTTTCAATATAACCCAGGAAACTTAATTTGGGATGAGCTTTTCCTTAAGAAAAAATAACTGAGCTTGATTCCCAGCTCCACTTTTGCTTTTCTCCAATGGAAAAAGTAGCATCAAAAACATTTTATTGAAAAGAACCAAAAAAGGATATGAGGTCCAGAAGTCCAGAATTCTTGTTTCCTCCCCAGGCTCTGAGAATTGTTTTGTGTGTTTTTTTGGTTTTTGTTTTTTGTGTTGTGGGGTTTTTTTTTAAGATTTTATTGGGGAAGGGGAACAGGACTTTATTGGAGAACAGTGTGTACTTCCAGGCCTTTTTTTCCAAGTCAAGTTGTTGTCCTTTCAGTCTTAGTTGTGGAGGGCGCAGCTCAGCTCCAAGTCCAGTTGCCATTGCTAGTTGCAGGGGTGGATCCCACCATTGAACTGGCAACCTTGTGGTTGAGAGCCCACTGGCCCATGTGGGAATTGAACCGGCAGCCTTCAGAGTTAGGAGCATGGAGCTCTAACCACCTGAGCCACCGGGCCAACCCGAGAATTGTTGATACATTCACAAAATACACTCACTCTTGAGTAGCAAATTGACCTTAGGATTTTAGGAAAACCAAAGCAGAAAGGATCAAAGGCCAAGTGTTTCTTTAGAAAGAAATCAGGTAAGAGTAGTATTTGCTATTTCAATCACAAAATCAGATCATGTTTTATTAGATGACATTATGGCAGCAGTTATCAGTGTTATCAGCGAAACAAATGTCATGCTATAGAATTTGCAGCTGAGGGACAGAGACAGGAAATAGCATGCTACCAAGCTCAGCAGAATAAGCATAATTAGCATGAGTATAACATTTGGGTCACTCTGTGGACCACCTGGAGGTAGAAGGATAAAGTAGGTGCACTCTGCCCCTCAGCTCTACCATTTTCTGATTCTGTGGAATGGTGGCTTCTCAGAAATAAATCTGACTTGATGCATTAAAATTTGACCTCTAGGTACCATCCATCTCTCTAGTGTCAAGTCCATGTCTAAAGGTAATACTCAAGAAATATTAATACTGTACAAGGGAGGCCAGATGTCCACTCATGTGTAAATAACTACTTCTAATAAACTATTAGATTATTTGTGGATGAAAAGCTGTCACTGTCTGACAGCTATTGGGCACTTAGGAACTAAATCAATTTTAAAACATTTAAAAAAACAAGTCTTGTCACAGCCAAGGAGAGAGCACCTGGATAACTACCTTTGTTAGTTGGATATTTTAGCCAAGAGTCTAACCAAACAGCAGGAAGAACTTTTGAAGTAGGAAAACTCCTGATATAATCCTGTTTCTTTGACAGAAATCTAGAAGTATAAATTATTTTACTTTTGGACCTTCTTATTAGCAGTGATGAGAAAGGGATATTTTCTCCAAACTGCTGTGTTTTTCCCACTCTCATGGTATTCCATGGACCCCTTCTAGCCATAGGTAGAAAAATCGCATTCCAGGATTGTTTTTCCTGTCCCTTCTAACACGATATTAACCACTGACCCTCTCATTTTCTAGACCTCTCTGAGTGAATCAAGGGAGAAATGGAGTTCTGGGTATTAGCAGCCTGAATTTCAAAAAGGCTAGCACCTCTCTAAATCCAGAGCAGGCACAGTCAGCATGAGAAAGTCACATGCAATCCCTCTTCCTAACCCATCTTGGTGGGCATGCCAGTGTTTGGACACATCCATGCAGAAAATCCCACCACTAGTACACGGGACACATGGATTTCCCAATTCGTAACTTCATTAAATTATTAACAACCAATTTTTAAATTGCAGAACATTGATCTCTAGTCTCAAGAAAATTACTGTTCATCACAGGAGTTCCCTGCATCTTTCTATGTTTAGATCCTTTTTCATGTTGAACTTTGTTTTCATCCTTTTTCCTTCACTGGTTGCTTAAGTTTTTCCCATATCCAATCTTGCAGATTTAGTGAGCAACCCCAATCCACAGGCTGCTTTTTATTAGTGTCTGTCCATCATGTCTTGAAGGCTTACCTTCTAGCCTCTCCCCAGCACCTACTGACCTTCCCACTTAAGGCTGATTTCCCACTGAACCAGGTGTTGCAACTCAGAGGCAGATACAGATCTCGGATCTTGGAGGCTCAACACTTTAGACGTGAAGATTAAGAATATAGCCAAACTCTCAAAGTCAATTAGGGAAATTGTGTTGAGGACTATGCTAAACACTGTCCAACTATAGCTCATTTGGTTTCCCCAACAGTGCCGTGACGTAAATGAAGATTATTAGTCTTGTTTTGAGATGAGGAAAGTGAAGCTCAGAGAAATTAAGTAGCTTTGCCCAGGTCACATGGCTAGTTAAGAGACAAATCAGCTTGCAAGATGCCAAACTGCATGATTTTCTCACCTCATTCACTTGTGGGCTAGCTCAGTGAGACTTCAGATATTTTCCTTCAAATAGTTAGGCCACAAATCAAAAGTCGTTTTCTGGAAGACTTTTGTGATGAATCAACAATCACTAACTATACCACTGAATCTCATTTCCAGACCAGTTCACTTTCCGTTCCAGACCAGTTCACTTTCCAAATGCTGACATGAGAGAGTCAGCATTTATGAATTTGATCCTTTTCACTAGATTATAAATCCCTTGAGAACAAAGAACTTCTGTCGCCTTCTAACAGAGTTGAGCCCAGGGTACCCAGTGAGTCAATGGCTATCAACAATGTCATGTTCTCAGGCTCACTTCTCTACCTTTAGGCGTGGCAGTCATCTTTTCATGTTGATTTCCACTATAATTTAAAATAATCATGTCCTCATTTTAAATTGCTCTATAATTGGCAGTGGATTCCTAATTCTTAAATTGTCTCTGCCCTGTTTTCTTTGACAAATAGTTAATGGCATGTAAAATAAGCAAATGTACTTTTAGAAATGGCTTTTGGAAGCAACCCATTGGCAAATCCATTCAGTAAATGAAAGATCATTTTTGAAAAAAATCCTTCAACTTCTGTTTTGCTTGTAGATTTTCTTATATCAGTTTTTATAAACCAGGCAGCTCCTGTGGTCTAGATAAACTTCAGTTTCCAGAAAGGATCACTTATCTTGTGAGCACAAAACTCAGGGGAAAATGAAAGAAAATGCAAATCTGAATTTCCACAAAGTCTAAGAACAAACACTTGAGAAAATTAAATTTTGTTTACCATGCGATTCCACTCAAACAGCAGGTTGTGGTGCTAGAAGAGTAACATCACAAAATTATATCTACTTGATACAGATGGTTTAGAACAAAGCGAGCTAAACATGGAGAGAAAATGCTATGACACGTTGATAACAGCAAAGGTTATGTCATATGTGCCAGAGAACTATGAGAGAAATATTATTATGACTAAACGTAATCATCAGAAAACTTTGCCTCAGTTAAAGCTATCAGAGCGGATGAAATGGAAAGCGATTCAGAATTTGATCTTCTTTTTCCCTTCCTAAATGAAAAACCAAACCTGTTATGGTAAAAGCCTAATTTACTGGAGTATGTTTTACTCTTATGTAAGTTTCAGAAAAGTGAAAAGGCATTTGTCACCCCAGTTTCCTGCAGTGCACATTATTGAACTGTCTCTCTCCTTTTTGCTGTGCCATAGCAAAAAGTATTTAAATATTGACATTTGCATTTTGATTATAAGTCCAACAGGCAGCTTCATACTGATAGCTCAACTGTTCTTTTCCCCTGAACTTCCAATATTATTAAACTATGTGGCTGTCAGAATACTTAAAAAGAGAACATCCTGTCGGTAAATCTTTTAGATTTACTCCATGTGAAATTAGGAAGAGGGAGAGAAGGGTCGAAGGGAGAGATAATATATGAACATACTTAGGAAAGTTTCCAGCATTAATAACTGCTCAATAAATGGTAGCCACTATTATGAATTTCATTACTTTAGGGAAATGACATCCTATTCCAGGAGGCCAGCAATGGGCCTAATTAAGTCTGCCATGTTGGGGTTGGAGAGAAGAGACATTTCTGCCAGGAGCAGTTTGCACGAGTCCTTTAGAAAGGACAATCTGATTCAGTCTCTGTCTTTGAATTTAGCTTCTAATTCTTAGTGAATGGCAAAAGTTAAGAGTAATATTTTCCTGATAATAACAAGGAGCATGTTTTGTTTTTAAAATTCCAGTAGTCGAGAACTGACTCTGGGTGATGAACACACAATGGGATTTATAGATGATGTAATACAGAATTGTACACCTGAAATCTATGTAATTTTACTAACAATTGTCACCCCAATAAATTTAATAAAAATAAAAAAAAAAAAATTCCGGTAGTCAGTTTGTAAATATTTCTGTCTTTCCTGAATAATAACATACTGAATTTTAAAATGTAAGTCCATCTTACTGTCTGACACATGCCTATAATGTTCAGAGGATAACTCTTGATTTTAAACTGATTCTGTACTCTTATACCTAAAGCTTATTCAAGTGATCAGAATGCTTTCTGTAAAAAAAAACAAAAAAACAAATAGAATAAGAAGTTTCATTCATAATAGTAGAGGTGGGAATACATAATATTACGTTGGTGCAAAGGTAATTTCGATATTCAACAACAAAAATACAAACAACCCAATTGAAAAATGGGCAGAGGACCTGAAGAGACATTTCTCCAGAGGACATATAAATGGCAAATAGACATGAAAAAATGCTCAACATCACTAATCATCAGAGCAATGCAAATAAAAACCACAATGAGAGATCACCTCACCCCAGTTAGAATGGCTATCATGAACAAGACAAATAGTAACAAGTGTTGGAGAGGCTGTGGAGAAAAAGGAACCCTCATACACTGTTGGTGGGAATGCAGACTGGTGCAGCCGCTATGGAAGGCAGTGTGGAGTTTACTCAAAAAGTCACGAATAGAATTACCGTATGACCCAGCAATCCCTCTCCTGGGTATCTACCCAAAAAAATCTGAAAACATTTATACATAAAGACACGTGTACTCCAATGTTCATTGCAGCTTTATTTATGGTGGCCAAGACATGGAAACAACCAAAATGGCCTTCAACAGATGAATGGATAAAGAAGTTGTGATATATATACACAATGGAATACTATTCGGAGGTAAGAAAAGATGATATAGGACCATTTGTGACAACGTGGATGGATCTTGAGATTATAATGCTAAGCGAAATTAAGTCAGACAGAAAAAGCAGAGAACCATGTGATTTCACTGATCTGTGGTATACAAACCAAAAACAACAAAAAAACAAGACAAACAAAAGAGAAACAACAACTCATAGACACAGACAACAGTTTAGTGGTTACCAGAGGGTAAGGGGGGAGGGAGGTGGTAGATGAGGGTAAAGGGGATCAAATACATGGTGATGGAAGGAGAACTGACTCTGGGTGGTGAACACACAATGGGATTTATAAAAGATGTAATACAGAATTCTACACCTGAAATCTATGTAACTTTACTAACAATTGTCACCCCAATAAATTTTAATTAAAAAAATAAAAAATAAATAAAATAAAATTTTAAAAAAGTAATTGCTGTTTTTGCAATTATGTTTAACTTTTTAAACCGCAATTGCTTTTGCACCAACCTAATACAACCTTGAAACATGGTCATAGAAACATGAGTTTGAAACCATTTTTCCCAAGCATTAAAAAATGGAGTCAAGTCATAGAAATCATGTAGAGAAGGTTATTATTTATACAAAAGGCAATAAAATATTTTGATTTTACCAAGCTTTATATGACAATCATAGAAAAATGAGGGTTCTAGTTTCCTTACGACTTAGTTCTCATAAACTGACTTTCTGGAGCTCAGCCTTAAACCCTACATTAAATTCAAACTGAAAAGAGACCAAACACTGAAATTCAAACATGCAAGAGGCAGGGAACAGATGAGGAAAGATGGGCTCAAGAAGGAGCAAAGAGTTCACTTAACAATGATCAAGAGAATCATTGTCAATTATTGTCAGTGTCAGATCATTATCTTCCCAATAACAGAAGTCTATCACAATTTGTAAGATGTCCAATATATAAAATATTCATAAAAATATACTTTATAAGAAAACCTGGTTGCTGGGTAATTTGTTCATAATATGGCTTCCAAGAAGGATGCATTAAGTACCAACATAAATATTGAACAATTTTTAAACTACTGCTTTTTCATTAGTATAGATTCTAATGTCACTCTGTATATCCTAGAGTAAGTACATTAATTAGTAAACTACAGCAGGATTCATGTGAAAATATTTATATTCTCTCAATAACTACTATGTTAGACTTAGTCCATCATATCAGAAAATTCCTCCCAATTCTAATTAAAGCATATTAGATATGCATGAATTAATATTGGCATGATAAATGCCAAATAAATTAATAATTATGTACCACTAATTATATGAAGAGACACACAAAAATTGAAAAAGATCAAACTAAATTGGGAAGAGGAAGTCCCTGCCTTGTTTATTCTATCGTGGAGCACTGGGTTGTTGCTTTTTGTTATATTTTTGAGATTTACAATAAATTTGTATCACCCAAATGTTCGACAGCTCACCATTTAGGTGCCTTTTGTTTCTTCTCTACTTGATTTTCCTTTATCTTTTTTGAAATTAAAGCTTGAGACATACTGAAGTCTGAATAAAACACTTCAAAAAAAATTTTTAAGTATTATATTTCAAGGACTGTAAACAACTCCCGCCCCCATCCTCCAGCAATGATTACTTTCCACTGTTAAAGTCTATTGTCACTAATAGTATTAATAACAAAAACAAAAACCACACAGAAAGTCTGTCTAAATAGTAGAAACAGTCCTGGGGGGTGAATGGAAGATATAAAGTGAACATTTGAATATCAAATAAGGTTTCATAAGAGTATATCTACACATAAATTTTAAGTCTTGGAAAGAAATAAATATTGCATTTAAGATTCCCAACATGAGCTTCGAAGACAATTTTGCTTTTGGCTGAATACAGTCTCCACACATGCAAAGTCCCATAAAACACTCTAAAAAAAGACTGATACAAAGAATGACTTATATTTATTTTTGCACACTCAACTAAAAGCTCACACATTTTTAAATATGCCATTTTGTTGGGAAAAAAATTACCATCTGCAAGAATATATGCTGTGAATTAGCTTAAATCTCAAGATCTATGAAAGAGGTGTTTTTAAGCTCCAATATCCTCAATTCTTTAATTGCAATTGTAATAACACTGTTACAATCCCTTTTAAATTATAATAATTGCTATAAGACAAATAATTAATGACTGGTCTTGATAATTAAGGAACAATAAATCTCCTACAGGACACTTACAAAGTTGACCTGGTTCATAAAGAAGTTTTAAAAATCTTTATGGAATGGACTGCACAAAAAAGACCAGGTGTACACACGTATATATGCATGAAAACTAGGGCCACTGTTAGGGATTTATAAAAATTAACTAGCCCCATATGCAAATCGATCAATGTGATACACCACATAAATAAGTCATAAAAATAATATAATTATATCAATAGATGCAGATAAAACATCCATTTATGATTAAAATACTTAATAAAATGGGTATACTAGGAAAGTACCTCAACACAAAAGGCCATACATGACAAACCCTCAGCTAATCATACTCAATGATGAAAAACTGAAAGCTTTTCCTCAAATATCAGGAACAAAACAGGGATGCCACATAGGTGTTATTCAACATAGTATCAGAGCAGTCAGATGAGTAGCCAGAGCAATCAGGTAAGAGAAAGAAATAAAAAGCACCCAAAATTGGAATGAAGAAGTTAAATTGTCACTTTTTGCAGATATCATAATTCTTTATACAGAAAACCGTAAAGACTCTACCAAAATACTATTAGAAACAATAAACAAATACAGTAAAGTTGCAGGATACAAAATCAATGTACAAAAATACATTGCAGGGGCCGGTCTGGTGGCTAAGGCGGTTGGAGCTCCATGCTCCTGGCTCCAAAAGCGGCTCGATTCCCACACTGAGGGCCAGTGGGCTCTCAACCACAAGGTTGCCGGTTCGGCTCCTCGAGTCCCGCAAGGGATGGGGGGCTCCACCCCCTGCAGCTGGGATTGAGCATGGTACCTTGAGCTGAGCTTCCGCCCAGATAGCTCAGTTGGTTGGAGCATGGGCTCTCAACCACAAGGTTGCCAGTTCAATTCCTTGAATCCCACAAGGGACGGTGGGCAGCGCCCCCTGCAACTAAGATTGAACATGGTATCTTGAGCTGAGCTGCTGCTGAGCTCCCGGATGGCTCAGTTGGTTGGAGCGCGTCCCCTCAGCCACAAGGTTGCCAGTTCAATTCCTTGAGTCCTGCAATGGATGGTGGGCTGTGCCCCCTGCAACTAACAACAGCAACTGGACCTGGAGCTGAGCTGCGTCCTCCACAGCTGGGACTGGGGGGACGGCAACTTGAGCCTGAACGGCACCCTCCACAACTGGGATTGAAGGGACAACAAATTGACTTGGAAAAAAGGCCTGGAAGTACACACTGTTCCCCAATAAAGTCCTGTTCCAAAAAAATAAAAAAGTACATTGCATTCCTACATACTAACAATGAAATTTCAGGGGGAAAAATGCGAAAAACAATTCCTTTTGCAACTGCAACAAAAAGAATAAACTATCTAGGAATAAACTTAACAAAGGACTCAAAGGACCTATACACTGAAAACTATAAGCCATTATTAAAAGAAATTGAAGAAGACACAAAGAAATGGAAAGACATTCCATGTTCATAGATTGGAAGAATCAACATAGTTAAAATGGCCATATTACCCAAAGCAATACACAGATTTAATATAATCACCATCAAAATCCCGATGGCACTTCTTAAAGAAATAGAACAAAAATCATCAGATTTGTATGGAATCACAAAAGAACCAGAATAGCCAAAGAAATCCTAAGAAAAAAGAGTAAGGCTGGAGGTATCACTCTCCCTGACTTCAATTTATACTACCAAGCAACAATAATCAAAACAGCATGGTACTGGCAGAGAAAAAGACACACAGACTGATGGAATAGAATTGAAAACCCAGAAATAAACCCATGTATATACGGGCAGATAAATTTTGACAAAGGAACCAAAAACATACAATGGAAAAAAAGAAAGCCTCTTCAATAAATGGTGCTGGGGAAATTGGAAAGCCACATGCAAAAGAATGAAACTATACTGTTACCATATACCAAAATTAACTCAAAATGGATCAAAGACCTAAACATAAGACCTGAAGCAATAAATTGCACAGGAGAAAGCATAGGTATTAAACTTCTGAACCTTGGGTTCAGAGAGGATTTCATGACTTTGATCTCAATGGCAAGGGAAGTAAAAGCAAAAATAAATGAATGAGACTATATCATAGTAAAAAGATGCTGCACAGCAAAAGAAACCATCAACAAACCAAAGAGGCAGCTAACCGAATGTGAGATGATATTCACAAACAACACCTCCAACAAGGGGCTAATATCCAAAATATATAAAGAACTCGTACAACTCAACAACAAAAAAGCAAACAATCCAAATTTTAAAATGGGCAGAGTACCTGACCAGACACTTCTCCCAAGAAGATAAACAGCCAGCAGATATATGAAAAAAATGCTCAAATTTACTAGCTGTTAGGGAAATGTGAATCCCACAATGAGACACCACCTTACACCTGTTAGAATGGCTATTATCAACAAGACAAGTAATAACAAGTGTTGGAAAGATTGGAGAGAAAAAGAACCCTCATACACTACTGGAGGTAATGTAAATTGGTATAGCCACTATGGAAAAAAGTATGGAGGCTCCTCAAAAAAATTAAAAATAGAACCACCGTATGACCCAGTGATCCCTTCTACCCAAAATAATCCGAAAACATTTATCCATAAAGATATATGTACACCAGTGTTTACTGCAGCATTATTCATGGTGGCCAAAACATGGAAACAACCAAAGTGTCCCTTCCATAGATGATTGGATAAAGAAGATCATATATACATATATATATATATATATATATATATATATATATATATATATTCAATGGAATATTACTTGGCCACAAGAAAAGATGAAATACTGCCATTTGCAACAACATGGATGGATCTTGATATTATTATGCTAAGCGAAATAAGTCAGACAGAAAAAACCAAGAACCATATGATTTCACTGATATGTGGGATATAAAACTGAAAGCAACAAAGAAACAAGACAAACGAACGAAAACTCAGAGATACAGACAACAGTTGAGTGGTTACCAGAGAGTAAGGGGGGAAAAGGGTGGTAGAAGTGGATAAAGGGGGTCAAATATATGGTGAACTAACTCTGGGTAGTGAACACACAATGCAATATATAGATGACGTATTATAGAAATGTATACTTGAAACCTGTATAATTTTACTAACCAATGTTACCCCAGTAAATCTAATAAGATTTTTTAAAAATTAACTCGCCCCACCCAAGATAGTATGCACAAATCTAGTATCTGTTAGCACTATTAACAAAATATTAGCTTATCTTAAACACCTACTTATGTATTTCATTGTAAATTCAAAAGCTCATTTTGTTTCTTCTTGGATGCAATGCTTATGACTCTAGTGATAGAACTCTGAAAAGAGCCACACACAATTGTCCATGGCTAAGTACAAATTTTGGAATAAAAAGCAAGTTTTATCAAAGGTTTATCCTTGGGACAGACTCAGTAGGACCTTCAGTTTGTAAACTTCAGCTAGTTGTATGAATGGCCAAAAAAGCTGACACATAGTTAATGTTCCACACTGGTAAAAATTCTAAAAATTCATTTTCAAAATATAAATATGTAACTGCTCAGGATTGCCTGTAATTGCTATTAAAAGTTATTCACTTCCTGACACTTTTAGTATTACATTAATAAATAGTTTCTGTGTGATCATAGACTCTGACATGTTCACGTGCTACCACGAGCTCATGACAACCACAGGGAAGTTTGAAATGTACTTTCCTTTCAGAGCAAACAGAAGATGGCCTTCTGGACATTCTGAGTAATTATAGCACACTCTCCAGAACACACACACACACCCTTCTGAATGACGTGAATAGTAAAACACCCCATTCCTCCTCCATGAGCCCTTACTCATGGCTAAGAAGCTCCTAACCCCCAGAGCCCCCTTTCCATATTTGATTTCATGCAGTAAGGGCCTGTATGAAGCTGCACCATCATTTGGTCCTCATAAGCAGACTGGGCCCTTAGGTGACGCTGCAGGAGTTCAAGATACCACTCTGCTACTTATTTGCAGTGAAATCTTGGATATATCACTTAATCTCTTGTGCCTCAGTTTCCTCTTCTCTACAAAAGGATATAATTTTAACTACCTAATAAATATAAAAATTATGTATGCTTACACCTGCAAAATGCTTGGCACTTGGTAAATGACAAATACATAGTAACTATTACTTTTTGTGTGTGTATGTATATGTATATACATATACTTGTATATATATATGTATATTTATATATATATATATATACTATTGATAAAAATATATAATGTATATTTATATAAATATGTATCTCTGTATCTCTGTATCTATATATCTTTACATATATAGATACAATATATAAAGACATAAACACATACGTGTACATATATATGTATAGTATATCAGTGGTCAGCAAATGTTTTAAAGAGCCAGTTAGTAAATAGTTTCAATTTGAGTGCCATACATAAACAGAAGAGCTTGGATGTGTTCACATAAAACTTTATGTACAAAAGTAGATGGAGATCAGATTTGACTGGTAGTTTGTAAACCCCAGTATAGATAATATGTATTGTATAGATACTACATATACATATACATATACATAGTTTATAAATGTGTGTATGGGTGTGTATATTTTACATGATTTGTCTAAAGTTAGTTTTGGTATATTTTATAGGCCTTTTGGATATCTGTATGTTTGTGGGAAAGGGCCTTGTGAATACTCATCCAGATGAATCTTGGAGAAATGTGCCTGAGTATTTTACATATAATGGAAATTTTTTTTCACAAAAGGCAACATCTTCCCTTTTTCCTAATTTTCCAAATGCAAATGTTTTTATAATCCTCTGAAGATGCAAGTGTTTCCCACATTGGTAATGATAATAAAACATGAATAAAATCATAGTTTTTAAGCATATACAATATGCTAGGTGCTGAATTAAGACTTTAATGTACATTATAGAGATGCTAATACTTATGGTACAAATAGATATTGTTTCAATTTTACAAATGGGAAATGTTGGTTTAACTAATAAGTACTCAAACTAAGTAAAAATTGATGGAAGGAGCAACTTTATTTTCTGTTTATACAGTCACAGGTTTTAGAGCTGTAAAATGATTAACTTACTCTCTAGATCCAAATTTGCTCTCTCTCTCCCCTACCCATTTACCATTTTGCATATGAGGAAATGCATGATTTGTCCAAGATTCTTCAGCTAGTGAAAACAGCTAGGATTTAAATTCCTTGCAAGTTTTACATGTAAGGGCAATAGATTGAGCTGTTAGTCAAATGAAATGAATGAAAATTCTTTAGTCCATTTCAGAACTGCAAGGTTCAGTGCCTAGCTTAATTTCACTCAAAGTTATAGAAAGTTTAAAACTGTACAAACATATATGAGAAAAAAATCACTGTATCACATTTTAAGACTTCTTGGAAAACACAGCAATCATTTGAAAGAATATTCCCTTAAGCACACTTCTAAATTCTTACTGTATTTATTTCCTTTTCCTTCAAATAGCTGATCGCCCCATGATCAGGACCTTGTATAGAATTAATTTAGCTTCTTGGCCTGACCTTAGACGTTGCTCCTTCTCCTATGGTTTGCGTGTCTCTTTGAAGTCATTACTGTCATTTCTTAGCACTCCCCTATCCCACCTGCCATCTGCCAGCATAGTGACCCCAGGCCTACTTAAATTCAGGTCTCTGCTCTTTGTGGCTAAGCAGCCCTTGGCTGAACAGCATTTTCCAGCAATTTGCATGCAGCTCCTTAACACCCTGTCTTTAGAAAATACCGACATAGAAAGAGAAAAATCACTGTGTAGAAGAAATTGGAATATTGAATTCATTGCCTCTTTCTCTATGTGGTGATTGAGAGTTAGTCATTTCCTTGACATTCCTTGTGCTATTAATTCAAACATATCAAAAATAGTTTAATTAAAATTAAGAGAGCCCATATGATACAATGAATGGACTAATGCATTATTAATTAAGAAATAAATACTTCCATAAGAATTCCAGAATGTGTAGCTATTAACGGTATCACTGCATAAAGAAACACAAAATTATAGCCTTACAACTTTAAAATAATATTTAGAATTATATTTAACAGTTTTTATATGGTTTCTGTTTCACATTAATTAAAAATAAATTTAACTTTCCCTATATTTCTTTCCTGATCTTTTTATCACAAGTTCAATTATTATTGCACCACAATCATTATTTTTGGCTTTATAAACTGGGCTTTTCAATCTATATTCAAACTGTAGTTTGACCTTAAACTATAGTCAAGACAAGTTTTAACCTCTGTACACAACAATCTGTTTCAATTATAACCAGTGGTACCCAGGCCTCTAACAGCCTCTCTGAAGACAAGTTATAATATCCTAAAAATCATACTAAAACAATCAGGAGACCAATACAAAAAAAACCCGTTTGCCATCCATTCTCAATATTATCTAATCCTTAACAAAAGCCCTGAAAAAATCTTCAGTAAACATGATTTTCTTGCAGTAGACGACAATTTTAAAGGAACAGAATTGCCCCCCGATACACATGTTCCTTTGTTAATATAGAGGGCTTTTGTTTTTGCTTTTGTGTATTTATTTGCTTATGTTATTTATTTGCTTTGTTTTGATTTTCTTATAAGCATCTTGAATATCATTAGTTTTGGTTGTATATTAGATACTAATTTTCTCACGTTTTAATCATAGTGCTACTTTTGGTATTATTATTTTTTTTTTTTTTTTTTTTTAATTGGGGAAGGGGAACAGGACTTTATTGGGGAACAATGGTCAAATTGTTGTCCTTTCAATCTTAGTTGTGGGGGGTTCTGTTCAGCTTCAAGTTGTTGTTCTTTCAGTCTTAGTTGTGGAGGGCGCAGCTCAGCTCCAGGTCCAGTTGCCGTTGCTAGTTGCAGGGGGCACAGCCCACCATCCCTTGCGGGAGTCGAACCGGCAACCATGTGGTTGAGAGGACAGGCTCCAACCAACTGAGCCATCCGGGAGCTCAGCGGCAGCTCAGCTCAAGGTGCCGTGTTCAATTTTAGTTGCAGGGGGCGCTGCCCACCATCCCTTGCGGGAGTCGAGGAATTGAACTGGCAACCTTGTGGTTGAGAGCCCGCGCTCCAACCAACTGAGCCATCCGGGAGGCAGCTCAGCTCAAGGTGCCGTGTTCAATCTTAGTTGCAGGGGGCAGAGCCCACCATCCCTTGCGGGACTCGAGGAATTGAACTGGCAACCTTGTGGTTGAGAGCCCACTGGCCCATGTGGGAATCGAACCGGCAGCCTTCGGAGTTAGGAGCATGGAGCTCTAACCGCCTGAGCCACCGGGCCGGCCCCTTTTGGTATTATTTTAATTGTAAATAAAGTCTTACTCCCTGTTTTGTTTTCTACCAGTGAGAAACAAGTTGTGGCATCTAATTAGAAAGCACCTTGAACTACATTGTATGCCCTTAAATTGGTTTTTCACTCTTCCAAATAGCTACATATCCCTGCTTGAGCATTTTGGTTCTGAACTCACACAAAGATCAAGTTTTAAAAGGATGTTTTACTAGTTATCTAAATATTTATTCTATTTTAAATTGCATTCATTTATTTTTCAACAAATATTTCCGGAACTATTATTGTATGCAAAGCACTGTGCTAAACATTGGTTATTTTGTGACTAAAATAAACATGATGCCCACCTCTCAGAATTTACACACCAGTTAAAAAGACAAAGAATGGTCAGATAACTAATAAATAAATATCAATTTTCAAATTGTAAAAATCTTCATGGGGGAAACTCACAGGGTACAGTAATAGAAAAAAAAAAGTGGGAGTTACACAGTTAAGAGTATTGGAAGTTTATGCTGATGAGGCATCACTCAAACTGAAATGATGAGAAGGAGTTACTACTTGTAAATAGGAAGTAGAGGAACTTTAGGAAAAGAGAGCAGCCTGTACAAATAAATGGATGTCCCCAATGTGGAATATAACTTGGCATCTCTGAAACATGAAAGGTGTCCAGGCTGATGGGGACATAATAGTCAAGAAATGAAGAAAAAAGTTTGGAAAAGTAAGCAGGAACTTTGTAGTTTATGATAAAGGATTTAGATGTATTCTTCCTAAGTACAAAGTAAACCTTTAGAAAAGGTTTTACACTGGTAAATGACACCATTTCCACTTCTAGGTATATACCCAAGAGAAATGAAAACATTTGTATATAAAGACACTTATACATGAACAATCATAGCAGCATTATTCATAATAGCCAAAATATGGAAGCAACATAAATGTCCATCAGCTGATGGACAGACAAACAAAATAGAGTATTTCCTATGATGGAATATTATTTGGCCATAAAAAAGAATGAAGTACTGATGTAGACTACACAGATGGACCTTGAAAACATGGTGCTAAGTAAAAGAAGTCAGTCACCAAAGATGACATGTTGCACAATTCCATTTAAGTGAAATATCCAGAACAGGCAAACCCACAGAGACAGACAGTAGGTTAGTGGTTTCTAGGTGTTAGGGCAGAGATCACAGCAGAAGTGAGCAGGGAGGAGGAAAAGTGGGAAAGCAGAAATGACAATGAGTATGAAATTTCTCTCTGGGGTGCTGAACATATTCTAAAATTAGATGGGGATGGTTCTACGACTCTGAATATACTAAAAAAAAACCTGAACTGTATACTTTAAATAGATGGATTTTATGGTATGTGAACATATATCAATAAAGCTACAAAAAGAAAAAGAATTGTGTCTAGGGCATAAATTAATCATTTTATATGTAAGTTACAAATGTATTTGTAATCAGGATTTTTCTCCAGCTATTTTTTGAGAGATTTTAATACTGTGACTTACTCATGTATACAAACAGATAAGGTCAACGTTTTTTCTAAATGTTCCTATATTTTTCACTGGTTACACCTTCAGTGTTTTCTTAAGATGTTAAACATGTTAACACCACTCTCTTAGGAATTACAATCACCTATGAGAAGAACTGACACACACACACACACACACACACACACACACACACACACAGCAGCAGCAGCAGCAGCAGCAGCACCAGCAGCATACAGATTAAAAGAGTAGCTTTAATAAATACATGCGAGTTTATTTTCCTTAAATATAAAAATGGTCCAGAAGTACACAATCCAGGAAATGGATGGCTGTTCTGTAATGTCATGTCATTATTATAATGCTTTCATCCTATATTTTGCCATCCTGAAAAAAAGACTTCTATCCTTAGGTTACCTCATAGTCCAATAGGGTCACTGGAAATCCTGAAATCATTTTTAAATTTTAGAGAGAAAGGAGAGGAAAGAAAGGGAGAAAAACAAAGACAGAATGCTCTCAACTAAGATAGCTTCATAGAAAGAGCTTTTTCAATGATCTTCAACTCGTGTCTCATTGGCCATACCTAGTTGTAAGAAAGCTGTTGTAGTCACACAACAGCCTAGCCAACTGTCCCCCCATGTCTTTCCTTAAGGAAAGAAGAGTCTGTGAGACTGTGCCTTTCTGGGTCTTTTTTCCATCCTTATGTTTACACCTTATGTCTCTCTGTCTGGTCCCCAAAAGATGGTTTGCAGCCAAAGACGGGTAAGATATCTCACGGGAGATACAACCTAAGCCAGGCGGAACCGAGAGGGGACCCCAATGAGCTGCCTTAGAAAAATATGGGAAGGGGCCTTTCCTCCCCTTCCCCCTGCCTGGGAAAAGCTGTTGCCGGCTCTGCCTTTTCCCTGGAACCTGTTTGTGAGAGAAGTTACAAAAACAATAAAGATCAGTTCTCTCCACTTAGCTCAATGGAACTTACAAAATAAGAGACTTGACCCTTCTGACCCTGAGAAGGTACATACCTTAATAAGGACATTGTGGGACCTTGTGCTTCAGCTATTGACTGACAAAGGGTGATTGAGATAAATATTTTTCTGTTATGATGTGTGAGTTTCAAAGACCGTGTACGAAACAATGTTGCTTTCTCTTGTTTTTGCATACCTATTCAATAAAAACCCCCAGTCAGCCATATTCTGGGCTCCAGTCCTCTGAGACTGAGAGACCCCTGCCCTTCGGAGAGATTTAACTGCATTAAGTCTCTGTTTGTCTCTTTCTAAAAAAACTTAACCCAAACCGCCCCTTCTCACACCCTCACTGCCCGTGTTGCTCTGGATGCGACAAGCTGTGAAAGGTCTCTTAGCTGGACACTTTGCCCCACTGAACAAAATTGGGATTCTGTTACTAAGGAAAAAGGAGTGAATGGATTTAGTTAGATAACTAGCACTCTGACCCAGTACCTGGGTGGGGGTCTACCTCACTGCTCTCTAAACCCATAAACTTTGAAGAATTAATTTGTTAAAAATCAGGGAATGAGACTGATATCACAGTTTTTGAAGGAAATAAGAAAGACTAGTAAAGTATCAGAATCTCCTCTTTCTATAGTATTGAAATCATCTGTCCAAAAATCTCAACATAAATTATTTCCAGCTTCACTACTGAATTTCTTTTCTTTCTTTTCTACAAAACGAAAAAACAACCTACTAAATGGGAGAAGATATTTGTCAATGATACATCCAATAAGGGGTCATATATAAAGACCACATACAACTCAACACCAAAAAAAAAAAAAACAATCTGATTAAGAAATGGGCAGAGGACCTGAATAGACATCTCTCCGAAGAGGACATATACATGCCCAATAGACATATGAAAAGATGCTCAACGTCACTAATCATCAGAGAAATGCAAAGTAAAGTCACAATGAGATATCAACTCACTCCTGTCAGGATGTCTATCATCAATAAATCAACAAACAAGTGTTGGCAGGATGTGGAGAAACGGGAGCCCTTGTACATAGTTGGTGGGATTGCAGATTGATGCAGGCACTATGGAAAACAATACAGAATTTCCTCAAAAAATTAAAACTAGAACTACCATATGACCCAGCAATCCCACTCCTGGGTATTTATCAGAAGAAATCCAAAACACTAATTCGAAAAGTTATGTGCACCCTATGTGCACTTCAGTATTATTTACAATAGTCAAGATATGGAAGCAACCAAAATGTCCATCAATAGACGATTGGATAAAGAAGTGGTACACATATACAATGAAATACTACTTGGCCTTAAAAAAAATGAAATCTTATCATTTGCAACAACATGGATGGACCTAGAAGGTATTATGCTAAGTGAAACAAATCAGAGTAAGACAAATAACACATGATTTCACTTATTTGTGGAATCTAGAAAACAAAATAAATGAACAAACAAAAAAAAACAGACTCATCGATACACAGAAGAAACTAATGGTTGCTAGATGGGAGGGGGTTAGGAGACTGAGTGAAAAAGGAGAAGGGATTAAGAAGTACAAATTTGCAGTTTAGAATTAGAAAAGCATTTGCAGCCATTAAAAAATAATAATTGATGAAAATTTTAATTGAGAGTTTGATGGGCAATGTATTTATGAAGGAAACTGACTACCACGTAAATTTCAATGATGAATCACTAAAGTGGGACAACCAGAAAATATATGCTCCTTGGGGTGGCCGGTTAGCTCAGTTGGTTAGAGTGCAGTGCTCTTAACACAAGGTTGCCGGTTCAATCCCCACGTGGGCCACTGTGAGCTGCATCCTCCACAACTAGATTGAAACAACTACTTGACTAGGAGCTGATGGGTCCTGGAAAAACACAAATAAATAAAAGTTTTAAAAAAAGAAAAGAAAGACAAAAATATATGCTTCCTGACACGAAACACATGGAGCATCCAGTACCACTTACAAAGTTTCCTTTCCAAAAATGTTGAACGTAAATCTAATCAAAACTTTAGTGCTCACTCCAGTTTACTGTAAATACCAGGGATAGAATAATAATTTAAATGTCAGATCAGATAAACCGAGAATGTGGGGCATTCATAGGACAATAGATCCAGTTTCTGCAACAAGTTCAATGGCCAAAGACATTTTAAAAGACTAAAGACATAACAGCCTAATGCAATGGGTAGATTTCATTTGGTATTTGTTTGAATAAATCAACTTGTTAAAAAATTGTGTGAGACTGTGACATTTGACTATGGGTTGACTTTGGAAATATTATTACATTTGTTAAATGTGCTAATGACATTGTGGTTACATTTTTCAAAAATTTGTGTATTTAGAAATATATTCTAAATTACGTAGGAAAAATGACATGCCTGGGATGTGCTTTAACCTACTTTAGCAAAAAGGAAGAGAAGGAAAAGAAAAGGGGATAGAAGTGTGGCAAATTCTTGAAATTAGAGTCTAGGTGATCAAAATATGGAAGTTCACTATAGTATATCCTCTACTTTTATTGTACGTTTGAAGGTTTTTAAAATAAAAAATCATTCTGTACTGAGTCTACTCTTCCAATCCCATCCCTTCTCACAGAAAACTCTTCTTGCCATTTGTATCCAAAATGCCAGGCACACAGGACAATTCACTATTCCCTGCTTTTTGATACCTTGCACTTCCACATTATATTTCTGCTACCAATATTCCCTACAACCACCTCAAAAATTCCTAGAGACCCTTCAAAGCCCAGCTCACTCATTAGCCTACAGTTCCCCAAACATGCCAAGTGGCTCCTACTTCAGGCTTTTGTACTTCTGGTTTCCTTTGCCCAGTATCTTTTTCCTCTAGATAGTACGTTATCCTCATTTCATTCATGGATCCATTCAAATGTCATCTTATCAAAGTCTTCCCATGCCTCTACCCTCCTCCTTCCATGAACCTCTCTCTACCCTCCTATTCTGCCTTATTATAACCAATGAACATAGTATACACTTGTTTACTTATGTCTGTCACCCTCCACTAGACTGTCAGCTCCATGAGAGTGTGCTTGCTTGTTAACTATTTTCTCAGTCCCAAAACAGTTCCAGGAGCATAGCAAGAGCATAGTAAGTGTTGAATTAATGAATAAGTAAAATGCCATTCTTCTGTGGAGTTTTCCTTGCCTTTTTATCTGAGTTAAAGACTTCTTCCTTCCTGCTCTCCTGGCACTTTTATTTATCTCTACTTTGGCATCTACCATATTACAACATTTTGAAGTTAATTGTTAACATATTTCTACATGATTAATGTGAGGTTCATGAGGGTGGGATGGTGTTTTCTTCATCTTGATGACTGTGTACCAAGCACATTGCATTGAATAAAATGGAAAATTTCAGAACTTTGCCATTCTGTTTTCCTCCATCTTTAAGATTCTTTCTCAAGACACCAGCATTTGTAAGGAAATGGAAACGAGGTTTTGAGTTCTAAAAACACGACATGCAACTAATTACCATCTAGCACCTAAGAAAAGAAACATTGACTTAACCACAGTATTTTTTCCACTTACTGTATCCATGCTTCTCTCCTATATTATGTACTGAAGAAACAAGATATTAAAGGATGTGTGTGTTTATACATGTTTGTAAAAGAAAAGGAGAAGCCTGGAAAATATTTTGGCCTTAACTTTGAAGTTGATGATGTGCAAACCTCATGAGCCAGCATTTCTACTCTTGCATACCCACTCCTAGAAGAATTACAGCATACAGGTATTGGGCCATGCACAAATATATTCATGGCAGCATGGTCTGTAATAGCAAAAACTTGGAAAAATGAAAACTTTATCAACAGAAAAATGGATAAATTGGAAGTATCATATTCAGGGAATAAAATAATGTATATCAGTAACACTGAATGAACTTCAACTATACATAGTAATATAGACCAGTTGTTCCAAACTGGGGGCAACTGTTCCTCCAGGGAACAGTTGGCAATGTCTGGAGACATTTGTGATTCTCACTGCTGGGGAGCAAAGGTAGAGACAAGGGATGTGGCTAAACACCCTATAATACACAGAGGAACCCCTCATAACAAATAATTATCCAGCCCCCAAAGAATGTCCATAGTGCTGAGCCTCAGAAACTCTGACATAGATGAATGACAAAGACATACTAAGCAAAAACATACTGAGCAAAAAAAGCAGGTCATAGAAGAATCATATCTTATAAATCCCATATTATAATATCATTTACATAAAACTTTAGCAAATAGGCATAATTAAAAATAAATGTTTTAGAAACTCATATTGGTGTGGTAAAATTAGGAAGGAAAGCAAGGGAATAATAAATACCTGGAAGAGAATAAAAAGGATGCGATTAGGAAGGGATGCACAGGATCAGCAAAGATACTGAGAGCACTCTAGGTCTTTAGCTGGAAGATAAACACATGAGTGCATGTTTTATTATTCTCTTTTAGAGTTTATTATATACTGTATGTATTCTTTTGTATGTTTAATTATTACATAGTTTCTTAGAAGAGGGCAATATCAAGAGGAGGGCTCTAGAATAAACAAGAGATAATTAAGACAAGAAACATTTCCAAGATCTACTTGTGCAGGCTGTATCTACTTTGAGATAAATATATCTATCTTGCAAGTAGAATGATCATTTACATATTTCTATGTTATTTTTCCTTAAAAATGTTCCCTGCTTGTGGTGCAATAAATTTCTTTTTTTTTTCCTTTTTTTCTTTTTTTATTTGGCTATGTTGTTAGGTCTCTGGTAAGTAACACTTCTTATAATCTTGTCTTGCCAAAAAAAAAAAAAAAATTAAACTGAATACTGTTGTAATAATTAATACAGAGAAAATTTATGGGATGAAAGAACATGTCAACTATGTAACACAATCAGCAAATTCCTGTCTGTAGGAATCTCTACAGGATAAACAAATAGTTGTTGCCACAAATAATTTGCAAGGAAATAAAAAAAGAATGAAAGAGAAAAGAATAAAAAAAAAGATGAAGAGGAAGGACTTATAGATTAAGAGGGACATACAAAGCAGATCAACTAAGGAGTATCAACTTTATTTGTTCAAAAAATTTTATTTAAAAAAAGAGATAGGAGACTTCCGGGAAAATGGCGGCAAGAGGTGAGCCTCTGTAAAGCTCCCCTGGAATTTACGAAGAGTCGAACAACAAAAACTCCACGGAGGACTCCCTGCACGGCGGACAGGCAGGACGAGGAGGCCCACTGCCGACTGAAATCACCTACAGGTGGGAGATTCGCACGAGTGGAGGGAGGAGGAAAGGGAGAGGTGCGCGGAGACGGAGCCGCGCGGGCGCAGGACGCAGACCTCGCTCGGTGCGCCGGGCTCGCTGCTTCCCGGAGCTATCGCAGCTGCGGGTGGGGGAAGAACTCAGACTGCTAGGGCTCCGCCAGGGCTCCACAGGGCTGAGGGGACAGCATATAACACGGCTAAACCCAGCGCTCACGGCAGAGACATCGGAGAGAAGACTGACGGAAGAAGGCTGAAAACGGTGGTTTGGGCCCGCACTGCCGAGCAGAGAGCGGAGCCTTGGGCACTGGGACTGGCCGCCCCCTCCCTCCCCTCCCAGAGCTCGCCCCGCCCCCACCTGCCCGGTGCTGGAAGCGAAACAGTAGCAGTGTCAGATCAAAACAACAAAAAGTTTGCTGTTTTGAGAACTGTGGGCCGCAGGCACGGATTCGCAGCCCGACTGGTTCCGGCAGGGTGGGGGGAGCTGTGGAGGCGGGACCGGCTGTGGTGGTGGTCGCCGCCATTGCTCTGGGCCACCTCTCACAACTCACCCAGCCCCTGACCCCACCTATCTGGGCGGATCCCTGCAGGAGTAAACAGAACTGCTGAAATATACGGGCTCTGAATCAGGAGCTGGAAGAGCTTTGGAACATCAAAAGCTCTCCGCATACCCACCGGGACACTGCGCCCTGTGACCTAGACGAACTATTAACAGAGGAGAAGCCCATCTCCTAGGGAATCCCCCCATTGTGTGAGAAGTTGGAATAGTGCAGAGAAAACATAGCACTACCGTGTAGGAGAAGAAAAATAAGTTGCAGTTGGAGAAATAATAAAACATTCTACCAACAAGTACTGGCAAACAAAAGAAAGACCGCTTTCTATCAACCTGTTGCAGAAGTCACTCCTGTAGATGTCTAGGAAGAGAAATAGTAAACCAGTAATCGCCATGAATAACCAAGGCAACAAGATAGCTCAGAAAGAAAGTGAAAAATCTCCAGAGAAGGCACTTAAAGATACAGAAATATGTGACTTAAATGACAGAGAATTCAAGATTGCAGTTCTGAAAAAACTCAACGAGATACAAGAAAACACAGATAGGCAGTTAAATGAACTCAGAAACTCAATCAAAGAACAGCATGAGCATTTTACGAAAGAGATTGAAATCTTAAAAAAGAACCAAATAGAATTTCTGGAGATTAAGAACTCAACAGAAGAAATTAAGAATGAAATAACCAGCTTAGGTAGTAGAGTTGACCAGATGGAGCAAAGAATCAGTGACATCGAAGATAGAAACCTGGAAATGACACAAATAGAAGAAGAAAGAGACTTGAGACTTAAAAGAAATGAAAGAACTTACAAGAACTTTCTGACTCCATCAGAAAGAGCAATATAAGAATAATGGGCATACCAGAAGGAGAAGAAAGAGAGAAGGAACAGAGAATATATTCAAACAAATTGTCGATGAGAACTTCCCAAATTTGTGGACAGAACTGGACCCTCGAATCCAAGAAGCAAATAGAACACCTAGTTACCTCAATCCCAACAGACCTTCTCCAAGGCACATTGTATTGAAGCTGTCTAAAATCAACGACAAAGAAAGAATCCTCAAGGCAGCCAGGGAAAAGAAGACGGTAACTTACAAAGGAAAGCCCATTAGATTATCATCAGATTTTTCAGCAGAAACTCTACAAGCCAGGAGGGAGGGGAACCAAATATTCAAACTATTGAAAGAGAGAAACCATGAGCCAAGAATAATATATCCAGCAAAGATATCCTTTAGATATGAAGGAGGAATAAAGACCTTTCCAGACATACAGAAGCTGAGGGAATTTTCTAATACACGACCTGCACTACAAGAAATACTAAAGGAGGCTATTCGACCACCATCAACAGGGACAATTTGTGGCAACCAAAACTCAAAAAGGGGCAGAGTAAAGGCCTGAACCGGAATATGGGAATGGAGAAAGTAAGCGTGCTGAAGAAAATGGAATACTCTAAATATCAAACTTTCTTTTACATAAACTTAAGGGTAACCACTCAAAATAAATCCAGAATTGAAATATATACTGAAATAAAAGAAGAAACAGAGGGAAACATCATAGAATACCACCACACAGAAATAATAGACAACAACAAAAAGGCAAAGAAACAATGGAGACACAGCCTTACCAGAAAACTAAAGATAGAATGACAGGAAATCCTCACATATCAATAATCACCCTAAATGTAAATGGACTGAACTCACCAATAAAAAGGCACAGAGTAGCAGATTGGATCAAAAAACTAAACCCAACCATATGCTGTCTCCAAGAGACACATCTCAGCTACAAGGACAAGCATAGACTCAAAGTGAAAGGGTGGAAATTGACACTCCAAGCAAATGGTACCCAGAGAAAATCAGGTGTAGCCATAATGATATCAGATGAAACAGACTTCAAGGTGAAAAAGATAACAAGAGACAAAGATGGACATTTCATAATGGTGAAGGGACTGTACAACAAGAAGACATAACAGTCATCAATATTTATGCCCCCAATCAGGGAGCACCGAAATACACCAAGCAACTACTAACAGAACTAAAGGGAGAAATTGACCAAAACACAATTATACTAGGGGACTTAAATACATCATTGACAGCTATGGATAGATCATCCAAACAGAAAATAAATAACGAAATAGTAGCCCTAAATGACACATTAGATGAAATGGACATAATTGACATTTATAGAGCACTTCATCCTAAAACATCAGACTATACATTCTTTTCTAGTGTACATGGAACATTCTCAAGGATAGACCATATATTGGGACATAAAATCAGTCTCAACAAATTTAAGAAGATTGAAATCATACCATGCATATTCTCTGATCACAAGGCTTTGAAATTGGATATCAACTGTAAAAAGAAAGCGGAAAAACACAAATACATGGAGATTAAACAACATACTTTTAAAGAAGGACTGGGTCAAAGAAGAAATTAGAGGAGAGATCAAAAGATACATAGAAACAAATGACAATGAAAATACATCCTACCAAAATTTTTGGGATGCAGCGAAAGCAGTTTTAAGAGGGAAATTTATCTCATTACAGGCCTATCTCAAGAAACAAGAAAACTCCCAAATAAATAACCTCATGTTACACCTTAAAGAACTAGAAAAAGAAGAACAAGTAAAACCCAAGGTCAGCAGAAGAAAGGAAATAACAAAAATTAGAGCAGAACTAAATGAAATAGAGAACAAAAAGACAATAGAAAAATTAATATGACAAAGAGCTGGTTCTTTGAAAAGATTAACAAAATTGACAAACCCTTGGCTAGACTTACTAAGATAAAAGAGAGAAGACACTGATTAACAAAATCAGAAACGTAAAAGGGAAGTTATCACGGACACCACAGAAATACAAAGGATCATCCAAGAATACTATGAAGGACTATATGCCACCAAATTCAACAACCTAGAAGAAATGGACAAGTTCTTAGAAACATATAGCCTTCCAAGGCTGAACCATGAAGAACTGGAAAATCTAAACAGACCGATCACCAGTAATGAAATTGAATCAGTCATCCAAAACCTTCCCAAAAGCAAAAGTCCGGGACCAGATGGCTTCACTAGTGAATTCTACCAAACCTTCAAAGAGGATCTAATACCAATTCTGCACAAACTCTTCCAAAAAATTGAAGAAGAGACAGTACTCCCTAACTCATTTTATGAGGCCAACATTACCCTGATACCAAAACCTGGTAAGGACAGCACAAAAAAAAGAAAACTACAGACCAATATCTCTAATGAATACCAATGCAAAAATCCTAAATAAAATTCTAGCAAATCGAATACAACAATGCATTAAAAAGATTATTCATCACGACCAAGTGGGGTTCATCCCCGGGGCACAAGGATGGTTCAACATACGAAAATCCATCAATGTGATACATCACATAAACAAAATAAAGGACAAAAATCATATGATTATATCAATTGATGCAGAAAAAGCATTTGACAAGATACAACATCCATTTATGATTAAAACACTTAATAAAATGGGTATAGAAGGAAAATACCTTAACATAATAAAGGCCATATATGACAAGCCCTCTGCTAATCTCATAATTAATGGAGAAAAACTGAAGCCCTTTGCTCTACGTTCAGGAACACGACAGGGATGTCCCCTATCACCTCTGCTTTTCAACATAGTGTTGGAAGTCCTTGCCAGAGCAATCAGGCAAGAGAAAGAAATAAAAGGCATCCAAATTGGGAATGAAGAAGTTAAATTATCACTCTTTGCAGATGACATGATGCTATATATAGAAAACCCTAAAGACTCCACCAAAAAGCTATTAGAAACAATCAACAAATACAGTAAAGTTGCCAGCTACAAAATCAATGCACAAAAGTCCATTGCCTTCCTATATACTAACAATGAAATCTCAGAAAAAGAAATACAAAAAACAATTCCTTTTGCAATTGCAGCAAAAAGAATAAAATACCTAGGAATAAACTTAACCAAGGATGTGAAAGACCTATATGCTGAAAACTATAAGACATTTTTGAAAGAAATTGAAGAAGACACAAAGAAATGGAAAGACATTCCGTGCTCATGGATTGGAAGAATCAACATAGTTAAAATGGCCATATTACCCAAAGCAATATACAGATTCAATGCAATCCCCATCAAAATCCCAATGGCATATTTTAAAGAAATAGAACAAAAAATCATCAGATTTGTTTGGAACCACAAAAGACCCCGAATAGCCAAAGCAATCTTCAGAAAAAAGAACAATAATGGAGGTATCACACTTCCTGACTTTGGCTTGTACTACAGGGCTACAATAATCAAAACAGCATGGTATTGGCAGAAAAACAGACACATAGACCAATGGAATTAATTGAGAACCCAGAAATAAAACCACATAAACATGGACAGATAATTTTTGACAAAGAGGCTAAAAACATACAAAGGAGGAAAGACAGCCTCTTCAATAAATGGTGCTGGGAGAATTGGATAACCACGTGCAAAAGAATGAAACTGGACTGCTATTTGTCACCATGTACCAAAGTTAATTCAAAATGGATCAAAGACTTAAGCATAAGACCTGACACAATAAACTGCATAGAAGAAAACATAGGTACTAAACTTATGGACCTTGGGTTCAAAGAGCATTTTATGAACTTGACTCCAAAGGCAATGGAAGTAAAAGCTAAAATAAACGAATGGGACTATATGAAACTTAAAAGCTTCTGCACAGCAAAAGAAACCATTGACAAAATAAAGAGGCCACCAACTGAATGGGAGAAGATTTTTGCAAACAGTGCCTCCGATAAGGGGCTAGTATCCAGAATATACAAGGAACTCATGCAACTCAACAACAAAAAAACAAACAACCCAATTGAAAAATGGGCAGAGGACTTGAAGAGACATTTCTCCAAAGAGGACATACAAATGGCAAATAGACATATGAAAAAATGCTCAACATCACTAATCATCAGAGAAATGCAAATCAAAACCACAATGAGATATCACCTCACCCCAGTCAGAATGGCTATCATCAACAAGACAAATAATAACAAATGTTGGAGAGGCTGTGGAGAAAAAGGAACCCTCATACACTGTTGGTGGGAATGCAGACTGGTGCAGCCATTGTGGAAGGCAGTGTGGAGGTTCCTCAAAGAATTACGAATAGAATTGCCATATGACCCAGCAATCCCTCTCCTGGGTATCTACCCAAAAAATCTGAAAACATTTAGAGATAAAGACACGTGTGCTCCAATGTTCATTGCAGCTTTGTTTACGGTGGCCAAGACATGGAAACAACCAAAATGTCCTTCGATAGATGAATGGATAAAGAAGTTGTGGTATATATACTCAATGGAATACTATTCGGCAGTAAGAAAAGATGATATAGGAACATTTGTGACAACATGGATGGATCTTGAGAGAGTAATGCTGAGCGAAACAAGTCAGACAGAAAAAGCAGAGAACCATGTGATTTCACTGATATGTGGTATATAAACCAAAAACAACAAAAGAACAAGACAAACAAATGAGAAACAGAAACTCATAGACACAGACAATAGTTTAGTGGTTGCCAGAGGGTAAGGGGGGCGGGGGGTGGGGGGTGGGAGATGAGGGTAAGGGGGATCGAATATATGGTGATGGAAGGAGAACTGACTCTGGGTGATGAACACACCATGGGATTTATAGATGATGTAATACAGAATTGTACACCTGAAATCTATGTAATTTTACTAACAATTGTCACCCCAATAAATTTAATTTAAAAAAAAATTTAAAAAATAAGAGAGATAAAGAAAAAGGAAATTTTAAATATTCACTAGATAAGTTATTACCTTAAGAAAATATTGTCAATTCTTTATTAGTAATAATGGTAATTTTTTAATGAATGCTTATATTTATGAATGAATTTTTTATCTGGAATTTGTTTTAAAATAACCTAGAATAAAACAAGATGGACATAAATTAATAAGTGTTGAAAATAGAGGATGGATACATGAGTCATCCTGTGTGGCTGGCATTTGGGTTTGTACATATATTTGTGAAATTTTATAACTAAAATGGCTTTTTAATTACCTATTTGTCTGAAAGTATCTTTGCACACACACCTGCCAACCAAAGAGAATGGAAAGGTTTAGCTAATCTGACCTAGAAAGACTAAAGTGATTAGTAGCAACTTTGACCAAATAAAAGTGAAAGTCAATTTTATCAAATATCCGGAATGATTGTATAAAAAACAAACTTTTTCTTCTCTCTCACTCCCCAAGTAATTGAAAAAAAAAAAGGAAACTTGTCTTCCCTGTTGAAATTGCTATAACAATGGAATGGAATGGAATAGAAAGTAGCACATATAATGTAATAGAATATAACAGGATAAAAATCCTGTCACTTAAGTCTCGTGGCTTTCAAAGCAACCTACATATATCCTAATGCAAATATTCAGACCATGTTTAAAATAAAATCCAGCTGATGCATGAGAAACTGGGAAGGGGAACAAGATAAAAGATGGTTATCTGTTAATATTTAGCCTTATGTTTTATTTTTATAATTTATTTGTTTGTATATATATGGAGGGAGTTGGTTAGGGAATGTGTTTTTTATTACTGTTAATAAAAATAAATCTTTTTTTTTTTAAAGTAACTCTTCTCTTTTTGAGCACTGTTTTATAGACAATGCACAGAATCCTGCTTTAGAAATATCCCCAAGTTTAGCCACTCGCACCACTACCTATCAGAGGAATGACAGAGTGCCTAAATCACATGTGTACCTGATAATGGTGACAGATAATGAATTAGTGCCTTTCATTCCAGAGGCATCATTAACTTTACGACAAGCTATAGTGGTCCAAGCCATGCTGAACCCTTCCAGAGAAATTATGTCAACTTTGTGAGCCTGATGATAAGAAACAGTTTCCTTGGGCTTTGAAAGTGTACTGTGGTCTACGGCCATACCACCCTGAAAGCACCCAATCTCGTCTGAAAGAGTACTGTGGATTGAAAACCTTTCAAAGAAACACACAGACTCCTCTCTCTTACGGTAAATCAATATTAGTTTTTCAACCCAGTAACCATCCTTCCTTCTTCTAGTAAAAGCAGCTCAATTGTTGTTTGGCAAACCACCTTCTTTACAATGAAATCCATGAGGTTTGAGTAAGGATGAACGCGATCCCCTCTCTGGCTCTGGGCCCAACTAAAACAATTAGTCAGAGAGATTGACTGTGGATTAGCTGTGAAAGAAGCGTGAAATATAAACCCTGTCAAAGAGTGTCATCCTTAGGACTCTTGAAAATGGAGCATTTGGGTGGCCAGTTGGTTCATTCGGTTAGAGCACAGTGCTCTTAACAACAAGGTTGCCGGCGATCCCCACATGGGCCGCTGTGAGCTGCGCCCTCCGCAACTAGATTGAAAGGACTACTTGACTTGGAGCTGAGAGTCCTGGAAGAACACACTTAAAATAAATAAAAATTTTAAAAAGTGAAAAAAAGTGAAGGAAAAAAATTTTTAATTAAAAAAGAAAGAAAGAAAATGAGCACTGATTGAATTTTATCTCGCTTGCCAGTACCCATTTTTTTTTTTTTTTTTCACTTTGTAGGAAGATCTTGCCTGATAAAGAGACCAATGCAAAGTGATACAAAGCCTAGGAAAAGAAAAAGGCTTAATGGCATTGTGTGATGCTCTGAACCAAATGTGGCCTTTCTTTTCTTGTTTAAGTTAGAGTTGATGTGAAAGCAAAACATTGGTTGCCAAAGATGCCACGCATCCTAACCCCCAGGACTTGTGAACACATTACCTTACACAAAAGTGACTTTTCAGATGTGAATAAGTTAATCATCTTGACAATGGGAGACTATCCTGGATTATGCATATAGGCCTCATGTATTCACAAGAGTCCTTATAAGAGGGAGGCAGGAAGGTCAGGGTCAGAGATAGGAGAAACAGAGGTAGGAGTGATTTGTAGCCACAAACCAAGGAATGCAAGCAGCCTCTAAAATCTAGAAAAGACAATGAAACCAATTCTTCTTGGAGCATCCAAAAAGAATACAACCCTCCTGATGCCTTGATTTTAGCCAAGGATTAACTTTTGAACTTCTGACCTCCAGAACTATAAGAGAAGAATTTTGTGGTGCTTTAAACTGCTAAATTTGTGATAATTTGTTACAGAAGCAGTAGAAAAGAAAGCAGTTGGCTTTCTGACACATGACCGAAAGTCTCCTAATCCTACAAATAATACCAGTTACACCGTAAATAGATCAATCTCCTGGATAAATCTCTCCACTTACCAAAAAACACAGAGCTGCTGAAGTTTTTGAAAACATGAATCCAGTTTTAAATTTGATTTTAAAATGAAACAAATGTTAACTTTAAATGGTATAATCATTTTGAATATATTTCACTACCACAGAACAACTGTTCATCCAAACAAAATAAAGATGTTGTTATTGGAATAAACATAGATTTTCTGCAGATCTCTTAAATGTCTACATTGATAATTGCCACAAAGTCAAAGGTAGAGAAGAAAATTTCCATGGGGCATTTCCCAAAAATGTTCAGTTGAAAAAAATGTTATAAGAGTGTGACATGAATCAAGGACACGAATTTAACAACAAATGACCTCAAGGTCGACTCCTGCTTTTCTTTTATGTTGAACTGCTCTCAAAGAAAAGTAAGCCACATTTTTAGAGTAGAAGGAGGCAGGTATTGGGAATTTGAAAACAGTCTGAAAATGTAAGAAATACAAAAGAAAAAATCAATATGGATTCATGGCTAGAAGGGAAGAGAGAGGTAATCAGAGGGAAAAGGACAGGAGTTGTGCACCTTGAAACCCTGAGCATGAGTCCTCCACTTGACCATTTGTCCTCTTCCTAATCTCCTATCTCAAACTTAAAGAGGAAAAAAAGAAAACAAGACCAAGAGGTGAAAAAGAAGAAAATGGCATGATAGAGGGTAATTCTTTAATTATTTTCAATCATTCCAATTTGGACAAGGGTGCCCTATCTGAAGCATTTACTTGGTTGACAGGAAAAAGTGAAAAAGCAAACATAAAATTGAAAGTAGAAGCATAAAACAAAAGTTAATTTCCTCATGCAGTCTAGAAACAAGGAATCTAAAAATAAAAATCTATAAATGTTATTGTATTTATTTATACTATTTGATGTGCTAGCCCAGGTTCTGGGGACATGTGTGGTGAAAGGTTGGGATCAGGGAGTGGACAGGCTAATCCTTCTCTGGAAGAAGCTTACATTCAAGTGGATCATGGATTTAAAAAAAGATAATACCACTACTTTTTCTCTCCCCTTGCCCTATCCTCTTCTCTTTTCACCACATCCACACATATAATTTAAATTGAGGAGAACTATTAAACAGTCAAGGTCAATGCCTGATAGAAATAGAGTTTGTAGATAATAACAGTTCTCAATTAATCAACAGATTTTTTTTTGTTTGTTCGTTTCTCCTAGGTAAACATGCTAAGAAGTTTACACAATTGTATTTGAATAAATTGTTGTGTAATTATGTGCTAATATAACTTCAATAAGAGCAAGGACCTCATCAATCTTATTCACTGTGGCATATCCAGCACCGAGACAGTGTCTGACACATAATAGTTGCTCAATAAACAGAAACTAAATAAAACAGAAAATACAAAGACGTCAAGGATTATCAATTATTATCACGAAGAAAAGACTAAAAAAAAAAAAAAGAATTGAAAGACATAATACCAATTAAAAAATGATATAGATAATGTTTACGTTGCGCTAAGAGAGGAGAGAATTCTGTTCTACATCTACAATGCAAGTGTTTAGTAGCCTCTCCTCTACAATGCATGTTAACCTAGCAACTGTTCTCACTTGCGCCTAGAAAGGGAGTATTGCTGGTATGTCAGTGTCTAGAACTGCACCACCCAATACAGTAGTCACTTGCCACATACGACTGTTTAAATTAAATTATATTTAAAATTCAGTTACTCATTTTCATTAGCCAACATCTCAAGTGCTCAATAGTCACATTAATCTAATGGCTACCATATCTAACCGTAAAGATATAGAATGTTTCCATCATCACAGAAAATTCTATTGGATAGCTCTGTTCCACACCATGCTGCATTAAAATACACAAGTAGCCAGAATTTTATGAGAGAAATAAGACACAGCATGCTCGCATGCACACACATACACACAAGATACAAAAATTGCTCTGCATCACAGCATGTAGAGGAGCCAATTCAGTTTTGTTTCTCATAAATCTCACTTCCTTCCAAATATTTTCATTTAAGTTAGTACCGATAATTGTGTAATTAACACACATAGGTCTAGCAACCACTGGGAAACCCTAGCACCATTTGATGTTATCAGCTACTTATTTTTAGCTAGTCTTTCAAAGCCCAATGCTACCTTATTAAGCGATATGTGCCAAATCCTGACATTTGCAGACTTGCACATTTCTCTTACGGGCACTGTTTGAAAACCTTGTAGCTAGTTGATATTCACCTTTAGAATTAGCTGTGCGCTGGAATTTAGTAACACATATTACGCCACAACTACCAAGGCAAATTTGCATTTTATTTCTAGGTGCCCATAGAAGCATTTTTACCCACACCGGCAAGTCTCTAATGTAAAACTATTCCCTAGACTCTGCACTTCATGAGGTTACCTAATAGAGATTGATTCACCAATTAGATGAAATCTGCATTTTCTTAAATCAAAAGACAAGCTGACTGAGGTTTATTTTGCTGGAAATCCCTTGTTTAATTATGAAATGTGAGGCATAAACAGAGTAAACACCATTGCATGATGACTAATTACAAAAACGAATGATTTTATGATAAAATTACAGGTTGATTAAAAACCTCACTGGAATGAAAAACAAAACAAAGCTTAAAGTATACGGAATATAATACACCAACTTGTGTATATGTCCCTATGTGTACTATAACATCAAGAATTTGATAGCTGCATTTGTTTACTGCTGACCCTGAGAATACAGCTGCCAAAAAGGGCCCCTCCTGGTTGATTAGGATCAAATTCTTAACCAAAGACTAGCAGCCATTGTTTGCAGAGTTAACTTATGCAGAGTGCATTTCAGTGGAAAGCCACAGTCTGGGGTGCCAAGACTCCTGCACTGTGTTCCTGCCATCTGAGTCACCGCTTATAAGAAAGCTTCTAGAATGGGAAGTTGACCAGTAGGACTGAGATTTCCCCCATCCAATCAGCACTACACAGCTATCTATAGCTTCATTTGCAGCTTCACTAACCAATCAGAGAAGCTCCATTCTGACCAGTCAGGATGATGCTATTTGGATCAATCAAGTTGAGAATTTGGAATCCTTATTTGCATAGAAATGAACCAATCAGGGACCAGGGGCCAGAACTTCTCTCTATGTAAGTCAGCCTCCCCTCTGCCTTGGTGGAGCGCACTTTCAATTTCCATCAAAGATGTTTCCCTGTTTAGAGTGGCAACATTGTCTGGGAGCTTAGACATTGGCTGAGCTGCAACACTGGAGTGGAGCTGTCTCACCAGACTAAGCTGTAACACCAAGGCTGCCTCTCCTGGTCTGATTCACAGGTGTGCTTTTTAACAGCTGTACTGTACCATAATTGAGCTATATCACAGCTGTGCTATTCCACAGACAAGCTGTGTCACAACTGAGCTGTTTGCACTAAATAAAGTCTCTTTCCCCTCACTGCACCCCAAATTATAGACTCCTATTAGTATTGAACTGGCAACCACAACCTTCAGTTGACATTATAAAAGAAAAGATGGACAGACTAAGTAAATTTGGAAATATAGTTGTACCCTGAACAAATGCAAGGGTTACAGAGACCAACCCTCTGTTCAGTCAAAAATCCACGTATAACTTTTACTTCCCCAAAACTTAACTACCAACAACCTACTGTTGACAGGATGCCTTACCGATAACATAAACAGTTGATTAACAAATGTTTTGTATGTTATATGTGTTATATATATACTGTATTCTTACACTAAAGTAAGATGGAGAAAGGAAATGATGTTATTTAATAAAATCATAAGGAAAATACATTTACAGTATTTATTGAAAAAAAATTTGCATATAAGTGAACCCACACAATTCACACCTGTGTTGTTTTAGGGTCAACTGTACTTGCATATTCTCTTTGCTTTAGTTAAATTATCCCTACAGTGCTTACCAGTGATTTCCCCTCTTCTTGATAAGTATTATATAGGACCAAGGAGACAAACTTGGGAAAGGATATGACTTCGGAGAAAGTAGCACCAAATAATTTACAAACTGCCCAAATTAAAAACAGCAGACGATCCTTTTGTAGCTCATAAAGTGTGATGATTGGGTGCTCATGCTTTTGCATGAGATGTACCTCCCACAAACCTTGTTACGGCATCCGTACATTACCCGTCTAACATGAAAAAAAAAAAAAAAAAGAAAAACAGCAGACAAGAGAGAATTCTAATCATGCAAGAGGTCAGTATCTCTTTTGCAAACACGGACATTAAAGGAGTTCCATAGGGATTAGCAAATCCTGGACTGTTAAATATTGTCCTGAAAAACCTAAACATCTCATTTTGCAGAAGGAGCACCAAGTAGCAGCTCGTAAGACACAAAAGATCATATTTCAAATGGACAATGTAATAAATGACTTGATAAAAGTTTTTCATGCCTTACGAATTTTGATGATAGAAGTCACATTTGATTAGATAGGTGGTGTCCATTGTGAAAAGCAGCTTAAATAGGGAGAAATGTCCTGTTACTGACAAACTGTCACTTAGATTTATTTAGAATCTCATCCATGTTTAAGGATCTCTCCTCAGGGTACAAATTAACTGTTTTATAAAGTCCTCCCCAAAATGCTTCAAATACTTGAAGGAAGCTCCACTGTATCATTACTGGAGGCAAAAAGCAACTTTACTAAATCATTTTCTAAAAGTTTTACTTTGCATTTCTACCAAGAGGTGGAAGCAAGAACTTTCCCCCAAAGTTTGTTGTTAAAATACAGATCATGGGGCCGGCCCAGTGGCTCAGACGGTTGGAGCTCCGTGCTCCTAACGCCGAAGGCTGCCAATTGGAATCGCACATGGGCCAGTGGGCTCTCAACCACAAGGTTGCCTGTTTGATTCCTCGACTCCCACAAGGGATGGTGGTCTCCACCCCATGCAACTAAGATTGAACACGGCACCTTGAGCTGAGCTGCCACTGAGCTCCCAGATGGCTCAGTTGGTTGGAGCACGTCCTCTCAACCACAAGGTTGCCAGCAAAGGGATGGTAGGCTGTGCTCCCTGCAACTAACATTGACAACTGGATCTGGAGCTGAGTTGTGCTCTCCACAACTGAAATTGAAAGGACAATAACTTGACTTGGAAAAAGTCCTGGAAGTACACACTGTTCCCCAATAAAGTCCTGTTCCCCTTACCCCCCCCCAAAAAAAAAAAAAATACAGATCATGAAATTTTACCAGCAATGGACTTACTTAGATAGCAGGGGAAAATAACTAGAGCTACCCCATCCAATATTTGAGACTAATTTAAATAACATTACTGACATATAATGAAAATTTAGTATTTTATGCTTAACCACTAAAACCAGTCACAAAATTAATAACTACCATTCATTCATTGAGCAGTCAGTTTATGCCCAGCACTAGATTAAGTGCATTACAAGTGTAATTAATGGCTGTATTAGATAGGCATTATTATTGCAATGTTCAGATGAAAATATTGAGACTCAGAGAGTTTAAAACATATAGCAATGTCAAGTCATTAAGAACTAGCAGAGATGGGATTTACAATACAGTCAAATCCTGACTCTAAAATTTGTATATTTCTAAATTCTTCGCAAATTGTCCACAGTACACATTTACACAATTTTCTTATCTGAGAGAAAAATAGATTTTTATTTCCCAGTCTCCTTACTTTTAAAATGGCATTGGTACTATCTTCTTTGATTGAATCACATTATTGTTGTAAGATAAAATTGAAGTAGATCAGTCAACCTGCTTTGAAAATTAAGTTTCTTGTAGATCCTATGAAGGTCACTTCAAGTTTCCTCCAGAAACAGGTAACATTAGTCACCTCCAGGAGGGAACCAGCGTGATGGTAGAAAAGGGCATGGGAGAGAATTTTCATTACATGCCCTTTTACTCTTCTGAACCATGTAACTGCATGAACTAATCAAATAAATAAAATTTAATTAAAAATAATCTCGAATTATCCATGTAGTAACGGAATTTTTTATTATAGTTCAAAAATTCAGTATGAATTCAGTTCAGCTTAATATAGTTACAGATGGTGACATACAGAAATATTTATAGATATGTGTATATACACAAGCTAATATACACACGTATATTTTTTGCTCTGCCAACTTAAAGGACCTAAAAAATTAAAGATACCCCTGTAGAAATAAATATACCTAGTACCAAGATCTTTGTTTCTAATACTCTTTTCCAATAAAAGGAACCAGGGCTCCTTCAAGAAATGGCTGGTTCTAAGACAGGGGCAAGATATATAGAATATGAGCCTGGAGCATTTTGTAGTATCAGAAAATAAGGAACTACTCAAAAAAAACAAAAAAAAACAAAAAAACCAGAAAGCCACATTGATGGGTGTATGTCAGATGAGCACAGGAGCCACTAAATGAGCTCCCAATGGCCAAAGCTGGAAATATTTTAAGCAAGAAAATAAAGTAGTGTTGGGTTATAACCCAAAGTATAAAATAAATATCTATGAGTCCATAGTAATGTAAATAAATGACTGAATAAATTAATAAATGAAGGAGAAGAGACTAATTTCCTGAGCAGAAAAATTCCAAATAACTTATGTAGATAGATACTTTGCCTTTGAGGAGGGGAAATATACCTTCCCTTTTCTTAGGTGAGGAATGCAAATAGTGGCTTCCTTCCAAAGAGTGCAGTATGCAGGTACAGGAGAAAGAATAACTTTTCAGTGGAAAAATCTGACAAACAAACAGTACCTCAGCCAGGTAACCAAAGTCAACATCAACAGTCATAAATCCTGTTGATAGCATGTACCTTTGACATGATGAGATGAAAATGAAACTTTAATTCTGCAGTCTTCCTCCCAATAACCCATACCCATACATAGAAGAATAGTGAGCAAGAAAAATGGTAAATATAAAAGACATTTTATTTTATTTTTTAAATATCGTAAAAGATGATTGACAATTTAAAGCAAAAATAAAGTTTAGTAGAGGATTTATGTCATATTTAAAAGTAAAATGTATGAAAATAACAAAAATGCCAAAAAATATACTGTTTTAGAGTACATGCTAAGAAGAAGTATATATTTTAGACGAAGTGGTATAATATTACTTGAAGTTCAGACTGTGTCAACTTAAGACATAAACTATAAACCATAAAGAAATCACTAAAAAAATCTATAGAGTCAATATAATCTCAATCAACATAAAAGCAAGAACTTGTGGAAACTGACAGGTTGATTTTTATATGGAAAAACAAAAAAAGTTACAATATCCAAAATAATTTTGTAAAAAGAATAACAAAGTTACAGAACTTAATTATCTCATTTAAAACTTACTATAGCAATTAAGGTAGTAATATTTACATAGAGACATAGATCAATAGTATAGAATACAAAGGCTTAAAAGAGACACAAAAATATATGGTCAAAAAAAGTAGATAGATAGATAGATAGATAGATAGATAGATAGATAGATAGATAGATAGAGTCAATTCACTTACTACAAAGACACAAAAAAATTCAATGGGAAAAGATAATCTTTTCAACAAATAGAGCTGGAACAATTAGAAAGTCATATGGACAGAAAGTGGTGGGGGGAAGGAGGAAGGAAATAATGAAGAAAGGAAGGAAATCTAATCATTTCCTTATTTCTTCAAACCATATACAAAAATTGCTAATCATTTTCTCAAACCACATACATATTGTTTTCTCAAAACCATATATAAAGCTATTAAATATAAATATCTGTTATATTTGTCTTTATGTTTAAACATGTTAAACATATAAAGCTCACTATAGATCTACTGTGTGATCCAGCCATTTCAAGAGAATTAAATTATATATTCATATTAGGATGTGTACACAAATTGTACAAAGACTTGTACTCATTCATAGTAACTTTGTAATAGTCCCAAACTAGAAAAAAAAAAATGCCCATCAATAGGTGAATGGGCAAATTGTGGTAAATCAACACAATAGAATACTGCACAGCTAAAAAAAAAAATGAACTATTAATATGCCCAACAACATGGATGAATCTCAAAATAATTATACTAAGTGAAAGAAGCCAAATCCCTCCAAAAAAATAAATAAATACACACTGTATAATTCCACTTATATAAAATTCTAGAAAAACATCAAAACTAATCTACAAGGTGAGAAAGAAGTGGTTTCCTGTGGGTGTGCAGAGACAAAGTGAGGGAGGTTGAATTTAAGAAAGACAAGGAAACTTGGGGTTGGTAAAAATGTTCCTTTTATTTATTGTGCTAGTGGTTTTTCACTGTATATACACACCAGAGCTCCTCAAACTGTACACATTAAATATAAACAGTTTATTATAGGTCAAGTATACTTCAGTAAAGCTGTAATAAAGTAATAATAATTATAACCATTTCAATAAAATAAGAATCCATAGTCCATACAGATATAAATAAAATAAATGAATAAATAAATAAATAAATAAATAAATAATAAATACAAAGAGAAACCTCTATCTTCCAGTAGAATGCCAACTAATAAATGTAGAAGGCATGATACAATTAGAAAGTAACATTCAGCAAACACCATTATAATAAATGATTCAAGAGGTATTATTGTTAAATGGGTGAAAGAGATATTAATGTTAAAGGGTGAGATTTTGATGAAAAAAGGATACGTATGCATACAGTCTTAGAGTAAATCCCAACAAAATATCTACTACTTATTAATGAACTTTACAATGGAGAAATATGACAAACACCATCTTGACCAAGTGAGGAAAGTTACTATTGTTGGTGATGAGAAAGCGAGATATTGTGTGCCTCCCAATATGAGGCACTGAGACGAAAACAGCATCATTTCTGTGGTATTCATACCAAAAAGCTATATCTTGAATCTACTCATGAATATTAGGGACACCCAAACTGAAAGAAATTTGTATAAAATAACTGACCTATACTCTTTTAAAAATGTCAAGCTCATGAGCTGAGGAATTACAGATTTAAAAAAAACTAAACAGACATGACAACTAAATACACTAGATGACTCTGGAGTGGATGTTGAACCAGAAAGGAAAGAAGGGAAAGGCGGTAAGGTGGTTATTACTGTTTCTTTATATAAGTGCCATTATTAGACAATTGAAGAAATTTGACTGAGGTTTATAGATTAGATAAAAGTATCGTAGCCATGTTAATTTAACATCCTGAGTTTGATGAGGGTATTGAGGTTATGTGGGAGAGTGTCCTTGTTTTAAAGAAATACACACTGAAGTATTTAGGGATAATTAGGCAACATGTCTGTAAACTATTCTCAAATGTTTCATAAAGAAAATGACATATGAAAGAAATGAATGACAAATGTAAACTGTTAACAATTAGGAAACCTGGATGAAAGGTATAGGTAGTTCTTTATATTATTATTTGGAGTTTTCTTGTGAATCTTTTATAAGTTTTAAATTATTTTATTATTTTTGTAAGTTTGAAATCATTTTAAAATTAAATGTTAAAAACTAAAAAATATTTGTGACTTGGGGTAAAGGGTATATGAGAGTTCATTATATTATTCTTGCATCTTTGCTGTACATTTGAAATTATCTTCCCCCCAGAAAAACATCGGTAATAGAAACATTGGGAAGATGAAAAAAAGCTTCTATGGCCTCTGGCCCAACCCATTTATTAATTTATTCAACAAATATATATCGAACACCTACTCTGTACCAAGCATTGTTATCAGTTTCTGGGGATTTCAACTTGAATAAGATGCACAAGATCTGGAGCTTGTTAGAGTTAAGGAGTCTAAGGTAACCAGATGCCACTAAGTTCCTTCATGGAACCCAACAAGAGGAAAAGACAATCGGCGGTAGTAGTCATCCTATTTCCATCTCTGGATAACAACACTGTTATTGTTTAAAGCCCTTAAATCCACCCAGTCCTGTTCTGAAAATTACTTGTGCAGCATTTCATCTGGAACAGATTCAACATCATCTAATTCCATATGACTTAAATTCCAATGTCTAACAGTGCCACTTATAGAAAGAAATAACAATATCAACAAAGCTTACTCCCCGTATGGACTAAATGCTGTCTCCCCTCAAAATTCTTATGTTGCAACTCTTAATCCCCAATGTGGTGGTATTTGGGGGTTGGGCCTTCAGGAGGTAATTAGCGTTAGATTACTTCATAAGGACAGGGCCCTCATGAAGAGATTAGTGGCTTTACAAGATAAAGATAGAAAGGAAAGACCATATGAGCACACAGGAAGATGGCAGCCATCTGCAAGGCAGAGAGTACTCACCAGAACCCACAATGCTGTCATTCTGATCTTGGACTTCCAACAAGTAGACCTGTGAGAAAATAAAGATCTGTTGTGTTATTTTGTTATGGCAGCCTGAGCTGACTAAGACATTCCTATTCCCTCCTTCCCTTTCTAGTTCAGGATCCAATCCAAGATCAAGTGTTACATTTAGTTGTCATGTCTCTTGAAATAATGTCATTGTGTCAGCGTTATGAACAAATAAATGAACTCGAAGGAAAGTTGCTAGAAGGGGAGTTTTACAAAAAAAGGTATTTTTGACTACAAAATAATAATGAAAATAACAATAATGGCTAACTTTAAAAAAAAAAAAAACACTTAATAGGTATCAGCCAGTATGTTAAGGGTTTTAGAGAGTTCATCTACCGTGTTTCCCCAAAAATAAGACCTACCAGGACAATCAGGTCTAATGTGTCTTTTGGAGCAAACAGTAATATAAGACCGGGTCTTATTTTACTATAAGATCAGGTCTCATATAAAACCAGGTATAATAATATAATATATTATATAATATAATATTATATAATATTATATTATATATAATATCATGCCTTATATTAATTTTTGCTCCAAAAGACACATTAGAGCTGATTGTCCTGGTAGGTCTTATTTTTGGGGAAACAGGGTAATTAAATCCTCACAATAATACATGAATTCCATTCCCCTCATTTGCTAATGGGTTAGAGAAGTGAAGTTACTTTCTCAAAGCCATAGCAGTATTTAAGTGGTAGATCTAAGGAGAATTCTCTAGAACAGTGCCTCTTAAATGTACACACAAGTCACTGAGGGATCTTGTTAAAAATGCAGGTACTTATTCTGTATGTCTGGAGGAGGACTAAGAGTCTGCATTTCTAATAAACTCCCAGGTGATGTTGATGCTGTATTCCACTGAATAACAAGCCTCTAGAAATATTTAACATCTAAGTGTGCCTGGCATATAAGTGCTTATTAAATATTTCTTGAATTATTTAACAAAGGAAGAGAAGAGATAGAGAAAGAAAAAAAGATTTAAAAAATCTGTGGTTGACCTCATTCTTAATCAGCAAGTCTTGATTATCATGTCTTTTCTCCACAAGGACATTATATAATCAAATATTTCATGGCCTAGCTGGAAGATTTTCAGGCACAAGATGATGCACAGTTACAGAGAACAGTTAGAAAGCTGAAAACAGACCATCACCAGGTAGGAAACATTTTACCTGTAGGTGCATTTCCTTAGTTGTAGCATAATTCTAGCAAGATTCTATTCCCGTCTCCACCCTTCTTTCTATTGATATGGCTGATGAGACTGCTCTAAGTTAATGAAATATTTCATCCTCTAATGTCTCGGCCTCATATGAGGCTATAGGGGATGCAAATATCCTGTCAGGAGTAGAAAATTCACTGGGAACAAAATTGAAGGCCAATGCTAGCTAGCAATCCTACTTAGGGTATGTGGGTAGAAAACCTGCACATCAATGTAAGTCACTGATGTGGGAACTGCACAATCACTTTATAAACGGTATAAATTAAGTGTAAGTACAGGTTAGTGTGTAACAACTTCCAGAAACAGTAAGTTTGGGGACTCTTAAACACCCCTGTTAATAGTTACAGCCTTAAAAAAAAAAAAAAACTCCTTAATTGAGGTACAATTGACATATCATAAACTGTATATCACATATTTAAAGTGTACAATTGTATGTTTTGACAAAGGTACACATCCATGAAACAATCATCATAATCAAGATAATGAAAAAAATCACTCACTCACCCACCAAAAATTTCCTCTTGACCCTTTGTAATTTTGGCCTACTCCTGTTCTGAGTCAACCACTAATCTGCTTTCTATGACTGTAGATGAATTTGGGGTTTATGTGTACTTTTATTATCTGGTTTCCTAAACTTGGCATAATTGTTTTGAGATTCATTCATGTTGTTGCAGGACTAAGTAGTGCACCACTTTAATTGCTAAATAGTATTCTATTATATGGATACTCCAAGGTTTACCTATTTACCTGTTAATGTGCATGTGGATTGTTTCAATTTTTTGGCTATTACAAATAAAGTTGTTATGATGACACTGTCACTTTCATCTCTAGAAGTTCACTTTGGGTCTTTTTAAAAAATTATCTTCTATGTCTGTATTTTACTTTTTGAGTATATGAAGTATAATAACTGTTTTTAAAGTCCTTCTAATTCTAACGTATATATTAGTTCTCTTTTTTTTTTAAGTGAAAAACTTTTGTATCTAGAGTTAGCCAGCTGGTCTCCATGTAGGTGATCCCAATTTTATTGGCAATATCCAAAGCATCGTAGTCAGGAGCCAATCGAAGATATGCCTTCTTCTCTCCATCAGGCCTGATCAGGGTGTTGACCTTGGCCACGTCAATGTCATAGAGCTTCTTCACAGCCTGTTTGCTCTGGTGCTTGTTGGCCTTGACATCCACAACGAACACACGTGTGTTGTTGTCTTCTACCATCTTCATGGCTGACTCGGTAGTTAGGGGGAATTTGATGATGGCATAGTGGTCAAGCTTGTTTCTCCAGGGGTCACTCTTTCAAGGATATTTAGGCTGCCTTCAGAGCCGCAGTGTCTTGAGCCTTCGGAAGGTGGGTGATGTCTGGATCTTCTTTTTTCTTTTTTTTTTTTTTTTGGTGGCTGAGGATGCCTTTCAGGACTGCTTTCTTTGCCTTCAAAGCCTTTGCTTTGGCTTCGGCTTTGGGAGGGGCAGGGGCTTCCTTCTTCGCTTTCGGCGCCATCTTCATGAAACAAAAAACAAAAAACAATGTATATATTAGTTCTTGAACTGAATCAATTGATTTTTCTCCTCCTCATGCATAATTTTTTTCTGCTATTTTTTGCATGCCTAGTGAAATTGTGAATTTCACCTTGTCGCGTCCAGGATAGTTTTGTATTTCTATAAATGTTCTTGAGCTTTGCTTGAGGATGCATTTAATGCATGGAAATTGTTTGATCCTTTTTGGTCTTGCTTTGAAGATTGATTATGAATGACCAGAGCTGGGTTTAGTGTAATATTAATTACTCGCTGCTACTGAGGCAAGGTCCTTATGAGTAGTGTCCCCAGCGCTTCATGAGTTATGAGCTTCTCCAATCTGGCTGGTGGGACAGGCACTTTTTCTGGCCCTGTGGGAGGATTATGTTCTAATCCCACCAATCCTTTCAGGTATTTCTTTCCCCAGCCTTGGGTCATTTCTTCACACACATGGGCTGATCAGTATTCTCCAGAAAATTATGTGCAGATCCCAGAGTTCTGTCTGGTGCCGCTCCTTCACTTCTGGTACTCTGACTGAGAATGCAAGCTGCCTCGGTCTCCCCAGACTGGGCCCTGTCACCTTAATGTGGAGAGTCAGCTGGGCTCTGCCTGGGTTCTCCTCCCTGTGCCCTTCCCTGGAAAGGTCCTCAAATAACTAAGCTGGGTCAATCAAAGGGCTCACCTCATTTGTTTCCTATTTTTCCAGGATTACTCTTCCTTCATTACTTGATGTCCAGTGTTTCATATATTTTTCCTGCTTCTCTGTTTTGTTTGTTTTCAGACAGGAGGGTAAATCCAATCCTTCTTACCCCATTTTAACAGAAGTAGAAGTTTATATGTACATCTTACATTTGTGCTGTGGTTGAGATTTTTCTGAGCTCAGAGACATGAGACCCAAACCAACTTCCCCATTTCCTCAAAAGTCTGAGTTTAGTTCTACAGGGCCTTTCCTCTAAGCTTTTAATGGTTAATAATTCCAAATTCTTCCCTCTGTTTCCCATACTTAGAAGTGTGTTATGGGATGAATTATGCATCACCCCTCACCCCCGCCAAAAAAAAGAAAAATGTAGATGAGGGTAAGGGGGATCAAATATATGGTGATGAAAGGCGAACTGACTCTGGGTGGTGAACACACAATGGAATTTATAGATGATGTAATGCAGAATTGTACACCTGAAATCTATGTAATTTTACTAACAATTGTCACCCCAATAAATAAATTTAAAAATGTGTATATTGAAGTCCTAATCCCCACAGCCTCAGAATGTGACTGTATTTGAAGACAGGTTCTTTAAAAGGTGATTAAGTTAAAATTAGGCCATTTGGGTGCACTCTAATCTAATACAGCTGATGTCCTTATGAGAAGAGGAAACTTGGATATTGGCATGTACAGAGAGAAAACCATATGAAGACAGGAAAAAGATGGCCACCTAACAGCCAAGGAGAGGGGCCTTTTGACATGTCGATCTCCGACTTCTAGCCCCTTGAATTGTGAAGAAATAATATCTGTTGTTTAAGTCACCCAGTCTGTGGTATTTTGTCACGGTACACCTAGCAAACTAATAGAGTGTTATAGCTGTTTCTCCATTTCTACATTTGTGTTATCTTAGAGGGTTTTGTGGGGTTTTTTACCCTTTCAGTTAACCAGTTTCCTAATTACCAATTTTATTCCTAGCCAAAAATTCTTTGTGTTAAATTCTCTCTGTTCCAATAACTGGTGCGGTTTCTGTCCCCTAATACACGTGTGAGGAACCATCAGCAGCCTTCACTAACATCACCTACCTGCCCCACAATAAGAAAACAGGTAAATTCAGTTCATTCTAGATATTCCTTTTCACTAATGCAGAGAGCCAGCTGTTCTAGCAAAGTCATGTCTATATAAGTTTCTGGGCTCTAAGGTGCTAAAATATGTGATAAGTTCAAAAGTATGTAAGAAAGAGGATATTACTACAATAATAGGGAAGGTTTAGAAAAATAAATCAGTTCTATATATAATTATATGCCAAAATTATCTGAAATAAAAGTAAAAAAATATGTTAAAATGTTATTAAAATTGACTCAAAATAAAATTAAAAATCTAAAGAGACTATCATAAAGAAGTTAGAAAAGTATCTAAAACTATCCTCATCTCCCTCCAACTCCTACCTCTTAAAAGACAATCCAAATGTTTTCACTGATGCATTCTATCAAACTTTTACACAATTCCTATACTATTTAAATTGTTCCAGGACATAAGCAGACAAGGAAAACTTGCAAAATCATTTTATAAAAGAAACAAAGCCTTGGCTCAAAATCTGACAAAGATGTCCTGCTCTTGGGTCAAATATATGGTGATGGAAGGAGAACTGATTCTGGGTGGTGAACACATAATGTGAGATATAGATGATGTATTACAGAATTGTACACTTGAAATATATGTAACTTTACTGACAATTGTCACCCCAATAAACTTTAATTAAAAAAAAAAAAGATGCCCTACTCTCTTCCCAATAGAAAGAAAATGAAGATGACTTTTAAAGGTCATTAATTTTCATGTACACATAATGGACACATTAGAGAAAAGTGAGGTCAGGTAGTTTGGGGTGAGAATGTATGAGTATGGGTTTCAAATTCCTTCTCAGAGAAAGGAGGCACTTCTGTAATCTGTCCCATCCCTCTGCCTTTGAGACAGGTCTTGCCTCATTTCTAAAAGCTAGCACCCCTCCTCTTCTTAAAGATACTTAGAAGTGAGCACCAACATGCTCTTTCAACAATCGGTGCCAGGGCTTCACCTCATGTGATTAATCCCAACCTGTTTTCCCAACACTGCATGTCTGTCTATTTCCTTGTGATTTGAATTCACACACACACACACACACGTCCACAAAAGCTGCTGTTTCCCTCATTTCTATTCTTTAAATAAGGGATACATTCAGTATCTGACTATGGATGTTGCTCAAAGGATGTGAGTAGGAAACTTAAGCATTTTATATAGTAAACTCTAAAATTTTTATTTGTTGTCTATTTTGGTGGGCATGTGGCTATGTGAGGCTATTATACTGAATCAAGAGAATAAAGTTGCACTAGTGTGGCAAAACTAAGAGAATGGAGAGGATCAGAAAAAACATTATAAAACCAAACCCCAAGTTATGTCTGACTCAAAATCTTTACTTCCTGGTATACAAAATTTTTTAAAAAATAACTGATTAGTATATGAGCTCTGAATATTATTATTTTCTAGCTTGACTTAGAACCTAGAAATTAGAACCGAGAACCTAATACGTAGAAAACAGTAGTAATCGACATGCTACTATTAAAACTGTAAATATGAAAAACAACCGGGGAAAAAAGTATCCTTTTTGAATCCCAAAAATTTCTAAACTCTTAGAGCCTCCAAAAAGTGACCTTAAGAGAGATAAGTATAATATATGGTGGTGGAAGGAGAACTGACTCTGGGTGGTGAACACACAATGAGATTTATAGATGATGTAATACAGAACTGTATACCTGAAATTTATGTAACTTTACTAACAATTGTCACCTCAATAAACTTTAATTTTTAAAAAAAAAAACAGAGATAAGTGTAAGGAAGTTGAAACCATTTAATTATTTTTTAATATATAATTTAGTTTAGGGTTCTTAGGACTGTCCTCTTATTTAAATAAAGCCACATATTTATGAAAAGCCACTGCCATAAAAAAATGATCTTCCAATTCAAAAGTTTAATCAGAAACAAATAACTGTACCTCTATGAAAGATAAATCCTAATTTAAAATGCTTGAAAAGCTTAAAGCTGGTGATTTTGTTAAAACTATTTGGGTAGGAGGTCAAGTCAAAATATGTAATATGTTTTCCTTGGGTTTAGGAATTGAAGTGTCCTCACTCATTGGACTGGAAAAAACAGAAGGTCATTCTGACTCGTTGACATTTATTAAAAATCCTCAAAAGTAAAGAAAGTGTAGAATGGAACATTACATAACTCCTAAAAGGCTCTTGTTTTTTAAGGAAATAAGGAAAGCTGGCTTGAGAAAGGTGACTAAAATAATTTTTTATAAACAGTGAATTCATCATTGCCTTCAAATATTCTGAGTTCAGATGACACATTACATTAAATAGCCCTACTATTGACTGAATAGTGTGTCCCCAAAATTCATGTGTTGAAGCCCTTACCTCCGAAGTGATGGTATTTGGAGACGGGGCCAATGGGAGGCAATCAGGTTTAGATGAGGTGATGAGGGTGGTGTCCTCATGATGGGATTAGTGCCCTTATAAGAAGAGACCAGATCTCTCCCACTCTTCTTCCCTCTCCCTCCCTTCCTACCATGTGAGAATACAATGAGAAGGCATCTGTCTGTGAACCAGGAAGACAGCCCTCACCAAATCTATAGGCACCTTGCCCTTGGACTTCCCTGGCTCGAGAAATGTAATAAATAGATGTCTTCTATTTAAGCCACTCAGCCTATGGGAGTTCATCATAGCAGCCAGAGCTGACTAAGACAAGCCCAATTCTCTCTCTCTCTCTCTCTCTCTCTCTCTGTCAAACAGAAAACCTAGTCCAGAAAATCAATACGGAGGAGAAAGAAGAACCATTAATATTTACTTAACAGAATCAAAACTACCTAGGAGTCATTCATCCAAAACACGTGTGGTTCTAGTCTCTGATCTCAAGGACTCTTAATCATGGATTGTGCCTCAGATCTACCTTTAGAATTCTATCCCCTGGGGATCTTTATAAAAATATGAATTTCTAAGTTTTAGTCTTCAAGTTTTTTGTTCAGCATGTCTGTATGTATAAACCAGGACTCTAGATTTTGTTGTCAAGAGTAATGCTATGAAAGGATATCCATGACATGTGGAGGAATAAAAAAGGTACATACACGTATTCCTTGCTTTTCAAGAGCTCATTTTACACCACTTTGCTTTTACAGAAGACCTATATTAGTAGTACTTGTTTTCACTAAACGAAAGAAATCTGAAAAGGATTTTTGCTTTTATGAGAAAAGGCAAAAAGCAAAAACGGCATTCAGCATGTTTGTCAGCAAGCCATCACAAGGCGGCACACGCTCTGAGCAGCTCCTTCCCAGGATCTACACTCAGCATCTCAGGATCAAGCCACCACAGCTTTGAACTGTGTCTATGAGCTTCTGTGCTTTATCTCAATGTATTTTGTGCATCCATTAGCATGATGTATTCTAAGGTAATTGTTTCTTTGCTTTATGCCATTTCAACTTAAGAAAGATTTATAGGAACACTCTCCCTTCAGTTAGCAAAGAAAACCTGTAGCAGAAAAATGTTATTTTGTGATTTTTCTTTTTACATTTAAAAACAAAAATGTATGTAAATACTATATAGCATAGTATCTAAATTACTGTCCATTTATATGCTAGAACATGTTCTTATGTGCACAGAAAACAATCTGAAACAATACCTCAAAATACTTACCTTTAGGAAATAAAATGGGGAAAGACTAAGTGACAAATTTTACCACTGCTTCATATATGGTCGAATATTTGTTGTTCTTTAATGAATTGATGTGATACTTTTCTACTTTTAAAAACTGTAATAACATTATGGCGAGAAAGATTATGGGAGTAATATGTGTGTGAATGCCTATGCCATATGCCTTTTTTCAAAAGCAAAACAGAGTGGTAATGATAACAGCCACTTTAGAAAGATGAATGGTATAGTTAAAGACTAAAGCAAAAGAAGCAAAGTCATTGAAACATGTTCAAGCATATTTAAAACGTTACTCATAGTAGCCCTCACCAGGTAACTATGCAATGTTCATCTACATTAGGATGAAAAGATAAATATGTTACCTTTTGATGATGATATTTACTGGGAACAGACCTCATGTAACCTTCTGGGCTACTGTATATACTCTACAATTTTATGTGGGTTGTAGTTCGTGTTTGTATAGGTAAAAATTCATGGAACACTTAAGGTTAGTATACTGTATTGTACATATGTAACTCAAAAAAAGGAAAAACAGAAACAGAAAAGAAAAAATGGTTATGTATTTATTGTACACCCTGGACTCCTGTTGTTTAGAAAATTCGGGAACCAGCCAGCTTGTAGCCAAGAGGGCGGTAGAAAGGCTGTCAGTGGCCACATCCAGATCTCACCTCTAGGTGGAATGAGAGGGCCAGCTGCAGCCCAAACCGTCCTTGGATAAGTGCAGAACTCACATCCACCTTTCGCTCCTACCTGACCACACCTTCCTTCTGTGGTGATCAAGAGGGTAAATGGGCTCTAATATATGGTGATGGAAAGAGTACTGACTCTGGGTGGTGAACACACAATGTGAGATATAGATGATGTGTTACAGAATTGTACACCTGAAATCTGTGTAACTTTACTAACAAGTGTCACCCCAATAAACTTTAATTAAAAAAAAAGAGAGAGCGCGAGATCTCGTCTTCATAGTAGCCCAGAACAGGAAGTAGTAACTACCTTAGGCAGTGCTCCAGATACAAATTCTTACTCAGAAAAAAAGGCTTTGAAGTATATTTATATTTTGTTGTACAACCACCTCCGAACTTTCTCTGCTCTAGTCTGATAATGCCCCTCACAGGTCAGATTCAACCAAAGAGTGGGGAGTACAGGTAAGAAATAAGGAAGGCTCACCCCTTCATGCTCCCATTTTGTGGTCCCTACATTCTATCTAGTGAAGTTCACATTCCCTTAGGAGTGAAACAGGATGGTCTACGCATGTCACAATCTTCCCAACACTTATTCCTGCTTTCTCCAAGGCTTTTCTAGTTTTTAAAAGACATATTTTTTCCTGTTTCACAGCTCATCTTCTTCTGGGTTCTTTCTAGAATTCCTCCTTTAGGATTAGTGAAGGAAGAGTAATATGGGAATAATAGAAATGATAGAATAGCTCCAGAAGATCACCAAAATATTGTCTACGTATCAGCTTTAATGGAGTAAATTGTTGACTTATTAATTTGAAGTTTATAGCTCTGCTACTCTCAGAGAGCATAATAAAAATGATATATAGTCATTTGCAAGAGAAATGATAGCAGTAATCCCCTGGAAATGGGGATTACAGACAAATCCAATCATTCTGCTTTGTTCACTAATATAATGTTGAATTGAGTAATAACTCCACAAAGAGAGTCTGGAAATAAATTTGACATCCTAATCTGAATATGGTCTTATGGGGGAGGAACAAACTTTCCTTTCCCTCAAGGTTCTGTTGGCTGGTCTAATAATCAAATAGACAAAAGACAAATTAGCAAGAAAAAATAACAAAATGTAATACACACATATGTATAGGAACCCCACATATATGAGAATCAGATACCCCCATGAATGAGAGGTTCAGAGACAGAAAGGTAACATGGGTATGTGAGACATTCTGAGCTAGGGATGAGGTAAGATGACTTGGAGACTCCAAAGGGTCATTGCAGAATGATAAGAAGAGCAGATGTTTAGTGAATTTAGTAAATAAAAGTCTGCCCTGCTATATAGGTAGGTCAAAAAGAGATTATTGTTGATAATCTCTCATTATAGGCAAGGCCCCTAATTCAAGTTCTTCTAGGTAATTAAACAGAGGGGCAGAAGTTTCTCTGGAGCTTGAGGCTAAAATTACCTTTAGCTCAAAACAATCCACGTACCACAGAAGCACATCTTGGGGTGGTTCTCAAAAACAGAGCATCTAAGATCAAGCTTAAGAACTAATAACGGGAGGTGCTCCAAGTGTAGGAACATTTTTTTTTTTTTTTCTTAATGATCACTCCCTCAATTCCAGGTACTTTTCCATTATTTCTTCTCTCCTCAGATTTGCCTTCTATAATCATTTCCTCAACACTTTACTTCTCCTGCCTCTGGGTCATCAATGACCTGCCTAGCTTTTTCATGTTAGGGGGAGGCCTTAACAAAAAAACCTTTTAATCCTTGTCTGTGCCTTGCCTGCCACCACAGTCGACAGACCATGCAGTAAAGATGAACCCCAGTTTTTTTATTAGCTGGTCAACTGTGGGGAAGTTTTTAACGTCTCTAAGCCTCAGTTAACTCATCTAAAAAGATGAGGATAAGATTAAGAATTAGATTGATTTAGATTTACAATTACTATAAGATTTTATATTAATTCATTTAATCCTCAAAACAACCCTATGGAATAGTTATAACCTGTCCCATTTTACAGATGAGAAAAGTAGAGACACTGAGACATCAGTGACCTGTCCAAAGTCACACAGCTACAAGATAGCAGAGCTGAGATTTGAACAGGTAGGTATATGGCTCCTGAATATAAACTTCTATCTTTCTGCTCTACTGCTTTATATACTTGTTAATATCAGCTATTATTTTCACTGCTTGGGAATTTAGGGAAGTGATTATGCTATAACTGAAGTGACAAACTAAAGATGGGTCTGTTGTTTACAGAGAAAGAAAAAGTAGGGTGGTGAACACACAATGGGATTTATAGGTGATGTAATACACAATTGTACACCTGAAATCTATGTAATTTTACTAACAATTGTCACCCCAATAAATTTTTTAAAAAAAAAGAAAGAAAGAAAGAAAAAGTAGTGGGAGCTACTGATCATCATGGGAGCAATTAATTTATTGATACATTAATTTAATAGATACATAAGGGGTAGGCACTGTTCTAGGAGATGAATATGTAGCTGCAGATGAGACAAGACTTTATGATTTTATCTCTGTACCTTTTTACATGAAGCTCCTTTTACCAGGAATGTGTATACACACACACACACACACACACACACACACACACACACACACACACACACTTCATAGTCTGGTCAACCCTCACCTTTTCCCCTCAGTGTGGTAAAAGGCAGCTACCGCTCAGCCTATTGTCAATTCCTTCTGCACATGTCAGATTCCCTAATTAAACTCAGAGAGAAAAAGAATAAAATAAGAAGATAAAAGGAGAAAGAAAAGAAAAAGAATATATTTGGGAAGGTGCCAAAGGAAAACAAAACAAACAAACAAACAAAATTAGACATGAAAACAGAATTAAAGAGAGAAAAAGATGAGACCAAGAGGCAGTTTAGTAATACTTTTTAGTACATGAAGGACTATTTTACATGGAGCATAGTAATATGTTCTAATTCTGAGGGAGTCACAAGAGAGGAAATTGTTTTCAGTGGACGTGGTAGAGACCGAGTCGGCCAGCTTTTATTGGGCACTTAGCATAGGCAGGTCATGCTCACTACTATCAAGGAACTTACAATTTAATGGGAAAACAGCTTCACAAAAAAGATGAGTAATCGTTAATTTCATGGGACAGATTATAAGAGCAATTAACTCAGAGAATGGAAAGATCTCTGTGAATTCATGAGCTGAGGTAGAGAGGAAACACTTCACTGAAGAGATGAAATGGTAGAATCCTATTGTGAATGAAGAAGAGGCTATGTAATAAACCTGATAAGCAAGTGGGGGTTGGGGGGTGGCACATGGCAGGCCTGATAAGCTCAGTGACCAAAAGTAACCACACAGGGATGGTCTGATAACAAATTCCTATCCGGGCAGGTCACAGTTGGGTACTCACGTCCCAGGACTATAGCTTCCTTAGCAAAGGTCCATCTTTACCTTAAGTGAGCCCTGCCCATTGTTCTTATGCTTCTAGGATAACATACCTTTGAAAATGCCAGAGTAGTTTTCTTTTCTGGACCCCTAGAAGGCACAACCATAGGCACCAAAGCATAAGACGACCAGAGCTTGAGACCGCAGCACCCCTCTTTGTTATCATGCTCCCCGCATACCATCTCTATGTACTATTAATTATTAAGTGTCATGTACCCACCATGTAAGAGTATGTGTGTCTCCATTTTGCTTTTTATACAATTCTAGGGATTTCCCCTCTTCGCTTTCTTCTGTCGCCTGAATCTACCACCAAAGAATTTCATGTAAGCCTCCTTATGTCTTCCCCTTTGATTCTAATGTATAAAATAAGCTGCAAAACTGCCATTCTCTGGAGCATTTTCTCAATCTGTTGAGATTTTGCTTCTGGACATGTTCTCAAAATTTGGCTCAAATCAACTACTGTAAGACTTTACTGCAGGCTGGATGGTCTTTCATGGACACTATCAATGAAAGGAAGAAAGGACTCAGGCAAAAAGAAGCAGAGAATGGCATAAAGCATGATCGGAATGTCTGAAAAATACATTTTTAGCAGATCCTTGCTAAAATGAATTTCTCCACTTCCTGTCAGAACATGTACCAACTTTGGCAAATCTCTCTTCTCCAATTTTTTCTCTCCTCTTTCCACAGGATAATTCCATCAACATTCAGTTTGTGTGTCTATCATCTAAAACACAAAAAACAAAACTACTTCTGCTCTAGCTATTTCTCCATTTGTCTCCTTTTTTTCTTTTCAGGGGAAAATTCCTTAAAATCATTATCTATACTCCCTGTCTTCTATTTATCTCCTCACATTGTCTCTAGATCCCACTGCAATCAGGACAACCCCACCCCAAACTGCTATCAGGCCTCCAGTGATATCCACATGGCTAAATTCAGTTGTCAGATCTCAGTCCTCATTTTTTCTATTTGACTCACTTGATGCCTTTCTCTATGAAACACTTTCTGACATGGCTTCCAGCACACTAAGCTTCACTCCCTCGTGATGTCACTGAGTCTCATGGCTTTAAATATGATCCGTACACTAATGACTCTCACATTAATCTCTCCACCTTAATTTCACACTTATGTATCCAACTGCCTATCTGATACCCCTTGTAGATATTCACAGGCATCTCAAATTTAACATATCCAAAATTGCCTCACCCTCTTCCCCAAATTCTACTCCTTGTACAGTGTTCCCAGTGTTATCCTTTATAAGTAGCAGCTCTTCTTAAGTGGCTCAGGCCAGAAGTAATCATTGAATTCATGTCTTTCTCACCATACATCCAGTTCAGTAAATCATGATAGTGTACCCTCCAAAATATATCCAGAAATTGGATTTTAATATCTCTTTTACAACTATGTGAGTTTAAATCACTATCATCTCTCACCTGGATTATTACAAACCTGTCTCCCTGTTTCTACTCCCTAGTCATTTCTCAATACAATAGCCAGAACATCCACTTCAAATGCCAGTCAGACCAGGGTGCATCTCCACACAGAGGCCTCCAGTGCCTTCCCATCTCATTCACAGGGAAGGACCAAGGTGCTTCCTCTGACCTGCAACACCCACATGAGTTACACTGCGTCTGTTACTTCCCTGACCTAGTCTAATGCACTTGGACTTATTCACTCAATGCCAGCTCCTCTGGCCTCTTCACATTCCTGGAACACACCAGGCACATTTCAGCCCATGGGCCTTTCTATTTGTTTGTTCCTCTGCTGAGAGTGTCCTTCTCTCAGATATCCACCTAGATAGGTTCCTCACTTCAGGGCTCTGCTCTTATGGCACTTTCTTAGAGAGGACTTACCTTGCCCACCTGATCTAAAATTTTGAACTCTTCCCAAAACTTCCTATCTTCCTTCCCTCTTTATCTCTCCCCTGTGCAGTTATTAGTTATCATACAATACAATTTAATTATTTGTCTTATTTATTATCTACCCCATTAGAGTCTAAGATCCGCAATGACAGGGCTTTACTGCTGAGTCCCCAACTACCATGAACAGTAAACAGTAAATATTTTTGAATAAATGGATGTTGTCAAATATTCACTGCAGACTTTACATATTCATTAGAACTTCTATTCAAGCAAAAATTAATTCACGTCGCCTATAAGCCACTTGAAATTGAAGAGGTTTGGTACTTTTTTCCATGCCACATCGTTAATTATAAAGACAAATTATAATGCTTTAACAAGCTACAAAATGCATAACCTAAAGGTAACTGTATTAACACATTCTCATTACTGCCTGTCAAAAGTGATGAAATTTTGTGTCATGCATAAAAAAATCAATATTATAATATTTATATTTTAATGGCTATAGTAATGTAGCATATATGCATGTGAAAATAATTGGATATGAAAGTTGGAGATTTTTTTTAAATCTCTTCAAGAAAAGAATCCATAGGATAATCCACATACTCCTAAGAATAATGATACTGTATTACACTAAGTCTAAGGTGACATTAATAGTATAGCTCATCATTATATTATCCACCACTAAGAAAAACAGAAAGAAAAAATACCACCCATTAAACCATAAAAAAATGATTTTCTGTCACTTAACATTTTTATTTTATGCCTATTGAAAGAACTTTCTCAGATTCATTTAGACATAAATTTCTATCCTGTATTATTCTTGTGCTTACATAAAAAGAAAGATGTAAGTAAAATAAATCAGTCAAGATATTCCTAATACTTTATATTCAGAACCTGACTTGTCTGAATCACTTTCAATTCGGTTTCATTTGTTACCCACGTTTTTGCATCAATTTCATTTGCTATGCCATCAGAGCAAAAGAATACCCCACCATGATCTCTGGGGACTTACTGTAAAGTGTCAATATACGGTTTTGAAACCACAAGTAAGACTTATAGTCTTTTTCAAGTGTACTGAAATGGTGTGTTAATTAAAACCCTGAGGTTTTGCAGTCATGCCACCAAGGGAAAACCATCTAAGATTCTCATGTCACAGCAATGGTAACTAGGTCATGTCTGCCCCCTTGTTAATAGTTATTGTAAGATGCCCTAGATTGTAAGAAACACCCCATTTCAGAACTGTTAAAATGTGCTAAAATGTGACTTAAAATTTATAACATATGGTAATAAATTTCACTTTGCTTTTGTTAGGTATCAGTAGGAAAATCACCCTGTTTGGTTTTAGTATGGGTACACTGTTACTCTCCATGCTAAGTGTTGTGACACAGAGATCTATATTTTACTACTCAATAGTATGGGAAGATTTAACTTTAGGCAATAGACCTTTAAACCAGTGTGGAGGCTGCTATCAGAGGTTAATAGAAGAAAGCTAAGGTCAGCAGAAACTGGAGCCCTCTCCAGACTGGACCAGTTGTGGAGAAAATGTCACAGGTTCAGTTAAAGAGGGATGTCATGGATCAATTTGGTTTTGCTTGACCACTTGCAAATAGGAGATTTTGTGAATCTTCCAGATTTTTTTCCACTGGACTATTATAAGAGTAAATGGCTAAGAGAGAGAAACTTAGGAATTCACAGTTTAATATGCTTTTGTGGAAAAAAAAAAGAAGAAATTCACATTAAATATCATTATTTAACAGTTATTGAGTTCCTTAGGTCTTATAACAGGTTATGAAATATGGTATTGGAGGTAATCCTATAATCCTCAGGAAAAAAATGTTGGCTTTTTCAACCCTAGCATGAAAAGAAGGGGCTGCCTGTATTATAAGTTAATTCACACTCTTTGAAAACCATTAAAATAGCTGGATATTATGCTTAAATCTCTTAGACTCCTTTGGTACAAAATGAGGATTAGAAACCTGCATATAGAGAGTGTTTCAGACCTGTGCATGGTTAAACTTACTCTTTAATTTAAGATTGCAAGAGGCTTCCCCTGAGGAAGAGAATATTGTAATTTTTTTTCCTTCTAGCATAACAGTAATGCTAAAATAATAAAGCAAAAAATTACAGTTAAATCAATTTGTCTGACGAACAAATAAGTGCCTCTTTGTATTCCAGGGGAAGGGAAGAAACTACAGATGATTAAGTGTCTACAGATGATTATGCATCCTTATAGGCTTTTGACAGGGATCAACTCATTTAATTCTCACAGTATATTTGTGAGGTGTGTGATTTTTCCAAGACTTGGAAAACCTAAGTTTCCTGAGATCATGAGGCTAGTGGAAAGGGGAGAAATTGGAACCCAGTCTGCTTATCCTTCTAATTTATACACTTTACACCTTGATATTTGCTAAAAGATTGTTAGTCTACCCAAAGTGCTGCTTTCTGCCTCCATGTAATCCTGGATTTCTCAAAGACAGATAGCTAAGAAAGAAGCCAATCCACATTAACACACAGGCAGAGATTTGATTTATATCTTCCAGGTAATAAGCCAAACATTCTATTTACTGAACACAGTTTCTAGAATGCTCTCTAGCTATAAGTTACTTTGCTCACAATATTAAATAGATTCTTTCCTGGGGAAAAAATCAACACCATTTGGGAACCCTTATCTTCCCTCTTTGCTCTACCACCCCCCTTTTTGCCTGCCCCCACTGCTTTCTCTAATATTGCACAATTGAAATTTTAAAAAAACTAACAGAAGATAGCTCTCCTGCCCCCTAGTTTTACAGCCAAAACTCCTGGGGCTTTAAATCCTGTAAAGGATTCTAATCTTATAAAGATTAAGCAGTTTCCTGCAGGTTCGCCCATAATTATGAGGACTCCCACAAATCTAACCAGAACTCAGGTTGTTTTAACTGCAATGTATACTACTAGATCCTGTGGCAGCCCATGCCTCAATAGAATGGGCCCCTAATTCTTTTCCAGATGTGATTATTTTTCTTTCTTTCTAAAGACCTTCTCAAGATTTCTGGTCAAATGGACAAGCAGGTAAACACTGTACTTGCCTCTTCCCACAACCACATCAAAATTACAACGAAACTACAAAACAACCATCACTGAGAATTGCCTGAAATCTAGCTGAATAGAAGTCCTACAACTAAGGACATATAGAAGAAGCCACCCGCAGACCGGCAGGAGAGGCAGAGATGCAGAACAGGCTGCATCCACATCTGCATGTGACCAGAGGTCCTCCTTGAGGAACAAGGGGTCCCAGCCCCACACCAGGCTCTCCAGCCCAGGGTTCTAGTACCAGGAAGAGAAGTCTCCACAACTTCTGGCTGTGAAAAACAGTGGACATTGTGGCTGACAAGGGCAGCTGCTGTCGCAGGCATTCCTCTTAAAGGGCCCACACATGCCCTTAATCACTGATAGACTCACTCGCTCTGAGCTCCAGCACTGGGGCAGCAGGTTGAAAGGTGCCAGAGACATATGGGGATGAACTGAGTTGTCTGGCTTTGGGGCAAGGGCTGGAGGGGCAGCTTTCTCCAGACAGAGTGTTGGTAGAAGGCACAGTTCCTGTGTTGAGCCCTACCCATTCCTGGCATGCAGACTTAGGCAGTCACCATATCTGACTCTCCATCAACCTGGCTAACACTGTTAGCCCCAATCCAGTTATTCCCTGAGCCCCACCCAACTTGTGGGCCTACCTAAGCTGCTTCCAGTGCCTTTTTCATACAGACAACCTGTGTTGGCTCATGCTGTGGACTTTTCTAAAATATCTCAAAGGTTTACAGACCCCAAACAAGTAGCATTTGGCCTCAGTGTACCCTGTACCTCTTACTGAACAGCCCCAGTGCCCAGCGCTAGTGGCAGTGAGCTTCAGTTTGCAGCTCAGCCTCTCCCAGGAATCTCCAAGCCTAGTGTAGGTGGTGGCTATCTGAAGATTGCTCTGTGGCTCATTATAGGTGGCCTGGACACAGCACAGGTTGAGGCTGAACTTGGCCTGCAGTGGGGACCCTCCCAGAAAGCCCCAGAGCTGACAAACCTTGTGGCCAGCTTCAGACCAAGCCCGAGCACCACCCAGCTGCCTCCACAGATGAGACACCAAAAGGACACACTGGGCAGGCACCAGAGCCCTGCTAAAGCAAATCCTGTTCCGTAGAGTCAGCCCCTGTGCAGCAGCTCTTCTACTGTAGTTACAGCCAGTCCTCACAACTACTCAGCCTGAGGGTAAATCCCTCTCACTGACATGCAAACAGGAACCAAGGATCAACTGCAAAAAAAGGGCACACAACTCACACAAGGAACACACCTACAGCACCTGGCTCAGGTGACCAGGGAGACTACACCACTCCATCCCACAGGACACGTACTACATAAAGTCACTCTACTAAGACTGGGAGACATAGCAGCTCTACTTAATATATAGAAAGAAATACAGGGAGGTGGCCAAAATGTGGAGACAAAGAAATATGTCCCAAATGAAAGAAGAGAAAAAAGCTCCAGAAAAACAACTTAAAAAAAATGGAGACAAGCAAAGTTGCAGAGTTCAAAACACTAGTTATAAGAATGCTCAATGATCCCAGTGAGAACTTCAACAAGAGATTGGAAACATGAAATGGAGATAGAAAAAAAAAAAAAAAAAAAAAGAACCAGTCAGAAATGAAGAATAAAATAACTGAAAAGAAGAATACATAAGAGAGAATCAACAGATTAGATGAAGCAGAGGATCAAATCAGCAATTTAGAAGACAAGGTAGCAGAAAACACCCAATCAGAACAGCAAAAAGAAAAAAAGAATACCAAAAAAAATTAAGATAGTTTAAGGGGCCTCCGGGACAACATCAACATTCACATAATAGGGGTACCAGAAGGAGAAGAGAGAGAGCAAGGCATTGAAAGTCTATTTGAAGAAATAGTGATAGAAAATTTCCCTAACCTGGTGAAGGAAACAGACATACAAGCCCAGGAGGTTCAGAGAGTCCCAAACAAGATAAACCCAAAGAGACCCACTCCAAGATACATTCTAATTAAATGCCAAAGCCTAAAGACAAAGAGAATCTTAAAAGCAGCAAGAGAAAAGCCATTAGTTACCTACAAGGGAGCTTTCATAAGACTGTCTGCTGATTTCTCAACAGAAATTTTGCAGGTAAGAAGGGATTGGCAGGAAATATTCAAAGTGATGAAAAGTTAGGACCTACAACCAAGATTACTCTACCCAGCAAAGCTATCATTTAGAATCAAAGGACAGATAAAGAGCTTCCCAGACAAGAAAAGGTTAAAGGAGTTCATCAACATCAAACCAGTATTACAAGAAGTGCTAAGGAGATTTCTTTAAAAAGAAGAGAAAAAGAGATCAAAAATATGAATAATAGAATGGCAATAACTACATATCTTGCAACAATTACTTTAAATATAAATGGATTAAATGCTCCAATTAAAAAACATATATGGTGGTTAAATGGATAAGAAAACAAAATCCTTACATATGCTGCCTACAAAAGAAACACTTCAGATTGAAAGATGCAGACTTAAAGTAAATGGATCAAAAAATATATTTCATGAAAATGGATATAAGAAACAAAGCTGGAATAGCAATACTTACCAGACAAAATAGACTTTAAAACAAAGGCTATAACAAGAGACAAAGAAGGACCCAGTGATTTCACTTTTGGGTATTTATCCAAAGAAACCCAAAATACTACTTCCAAGGTATATATGCATCCATATGTTCATTGCAGCATTATTTACAATAGCTGAGATATGGAGGCAACCTGGGTGTCCATCAATGAATGAATGTATAAAGAATAGGTGGTACATATACACAATGGAATATTATATTACTCAGCTATAAAAAAGAATGAAATTTTCCCATCTGCAACAACATGGGTGGACCTATAGGTGTATGCTGAGTGGAATAATTAAGTCAGACAGAGAAAGACAAATGCCCTATGATTTCACTTATTTGTTGACTATATAGAATAAAATAAATGAACAAACAAAACAGAAACGAACTTATAGATATAGAGAATATTTTGATGGTTGCTAGATGGGAGGGGCACTGGGGGGTGGGTGAAAAGGGGGAAGGGATTAAGAAGTAGAAACTGGGGGCAGCCGGATGGCTCAGTTCAATAGAGCGCGAGCTCTGAACAACAGGATTGCGGGTTCGATTCCCACATGGGCCAGTGAGCTGCGCCCTCCACAACTAGATTGAAGACAAGCTGCTGCTGAGCTCCTGGAGGGGCATCCGGATGGTCAGTTGGTTAGAGCATGAGCTCTCAACAAGGTTGCCAGTTCAATTCCCACATGGGATGGAAGCTGTGTCCCCTGCAACTAAAGATTGAAAACGGCAACTGGACTTGGAGCTGAGCTGTGCCCTCCACAACTAGATTGAAGGATAACTACTTGGAGCTGCTGGGCCCTGGAGAAATACACTGTCCCCCAATATTCCCCAATAAAATGTATTTAAAAAAAGAAAGGAAGTAGAAATTGGTAGTTACACAATAGTCATGGCTATGTAAAGTATAGCATAAGGAATATAGTCAATAATATTGTAATAACTATGTATAACTATGTATGGTGTCAGATGGATACTAGATTTATGGGGTGATCACCTGGTAAATTATATGTGTCTAGTTACTATATTGTACACCTGAAACTAATATAATATTGTATGTCAACTGTAGTTGAAAACTAAAAAAAATTATTTTAAACAAATCTGATACACACACACACACACACACACACACACACACACAATACCTCATTCTAGTATGTAGTAAGACAGCATCAGGAAATCTCTTCAGCTTTCTTCCTCCCTCCCTGCTACTCTATTTATAGTTCTAAATGTTGCCAGGTGTCAGCAACAAAATTAAGGAGGGACCATTAGAGTCTCTCCAAGCTGTTGTTTTTACTTAGGGTGTATCTAATATTTTACATTAGCAAGTTGCAGTGCAGTTGCATTTATTCAAATATTTTCGACATTTTAAAAATGCCAAAAGATTTACTTTTTTTCCCAAGCCCCAAACAAAGCCTCTCTCAATACTGTGCACATTTAAGCTGCTAATACCAAAAGAATTGAGCCTGGGGGAGTCATGATTCAAGCTGAAAACCTTCACAGAAAGTGCTTTGTGCTAGCTGGAGTGTACTCAACTTCATGTTGTGATAAAGCAGATAAGTAGCTATGCTTTAACACCCAGGAAATGGAGCAAGTGCTTAAGATTGTAATTCCCATGCCTTTAAAAGCAGACGCACACGCTCATCAACAGGTTCAACTCATTTATCTACAATATGGGAATGGTTTTAATTAAGAGATAACTTCTGTAAGAAAAAAAAAGACTGCTTTCTCTATTGCTCTTGCTTAATTAGCTTTATCAGAGAAGAAAGCTGGAAACTCATTACCTACTAAGTTTCAGAAACATGACAAGAAGTATCTGTGGGTGGATGTGTGGAGGGGCAGGAGTCATAGAACAAAAAAAAATTTTCTGTATTTCTCAGAATAATCCATTATGAACAAGCTTATATTTTGACCAGTGAGTTAGTTAGGGACACAAGTCATATAACCAACCAGGTGCTGCCATCTCCTCCTAATCCTGCTGGTCAATAGAAAAGAAAGTTGCAGTGAAAACACAAAACCACAAAAAGTAGCTGTTTCTCAAAGTATCAATGATCCTGAGGGACTAATTATAATGGAGACAACTCATATTTGGAATTTGAATTCACCAGATCTGGTTTGAAAGTTAGGCCAGCATTTGTAAACCAAAAAGATGGGGGTGGAGATAAAAACTAGATTTCACTTCTACTGTTTGCTTTGATGAATTCTATGGGCTTTAGAATGAACTCTAATGATGGAAATGAGGTGTACAGAAACTCTGAATTTGGTCACATACAAATGCAAGACTAACCAACCCCAAAATCATATAGTACTAATCATTATATGCAGGTGGAGTGAACAGTAAAATTTCAGTTTGGCTTCAAATCCCTTGCTCTTTCTATTCTGCATGTTGAGTTTTGCTTTTTTTTAAGCACTATTCTGGGGGCGGGGGGGCGGGAATCAGTCTGTATTAATAATGTTTTTGAATATGTTTAGTTACAGTTAAATGTTTCAGTTGTAAAAATTATAGAACTACTAATAGCAAATAAGATATGACTAGCTATCCAGGAGGGAAAGCAAACCAGTATCCTTCAGAATTAGAAGAAATTCAAAAGATCATTCGTGGCCCTCTATAAAAATTATCAGTTTATCAAATTATCAATTTGTTCTACAGCATTCCCAGAGAGAAATGTCACCAGTTACTTCTAACTTATGCTTCGGGTTCCCACCACTGAACTAGGAACTTAACTATAAAATCAAATATAATATCTCTGACATATTTCAGCCTCTACCCCCCAATCGCACTCCACAGTCCAAGTCCATGTGCACCAGCCTAGTTTTGAGTAGTTGAGGGCAAGGCTCAGTTCCCAAATGTCACTGTGTTGAGTATTTGAGTAAATATTAATCTGTCTAAAATCTAACTACATTTTAATTGCTCCAGCCTTAGCTAGCCTGGGGTATTCACTCTCTGCTCCTTTTTGGTGGTGGTGGTGGTGGTTTGTATACGTAGGAGGGCTACTGACAAAGGATGCTTCAAATTTAAAACTTCGGAGTTTCTGAAGACCTTTTTTCTTGAACAAAAAAAAATAGCCTTTTAGACAAAACACTTGTATAGTCCCAGGTTTTTTATACTTGAATGTTCTTATCTCCTTTACAACTAAACTAAAATCAGTGTGTAAATACTTTTACTAAAATGCAGCCTTGTGCTATTTGAGATTTTTCAAGAGCTTAGAGAATAGTAGGTTTATTTGCAGCTATATCATATTGATTTTCCTGTCATCATCAGGATTAATTGATTTGCTTCAAATACGATTTTCGTACTACCTGCATCAGAGAATTTCAAAACCTCAGTAAAGAACTTAAAGAACTAGAAAATATATAGGACGTATCATACCAAATAAATATATATCTTTATTTTACTTTGCAAGTTACTCCAAAGAGACTTCTAAATAGTACGAATGAAACATATGGTTGTGGACATAAACCCAGATCAACCAAATGAGAAAAGCAAAAGCTATTTCTTCAGAGCTTGCTATAGCAAGGGAGTGTTGGTTTGCAAACTCCTGGGTGAAATATGAAACTGGCCCCAGAACACAGAGGGGAAAGAGAGATGCAAGATGCAGACCACTCCAGAAAGGTAAGTGACAGGTTTAATAAGCAAAAGAACTTACACACAAGGCTTGTCTTCAGACAAGTGGATCTGTGCATCCAGTCACCAGAATTTCAAAAGTTTATATAGAGGCCTTACCTGGGTTCAGTCCTGTATTCCATCCAGATGGTCTCAACAACACCTTGCTCTCTCAAGGCTGCCTCCTTGAAAATGGTTCCAGCTGTGGGCACAGAGGGGAGAGCATACATTTCAAGGACGGGGATGGGGGTGGAGTCTCCAATTGCCTGGATGGAGCTTGTGGGTCAACAGGGGTCACTTCCCCTCCTTGACCTTCTCCAGCATGCCACCTGTCATGACCGCTCCTACAATCTTACACAACCCCCTCTTCCACAATGCACCTTGAGTGGTCAACAAGGGTTTCATTAGCACAAAGCCGGCTCTTTTGGTGGATATCTGGCTGCACTGGAGGCAGAAAGCACAGCGACAGTATTGGCATGTGCGAAACACAGATCAAGATAATGATTACCAAAATAACCATTTTTTCCACCAAGAACCCCATGATCTGAACCACTGATTTATCAAGTCCTCTAGGGACTAACAATTCCTTGTAATTCCTCTATGGATTTCCAGGGTGCCATGTGCCCGGGGAGATTTCCCTTAGTGGACTAAGCCTTCCTGCAGGCTAGAATAATCCAAGCTATAAGGGAGTGAGAGCTTTGAACCACCTACCGAGCCAGAGACAGGCCATTGCCCCTGTATCCCACAGCCATAATAACCAAGACTGGATACTTTCTTTGGTCTTTTGCTGGAACTTGGCAGCAATGTCAATAAACTCGTATATTCTTGCATCATGAATATTTCTGGAGCTGAGGACTGCTGGCTAGGGTTGTAGTTGCTATGCTATTTCTTTCCTCTGCATTAGGGTCCAATGGCACAGGGTGTTTGTCATGCAGGGTCCCTGGTCCCACTCCCCAAACCAGAATGCAGGATATGGTGAGGCCAAAAAGGAACACCCGCGGAGCTATGGATAGGGGAGTCATACCACTATATTATCACGGGCGGCTGGGTTGGAGACACAGGAAGCAGGATCCACAATCCACCATCTGCTTCTCTGCCAACCAACCAACCCTCTAGCATAGCAGTTATATCAGCGGCTAATGGCTAACCAGTAACAGCTGATGGCCAACTAGTCACAGCTGATGGCCATCTACTACCTGAGCCAGCACCTTTCCACGTGAGTCCGAGGGCCTGAAAACTGCCCTCCTGGCTCTGTCTCCACAGCGTTTTGCCTGTTTCACTGACAATCACCACAACATCCTCCTCTTTGGTTTCCTCACTTTCCCAGGGATTCCACCTCTGATTGTCCCAGTCAGGTATCCATTGCTCTTTTTACTCAGATACAGAAAACTCCAAGAAGACTTTTTTTAATCTGTTGAATCTCAAATGACTTCATCTTAAAATAATCTTCATATCAATCCTGGAGTTCTGAGTGAGCCCCCACAACTTATAACACATGGTTTCCTGGTCTGTTTATTATAGATAAGAGGGTTGATTTCCTGGGCAGTATGCTGCAGATTGTGAGTCAGAGTTGTATTTGCATATATGGTCCAGCCATTGTGTCATGCGGGGTGTCATGCCCCGGGGTCTCAGCTCTCGCTCCCCACACAAGAACGCAGGATATGGTGAGGCCAAAAGGAACACCAATGGAGCCATAGATCAGGGAGTCATATCACTATAGTTTCAATGGCGACTAGTCGAGACACAAAAGCCAACACCCGCCAGTACACCAACGAGGGGTCTTCCTGCGTCCTTGTCTCACTGGCAGCTGGGCGAGACACAGGAAGTGCAGATCATGCTAACTGCACTTGCTAGCTGCAACCCGCCGTCTGCTTCTCTGCTAAACCAACCAACATAGCCACAGCAGTTATATCAGTGGCTAATGGCTAACCAGTAACAGCTAATGGCCAACTAGTCACAGCTGATAGCCATCTACTACCAGAGCTAGCACCTCTCCACATGAGGCTGAGAACCTGGAAACTGCTCTCTGGGACTCTGTCCACACACACTGTCTGTATATTCCGTCTCTCATGGACATGTGTGATGCCGTTTTGCAGGGAAGGAAGGACAGACCTTTTTTCTCATCGTTTTCTTGTAAATCCATATTGTCATGAATGTAAGTGTATGTCTGAGGTTTAAAGGAATTCAGAATGAATATGGAATACTTTCAGCACAGTCAGCTTCTCCTTTTTATTTCCAGTTTAACTGTGCTGCAATTTGTTTGGGAAACTGCATCCCTTAGCCAGTAGACAAAAAGATAATGTAATGAAGATGAATATATAGAGGAGAAAAACATAAAGGCAAATGAAGATGACTCGTGAGAAGGGGTCAGTGCTTTTTCACTAGGAAAGACTCTTGCAATAATTGGTTGTCTGTCTTTAACTCAAGAAAAGAGTCATAGGGAATGTGGCAAGGTGGTGAAGAGAGACAGAGACAAAAAGAAATAGGACAAATAGGAAAATACAATGAGGCTCAATAATTCTAGTTAGCATTTAGCTTTCTTACTACCTAAAGTTGTTAAAGTGATCTTCATCTGCACAAACCAGTGCCCTCTTTCTTTTGCTTTACCAACTCTAAATTGGGTTTTCCTACAATTGTAAAACTAACCACAAGTTCTCATTCTCGTTAAGAGAGAGTACAGAGATTTAAAGTTGGTTGACCCAAGCAAAATAATAAATTGCAGGGAAAATTAAAGGTAGAAAAAATATTAAAATGACTTTGGGGGGAAAAAAAGGAAGGGCAGTGAAAATATCGCCCTCTTTTTACATGGTGTACCCCATAACTGATATTTCTAAGTAGGCCAGAAGTTTTCAAACCTTAAAATCTTAAGTTTTTTAAAAAGGAACTACAGTGTAATACATGAAATATGTACCATTGTGGGGACAGAGTCCCAGAGAGCAATTTCCAGGCTCTCAGCCTCACGTGGAAAGGTGCTGACTCGGGTAGTAGATGGCCATCAGCTGTGGCTAATTGACCATCAGCTGTAGCCAGTTAGCCAATTAGCCACTGATATAACTGCTGCAGCTGCACTTGTTGGTCAGTCAGTGGGTAGGCAGACAGAGAAGCAGACAGCAAGTTGCAGGTCGTGTGGAACCAGCCTCCAGTGAGACTATAGTGTAACCAGTGAGACTATAGTTGTATGACTGTCCTACCAATGGCTTCACGATATCCTGCGTTTTTATGTGGGGAGCAGGACCAGAGACACCGCAGGCCACCTCGCACGACAACCATCTGTACCAAGAGAGTGGCAGATAAGTCAAGATTGGGAAGAAGTTGTCATGCAGGGTTTCACATGAGGTCTCAGCTCCCACTCCCCACATAAAAACTCAGGATATCGTGAGGACAAAAAGGAACACCCACGGAGCCATAGATAAGGGGAGTCATACCACTATAGTCTCCCTGGCGGCTGGGTTGGGGACACAGGAAACAGGATCCAAACGATCTGCAACCTTCTGTCTACTTCTCTGCCAACCAACCAACCCCATTTGCTAACTGCAATCTGCCGTGATAACCGCAATCTGCTGTGCTAACTGCAATCTGCCGTGCCAACTGCAATCCGCCCTTGCTAACTCAGCCATCATCTTCTTGCTAGCCTCCATTTTCTGCTAGCATAGCCATGGCAATTATATTAGTGGCCAGTGGCTCACTGGTTACAGCTGACGGCCAACTAGCCACAGCTAATGGCCATCCAATCACAGTTGATGGCCATTTACTACCTGAGCCAGCACCTTTCCATGTGAGGCTGAGAGGCTGGAAACTGCACTCTTGGCTCTGTCCCCACAATACCACTATATTCTTGCTGGTGCCTGGGTTAGAGGCACACGAAGTAGGATCCACATGATCTGCAATCCGCGGACCGCTTCTCAGCCTGCCAACCATCCAACCAACCAATGCAGTCACAGCAGTTACATCAGCAGCCAATTGGCCAACCAGCTACAGCCAACAGTCAACCAACACCCAAGCCAGCATCCTGCCACACGAGGCCGAGAGCCTGGAAACTGCTCTCTGGAACTCTGTCCCCACAAAGTTGTTAAAATGTGATGTAGATAGGGAGGGCTAATTGGCATCCAACTTAAAATACTCAAGAAATTAGTCTACCCTGCCAAGTCATTAGCTCTTAATAAGATAGGACATAGGTGCTATCCTTCAAAAGGGCAAAAGTTATGTTCATTTTAAATGATAAATTGTGATAACCCTGTGAATTATAAACTATTCAGCTTCACTTAGATTCCCAAAAAGATATTGGATTGAATCTTCACATAATCAATGCAAAATGTCAACAATGCCAATATGGAAGAATGCTCAACCTGATTCTGGGAAGAGGAAATCTCATCATCAAATCCATCTACTATTCTGTGACAGCCAACTGGGCTATGTAGATAAGGTGAATACAATTGATGGAATGCTGTGGACTTAAATGAGATTTTAATTCGATAATGCCTGATTTTTTCACCAACAAAAAGGTTTAGCGTTATTTATAGTGTAGTGTTTGTAAAACTTAAATAAAGATTTGTATCCAAAGGATTCAACAGCTCAAGAATTCAGTATTGCCAGAAGGACATTTCAAGGAGTGCCTCACTTAAACGCAGATATTTTGGTCATGACCTGCAGCCTCCTGAAGCCCCACAATAATTAGTCAGGAAAAGGCATCTTTCTCTCCAGCAGATGGCTAGATTCCAGTCCCTACTTACGCCTCACCAAACATCCTTGTGCAAGACACAACCATAAAAGCAGGTATCCTGATGGCAATTCCCTTCATCCTCTCTCTGATCCTCTTTCTCTGTTTTGTTTTTCTCCACTACATACAGCAACTTGTAACATACTTTCTAAATTATTTTGTTTATTTTTTGTATCCTCACACTAGAATGAATATATGCTACATCATGACAAAGATTTTTGTCTCTTTTGTTCACTCTCTTTGTCACCAACATCTGGTGTGACTGATTAGTCATGATAGTGCTCAATAAATATTTGTTGCAGAAACTATAGAGGTAATGGATCAGATCAAATGAAATAAATGAAGGCAAATAAAATAATTTTTGAAGGCAAAAAGAAAGAGAGTGTCAATAATGTCCTACTATGATAGCCAGAGTCAAGAGATGATCAATGGGAATGCATCGTCTTTGATCTAGACCTGAACATCAAGGCATAGCATTAAAAGCTTCCTTTTTCATCCTCCTTTTGGTCCTCTTTGCTCTGCCTGAATTCACCAATATCAATCCCATTTCTAAGGCAGTGTGACAAGAACTCCCTCTAGTGATAGGCAGAAGTCTGTGAAGCCAGGATGAATTGGGGAGACTGGGCTCATTAATTCTCCTATTTAAAAGCAGCATCCATTTTGAAGGATTTCCAGGAAACTGTCACATAGCAAAAGTTACCATTAACTAGAACTATTTTAGGTGGGGGGATGGGGAAGGGAGAGGTGAAGGCTTGTTTCAAAGACTATCATCCCAGAATCCAAGCATACTTCTTTTGAGAAAGGCATACAGTTTTTTTCTCTTTAGCAAAATAAACTTTGATTGTCTTCTATCCTAAAAATTGTTTTAAAAATTATCCTTCTTGAGCTTGTACCCTTTCCAGCTGACCTAATCTCCTGCCTCCTTTCAGAGCCACATTTCAGGATGAAATGGCCTTGAATCATTGTCTCCCCTTTCTTATCTCCAAATATCATACATTTCAACTCACTTCATTAGTCTTCCATCCACACACATTCTCTCCTGGTTCTTCTTCTTTCTCCATCCTTTTGCTGGATCTTTTTGCTCAGCTCTTAGATAGTGGTTGTCTCTTCTTAGTCATCTCTTTATATACTATTCTTGGATAATGACATTTACTCCTTGGAATCAGCTCATGAACATGACCCAAACATCCCTGCCGAACTCCATATTGATATTCTACAAACGTTCATCTCCTCCTAGATGGCCTTCAGTCACATCAAAATTAAGTCTACAAAACTGAATTCTTAAACTCTAATACAAAACCTCTCTTTATTTTTCCCTCCCCAACTGCTCCTCCTCTTTTGGGCCCCCTTATCTGTGAATGGCGTTATTGTCCACTAAGCCCAGGAAAACCATCTCAGAGTTGTCCTTGACTCCTCTCTCACCCTCCGCTCTCATATCCAAAATGTCATGGTTGCAGGTTGAATTCTCCAAAAAGCAGACTCTAAGATGGAGGTTAGTGAGCAGGAAGCTTAAGGAGTGCCCTTGGGGCCAATATCTGTAGAAGACAGGGGAATCAAACAGGATTAAACAGGAGAAGTGAAGTCAAACTTAGATGCAGGCCCAACAACTGCCCCACTGACTCATGGGGAGCTCTGCTGCTAGAGTGACTTTTCAGAGTTACTTTGAAATGGGCCTACATGGCAAGGCGTTTATACTCCCACATCAATACCAGCTACATGATTTGCAAGATCCAGTGCAAAATGAAAATGCAAAACTCTGTTTTAAAAACTAAGATGTCAAATACAGTGACAGTACAACATTAAACACAGCACTAGACCCTTTCTGTGCATGGGGTCCTGTGTGACTACACAGGTCACTAGGAAATGAAGCCAGGCCTGTTCCTCATTAGTCATTGGATGTGGGCAAGTCTCTCTGTGGTTGAAACAATTCCTGAAGGGGCTGGAAGCTGAAGGCTGTTTGCCAATGGCACTCCCAGCAACTGGAGCAACTGAACATCATTCAAGCGTGATGTGGGCATGGATCGCAGTATCCACCACAGTCACGAAGCCTATTGATTTTACCACCTTGAAATTTCTGGCATCAATTCTCTCTTCTTAATTGACCCTGCCAGTCAACAGAATTAAGGTTCTCATCATCCCCTAACTACTGGAACAGTCCCATTCTTATTTCCCTTTTTCTATCCCAGCCTTCACATCCTCCATGACGGCATGAGATTGTCACTCCCCTTCTTAAAATACTAAACAGCCTCCCATTGCCCATAAGATTAAAATTTAAACCAATATTTCCCAAGCTATGTTTCATAAAACACTAGTCTTCAGGGTAAAATAAATGTAATGATTGCAAATTTTCTTCTATTTTTTAAGTATTCATGTACTAAAAACACTAAACCATTTACACAGTTGTTGTTATTATTTCATAATAACCACTCCTAAGGATTGGTGAGTGACACCCCAGAGCTCCAGACATGGCAGAAAGAAATTTCCTAATCAGAGAATGTTTTATTCCATCTGCACATTGACCCCTAAACAACATTTACCAGCTACTACTTAGAGACATATCATCGTAACTGATGACCCCTAAACTTTTTTACATTTTATATTCCATTTTAATAATATATGTGATATTATTCAATCCTTTTTATTTTATACATGGGTTTTATGAAATATTTTCCCCATTGGGTCTATGGGTTATGGGAGTTAGTCTGTCACTATTTTTCAGTACTTTTATTCTTTTCACTAATCGACATTTTATTTAAACATTACTTACAGAAGTAGTACACGCAAAAAGATACAAGCTCAATAACTGTACAAACTGATGAATGATCATAAAGTAAACATACTCCTGCAACAACCACCAAAGTCAAGAAATAAAACACGGGTGGCTAACAGCCCCCTTATGCCCCTAGTCAGTGCTCCTGCCCTCCTTCCTAGGATTAACCACTAACCAGCTCCTACCACTTTGTGATCTACTTCAATCCAAGTTTGACTTGCGTGAGTCCCTGTCTACATCTCATTATTATGCCAACTAATGGTGAAGCTGAGATTCAAATTTGACTCTGTTTCTAATGCCTAATGGTTGTTTCCATTCCCTACTGACATAACAGAATTGCTAAGAGAATGAAAAGATAATTATTTCCTCAAATTACAGAAGTTCCCACACTGTACCTTGACAGGAAAGAAAAATACTTTTCACACAGCCAGCAAAATATCTGAATGAAGATGGACATTAAATCTATTTACTTGGCCGTTAAAAGGAATGAAATCTTACCATTTGCAACAACATGGATGGACCTAGAGAATATTATGCTAAGTGAAATAAGTCAGACTGAGAAAGACAAATACCATGTGATCTCACTTGTATGTGGAATATAAAGAACAGAATAAACGAGCAAACAAAACAGAAATAGACTCAGAGATAATAAAGAAAAAAAACAGCCCGAGATCCTGGGAAAGCGAAATGGAGGGTTCTGTATCTAACCTAATGATCTGTAATCTGGCCTACAGCGGGAAGCTGTAGTTGAAGGAAAGGATCCTGGCGGATAAATCCCTGGCTACTAGAACTGACCAGGACAGCAGGACTGCATTGCATTGGGCGTGCTCAGCCGGACATACAGAAATTGTTGAATTCTTGCTGCAACTTGGAGTGCCAGTGAATGATAAAGATGATGCAGGTTGGTCTCCTCTTCATATCGCTGCTTCTGCTGGCCGGGATGAGATTGTAAAAGCCCTTCTAGGAAGAGGTGCTCAAGTGAATGCTGTCAATCAAAATGGCTGTACTCCCCTACATTATGCAGCTTCCAAAAACAGGCATGAGATCACTGTCATGTTACTGGAAGGCGGGGCTAATCCAGACGCTAAGGACCATTATGAGGCTACAGCAATGCACCGGGCGGCGGCCAAGGGTAACTTGAAGACGATTCATATCCTTCTGTACTACAAAGCATCCACAAACATCCAAGACAGTGAGGGTAACACTCCTCTACACTTAGCCTGTGACGAGGAGAGAGTGGAAGAAGCAAAACTGCTGGTGTCTCATGGAGCAAGTATTTACATTGAGAATAAAGAAGAAAAGACACCCCTGCAAGTAGCCAAAGGTGGTCTGGGTTTAACACTCAAGAAATTGGTGGAAGGTTAAGCAGCTTGGCATTATTCTTACTTTGTATGTTTTGTGGTTGTCCCCAGTGTCCTGGAAACTAATGTACGTATGCACAAGACATCATCTATGAGTAATGAAGTTTTTTTCACTTTCAAAGTCTTACACATGTTTTAAATATTGTTTCTGCTGAGGTATTTGTTCTAAGCTTACGATGTGCTTTCCAGACACTGAATAACTGTTGAGATTGTTCTGTTATTGTATATTATTCTCTATTGAATTTTGGTTAATTTTGAGTGTTTCTGTGGCTGTTGTGAGTCTGCAGTACCCTTCCACGCACCCTCTGTCCGTCCACTCTGCGGCAGAATAACTCCAGTAGCATCAGGCCAGTTGTTCTGCCAAATGTTTTTAGGTGGATTCCAGAATGTTCCTTCTGTACAGTTGAAACACATCCTAACTTGTTTTTCAAGCTCACTCAGAGGCCTATACCAAATACATTTCTGATTTTTCAATAGTACATTTAATTTATTTTTGTTACAGGAGGAATACTTGTATATTTTAGAGGACCAAATTTTCAGTCGGAGGGCTATCCAAGTTTGTCATTCATAAACACTAAAATAATAAAAAATGATAGCCCATGTGTCTTATTAATGAGCTATTAATATTTCCCTCCATAAAATGTGCTGTTTTTAAAAGTGAAGTTTTTAAGTATGTATAGGAAGTTGTCCTGTATTGAAAAGAATGTCAAGCTTGTTAATATGCTTTGTAAGAAAAATGTGTTTTGTATTTCAAAAACAAAAAATAAAATGTTGAGAGAGAAAAAAAAAACAAAAAAAAAAACTGATGGTTGCTAGATGGGAGGGGTTGGGAATGGGGAGAAGGTGAAGAGATTACAAAAGTACAAATTGGTAGTCACAAAATAGTTACAAGGATGTGAAATACAGTATGAAGAATATAATCAATAATGTTGTAAAGATTATGTAGGGTGTCACATAGGCACTGGACTTATCAAGGGGATCACTTCATAGACTGTGTAGATGCCTGACCACTGCGCTGCACACCTGAAGCAGAAGTAAAATAATATTGAATGTCAACTATAATTATATATATACAGGGCCGACCCGGTGGCTCAGGTGGTTAGAGCTCCATGCTCCTAACACCGAAGGCTGCCGGTTTGATTCCCACGTGGGCCAGTGGGCTCTCAACCACAAGGTTGCCAGTTCGGTTCCTGGAGTCCCACAGGGGATGGTGAGCTCTGCCCCCTGCAACTAAGATTGAACACGGCACCTTGAGCTGAGCTGCTGCTGAGCTCCTGGATGGCTCAGTTAGTTGGAGTGCATCCTCTCAACCACAAGGTTGCCAGTTCGACTCCAGCAAGGGATGGTGGGCTGCGCCCCCTGTAACTAGCAACAGCGACTGGACCTGGAGTTGAGCTGCGCCCTCCACAACTGAAACTGAAAGGACAACAACTTGAAGCTAAACGACACCCTCCACAGCTAGGATTGAAGGGACAACAACTTGACTTGGAGAAGGGTCCTGGAGGTACACACTGTTCCCCAATAAAGTCCCCGATAAAGTCCTGTTCCTCTTCCCCAATAAATCTTTTAAAAATAAATAAATAAAGTACAGCATGGGGAATATAGTCAATGGTATCATAACAGCTATATACGACGTCAGAGGGGTACTAGATTGAGGGGTTATCACTTTGTGAAGGGTGTAAATGTCTCATTATTATATTGTTTTGTACGCCTAAAGCTAATTTAAAAAATAAATAAATAAATCTAATTATTTTTAAAATAATGACGCTACTAACTAACATCTTTGGATAGATATAAGAACTGTATATAGGTGTGTGTGTGTGTGTGTGTGTATATAACCACATATATGTATATATAACTTGGGCATATAATCCTGCATCTGTAATGCAATAAAACATATTTTCTAACTTTGGCATAAACTCATTTGGGAGTAACACCTGAGAATATATGAGGCTAAAAATACTCTTTATTTATTATGTAAATATAATATATTATGTAAATATATTTTGCTGGTAAGATATTAATGTTTTGGGGTAAGTTATACTATCCCACATCTCATGAATGGGTCCTGTAATACAGCATAGGTATTATATTATCTAATGCTAGAATCAGATGATTTCTAATCATTGAAAAATCTAGCCACAAAAGTTTGAGCAAGGAATGAGGGGTCTGTACAATGAAGATATTGTGCTGTTGGTATAACAAGTTCTCTTCTCTCACTGTCTACCTCACCCAAATAATAATAATAATAATAATAATAATAATAATAATAACAATGGAAAGGAAATCTGGTAGTGTACACATAGTTTTTTATGTACTTTGCAAAAGTGTCCTGAAGGAAATTGAGACCTGTGGAAATGTTATAGGCAATAATAATAATAATTATTATTATTATTCAACCAATGCCATCTTCCACTAAAAGATGACCAAAAAATTAGAACGTGATGTTGGAAAACAATCACCATACTGAATGGAAAGCTTATGACTTTCCACAGTTTAACACTTTCATCGTCCCTTCCTAAGAAAATAAACAGAAATGTCATTTCAATGTCATATATACTTGACTTGCAGACTTTTTTCATGTTTGTTGATTTCTGAGATCCAAATGTATCTTACAATTAATGTGTGCATTTAATGTACATGCAAAATAGCTGTGAATAAATCAGGATGAACTTTACAGTCACAGTTATCTAAGGAAAAAAGTTATATCTAGTCATACTTAAAGAATTCACTTTTTGGGCGACTGGTTGGCTCCGTTGGTTAGAGAGCAGTACTAATAACATCAAGATCACGGGTTCGATTACCACATGGGCCAGTGAGCTGCGCCCTCCACAACTAGATTGAAAACAACGATTTGACTTGGAGCCGATGTGTCCTGGAAAAACACATTGTTCCCCAATTAAAAATTTTTTTCAAAAAGAAAGAATTCCCCTTTTTCTACTGGTGGACCACAATTCAATAAAATGACAGAGTATCCATAGGCACTCAGTCAAAGACAGTCACAGAATTCCAAATGGCAGTCTCAGACTATTAGATTTGACACATACAAACCTATTTCAGCAATCGTTTCACAATGCGTAAATTACTTTTAGGAGTTAGCATACCAGAAAATATATTTATTCATTAAGCACACTGTTATATCATTAAGGTATAAATATTTAAAAGATCCAATTAGACTGCAAAAAGACCACAATAAGGAGTACCTAATTCTTAATCATTAGATATTGGTTATAAATATGAAATTATATATATTCATATATATTTATACATAAATATATGTATATATATTGCTATGTAACATTAGTGTGTGCTTAAAAGAAAGATATTATAATGAATACATCATTTTGCAACCTGCTTTTTAAAATGCTGCATAGTATAGAAAAGGCGCCTATTCCACCGACATTTCCCATGCAGATGAACATTTTAACTGTTTCTAATTTTTTGCTATTTCAACTGTGCTTCAGAATATCTCTAAAGCGCACATTAAAAATTGGTACATCCTGGTTGCCTCTAGGAAGAACAAATCATAGAATAGACACCTGGGTTTGAGAAGGACAGTTACTTTTCCCTAAACATCCTTTTATACTATTTGAATATTTTCCACATGACAATAATAACAATTACAATTTCTATAAAAATAGCTTTAAATACAACATCAGCAGTATGCAGGCATTAAAATTGAAAAACAAAAAGCAAAGCTGCAATGAACTTGCCTTCCTGGGCACATTTTTTAGTTTCCATCTACAGGCACTGTGTTAAGAACTATACATATATTGCCTCATTTTGCCTCATTTAATCTTTAAAGTAATCTTACAAGACAGGTATTATTTTCCCCACTTTACAGATAAGGAAATTGAGTGTGAACAAGTTAATTAAATTTCATGAGTCACAGAGAGAGAGAAAGAGAGAGAGAAAATGACAAAACGAAGATTTAAACCAGATCTTTCTGGCACAAAAACCCTTGCTCTCAGTCACTAAATTGTAATAACAACAGCTTCTTCTTTAGAAACGTCTCCTAAACTCTACGACCTCTAACTGTGCTACATCTTTGGGAATCATTTATAGGATTCTAGTGAATGAGGTTTTCTCACACCCCTGGACTTTTCCACATTTGGCCCTTTCTGTTAACATATCTTCCCTTCCTGGTTAATTCCTACTTAACCTTCAGTGGTCAGCTCAAGTTTCATTTCTTGCAAGCTTTCCCTAAATCTCAGACTGAGATGAATTCCTTTTGTCTGCCTTTTGCAACATCCTGTGCTACCAATGTGTTCGAAAAGCTATTAGGTCACCTATGTGTCTCTCAACAGACAAGTCCTTTGGGGTCAGGGAATCTAAATATTACTCATATTACTATTCCCAGTACTAGTAATATTTAGCGTATATTAGGCCCTCAATGACTATATGTTGAATGAAAGTCAAGGACTAATATATACAAAGCACCACAGGATGTTAGAACTAATTCAGGGTTTCCTGTAGACTCAGGAACTTTTAAAATAGATTATCTAGGCTTGACCTAGAACTAATAAATCAGAGTATGTACAAGTAGAACTCTATAAACTGTATTATTTAAAAGGCTTTCTAGGTGATGCCAGGTTAGGGAATATCTGATCTAGTCTACTTGTCTCATGAGTATAGAGATCGAAATTTAAAAAGATTAAATACTTGGTCAAGATTACACAGACAGGTAAACACAGGGCTTGAACCCTACTCTCTTGACTTATACCTGTTTTACTTAATCAGAAAATATTTGTTAAATATGTCTTATGTGAAAAGCATTTTGCTAGGCACTGGAGATACAGTAGACACGGTGTATCAAATAGACAGGGTACTTTTGCCAGAGCCTGCATTGCAATGGGAAACATAGCATTAAACACATGACCATATATGAGTAGTCAGTGGCTTAACTCTCATTTTATTAAAGGAGTAACTGGTGGTACATATGTACATATAACTGGGGGACCTGAGTTAGTTTGGGGGATTGAGGGTTGTCGAGTAAGTCTTATTTTAGCTGAGCCCTGAGGAATACATATATGAGGAATATATATATATAAAATTAGGCTTGTGCTTCTCAATCTCAAATATTCTTGGGCCCATAGGTCCTCTATAAGACTTCCTTTAATTTCATATTTTTATTTTGATGACAATCTTAAAAATTAACAGAAACATTTTTCTGGATCTTTTATGACTGAGTTCTGCCCAAAGCCCATGTTAAACATGTGTATTTTTTATTGAGTTGGCCACAAATAATACATCTCTAATTGTCTCAGGATAATGTGAGAAAAAAAGAGACCTGCATTCCTGCCAAGGGAAGATCAAATGCTCATTATGAATGCTGCAAGAATGAAAGCTTCACAGTGGTCCACGAAGAGGGAGTGGTGGATAAAGTGTGTTATCCCACAGCACCTACGGACCAGTCATGCTGAACTTCAAAGAACTTGGACTATGGGCATCAGGTGTAGATACTGTGCAATTTTCACTTCAACTAAATATCATCTATCCCACTAAATTAATAATGTGAATCGTTATTTGAAAAAGAATGCAGTAAATCTGTATAAAAATAAACAATGATAAATAACCTATATATCTCTGGTGATACATGTTTTAAGAAAGGAAAAAACTATATTAAAATTATGCTGATAGTAATCACTTTGAGCACTTCTTTTAATTGCAGAAGTCAAACGTGACTTGTATTCATCTTTTGTTATGGGTATATATTGAGTACTACAATTTAATACAGTTTTTCTTTCTTAAAATGTATATACATTTTGTTGGATATATATGTGTATATATATATATATATATATATATATATATATATATATATATATATATAGTTGCCCTTTGGGAAGAGGAACTGCAAGGTTGGGACAATGGATGGGAGGGAGAATTATTTTTTACTATATACCCTTTTGTCCATTTTTAGTAATTACATAATTTCTTTCTTTTTAGTTAATGTTTTTATTTTGGATGTGACGTTGTCTATGAACTGTCAACATTAAGGAGTTATATCTCTATGTTTTTACTGTTTTATATTGTAATAAAATAATTGAAATCAATGTTTGGACACAAGAAGAAACATGGTGTTTTCCTTTAAAGTGATTCATACATCACCCACTAGGCAAGGTGGAAGTGTGTGAGCATGTTGGGGGTCAGAGGGAGGAAGCACACCAGCAGAGGTGAGGAGGTTCACAGGAGAGAGATCCCATAGGAAGAACAAGAACTCCCAAGCAGCCCTAGCATTGCAGGTGCAGAACCAGCAGGGGGCAGACAAGGTAGACCAGTCCCTGCAATGGGGCCACAGCAAGGATTTTAGTCTTTTCCCTAAGAACAAGAGGCCCTTGTTCTTTATATCATATTAAGCATTTTAATAATCAATTTCTGTTGTAGGCATTTGAAATTCTAAAAACACTTTATTTTAAATATAATTTGTTTCTCTCCAAATTCGTTCAAAATATTAACATTTTATGACATCCAGGCAAGCAAGGAATGGTATTATTTGAATAAAATAAAAGAATTCACAAATTTATAGATTGATAGTATGCAGACCTGCTCTGTTCAATAGAGTAGCTACTAGCCACATGTAGCTAGTGGGCGCTTGAATTGGGGATAGTCCCAGTTGAGGTGTATACTGTGAACATGAAATGCACACTGGATTTCAAAGAATACCAAAAAAGATTATAGCATAGCACATTAAAATATGCCTACATTGATTATAGGTTAAATATTATTTGGGATATATTGAAATAAATAAAATACATTACTTTTTCATGTTTCTTTTTATAAATACTTTTTGAATGTGGCTACTAGAAAATATTATATTTTCACATTGGTTCACATTATATTTCTATTTGGACAGCACTGATACACAACCTTTACACTAATATATGCATAATTTTTAAAAATCATTAAATTCATGGTATGTACTTAGCACCATTGTAAGTGCTTTTACATACGTTAACGCATTTAATCCTCACATGAGCCTAATGAGACAGGTGCTATTAATACCCCATTTTGCAGATTAATAAATTGAAGAATGATTGCTGCATACAACATTTTTGGAAGGGTACATAAGAAACTGACAATAGTGGTGTTGTCTTGAGGAGAAACTGGACATTAAGGTGTTGAAATAAATTTCTAGGCACCAGATGTCACCACTCTTGCCCGGGGTGCCACACCAGCAAACCAAAACGTAGATGATATTCCTATCCCTGTAAATGTTCCATTTGACCAGAAAAACAATATAACCAGTTGTCATGCGGGGTGTCAGGCGGGGTCTCTGGTCCTGCTCCCCACATAAGAACGCAGGACATAGTGAGGCCAAAAAGGAACACCCACGGAGCCATAGATAGGGGAGTCATACCACTATATTCTGGCTGGTGGCTGGGTTGGAGACACAGGAAGCAGGAGCCACACAATCCGCAACCTGCCGTCTGCTTCTCTGCCAATCAACCAACCCCACTTGCTAACTGCAATCTGCCGTGCCAACTGCAATTCGCCCTTGCTAGCTCAGCCACCATCTTCTTGCTAGCCCCCATTTTCTGCTAGTGTAGCCACGGCAGTTATATTAGTGGCCAATGGCTCACTGGTTACAGCTGACAGCCAATTAGCCACAGCTGATGGCCATCCAATCACATTTGATAGCCATTTACTACCTGAGCCAGCACCTTTCCACGTGAGGCCGAGAGCCTGGAAACTGCACTCCTGGCTCTGTCCCCACACTAGTCAATTCCCAAAGTTTAAGCCAACTTTGGGCTTTACACTTACTTCCATGTTTCTTATTCTTTATCCTATAAAAGCTTCCTGCCTTCTGCCCCAGTTTGCAGTTCTCTGCATCCTTGTGAACAGAGACTGTCCACTTCATGAAATGTTAAATAAAGTTCGTATCACCTAAATTGTCTTCTTTAATCATTTTTAACAAGTCAGGGATAAAAGGGGGATTGATTTTTATCATTTATCGTTTTGTATAGGTTGAATGTTGTTACAATATGAATATGTCATTTGCTACCACTTCAATTTAAATATAAAAATAGAGGGTGCCAAAAAATTTATCCACATTTTAAGAAAGGAAAGAAACTGTATTAAAAATGTAATAATATATACTTACAACAAAAGATGAATACAAGTGACGTTTGACTTCGGCAATTACAAGAGGTGCTCAATCAAAGTGGTTACCATCAGCGTAATTTTAATAGTTTTTTTCTTTCTTAAAATGTGTGTACATTTTTTTGGCACTCTGTATATTGGGACAATCCACCAAAACACAGTGTTAAGAGCACAAGCTCAAGTACAATTAAGTATGATTAAGTACTTAACTGAGAGTAATTGACAGAAGATAGGTTAGAAATCAAAACATAAAAACCATTGAAGAATTTGCACCTTTTAATCTAATCAGGCATGTCTTCCTTGCTTATTACCTATAATCTGCCAAAGTGAAGGTGTTTTTTGAGTATTCAATAAGTCTAATTGCCAAAGTTTTCACTTGGAAGAGCCAGGCTCAGTAAGTGCTTCCTCAGATTATAGTTTTCACCAAAAGAAAAGGCCTGTAAAGAGCAAACGCATCTTGATTCGTTTATGCCTGCTGTATGTATCGTAAACTGGGTAATGTTCTTCCTTCATGTAAATATGAATTCAACTTCTGCAATGTACATGAATTCATTAAGGTTTTCCTAAAAACATGAATTAGAAGGCCTGTGTGAGCCAAGGTCAAGTTCACTATGGCTGAGTAGATGATTCCTGTTGTTTCAACAACACTTCTATACTATCACCACTCTAAGATCTCTTAAGTAACAGCTTGTGTTTACTGAAAATTTGCTCTCTCATATGAAGGCCTCAAGGGCAGGATCAGTCTGGAAAGTTTGAGGAACAGCAAAAGTAACTGCGCCCTGGAGTAATGTAAATGATGTTGGATCTGTTAACAGTTTCTGGGTGTGGGCCCGGATAGTGTCTCATGAGACTGAAGAATGGAAACACGGACCCAGGAGAGGCAATGAGTTTTAAAAAGAGGATAGTTTATTAGAGGCAGGAGAAGAGTTTGCAACTCCCGAGCGGGTGGGGGTACCCGAAACTGGGAAGCCCAGTGACTGAGGCAAATCTCTTACTTTTATACCTTCCCTTGCCTGTTTGGGGAAGGGGCCTGGAGCCTTCTAATGGAATTGTCTATCAAGTTTATCCTGTTTGCCTATCTTGAAGGGAAAAATGAAATAACCCATTCCTATCTATCAGATCTGTTCCTTTGTCCAGCCAAAAGGGATTTGAGATAATTTATTAACCTCAAGGCACATTCTCATATCTTTGACCTGGAGTGAAGGAGACATTCCAGAACCTGGAGTTTCAGGATATGGCTACTTTTTGCTTATTCCACCAGGGACCCCCGTCTATCTAGCAACATGCTAACTAACCTGTCTCAGTCCCCACTCTGAAGATGTAACGCTAACAGCTATTAAGGAATAGGGACAACAACTGTTCTGGCTACTTCAGGCTGAGGAGGGGCGTAGTAGAGAGAGACCGGCAGCCAGGGCTTGTCCAGAGGTCTGTCTAAGGGTCCCCAGTAGGTGAATAAATCCCGATGAGGATGTTGTTGTCTTGTAGGCCATTATAGCCAACCAGTGGGTAGTCTGTAAGCTGAGACACATTGTAGGCAACAGCCTGAGAGAATACCTATAATAATGGATAAAATAAAAAAGAGAAAAGTTTCCTTAAATCCCACTAAACTGGGAAGCTAGGAAGTCAGGAAGGAAAATCTAGGCCAAAGAATCTTGTTTTTAGTTTAATATTAGAAACTATATTGTGAATTTGTTGAACTTCTTAAGTTAACATGGGAAATAACAGAATTGAGGTTAAAATCTAAAGCAATGGGCAGCAGTTAGAGTCAGGGCTTCGAGGTCTTTTGATAAAACTTTTCTCGTCTTTTTTTAAGTTTAATTTGTTTATTTTATGTTTTCTTTAAGGTATAGACCAATGATAAGAAACAGGCTGAGTAAAATGATCCCAAATCTGGTAGCCCTCTTTATCTTTATAACCAAGCAGTTTTTAGAGGGAAAAGGTCCAGAGTGAGCAGTTGCGACAGAATAAACAGCTTCTATATCAATTAGGAAATTAATAGGCTTACTTGCCACATCAGGGTCACCCATTGTTTTACCCCCTGTGATGAGAATAGCTTGGGACATGCTGGGAACTTCAGGCCCAACAGTGATAACAGCCATTTTTGAGGAGGGAGTTGGTCCTTGCTCCCTTCAGAACAAGGGGTACTCCCTCCTCTAGGGCCCTTTAGTTTGTACATGGGGCACGGCTGTTTTGGAGGATTAGGACTCCAGTGATCTGGTCTTGCACGTCCAGAGTAGGCTCCTTTTATCTGGCGTTTTCTCTTCTGGGGCTTTTGGGGTGCCTTGAGATGGCTTGTGCCTTGAGATGGCTTCAGCCCTGGGTTGTCTCTAACTGTGGCCAAAAGTCTGGCATGTCTCTGGTCTTATCCTCTGGTCTCACTATTCCTTTATTTCTCATTTTTCTGTCTTGGTTGTTAAAGACATTTAAACAAATTCCTGGCCTTCTCTGGGATCGGAGCCTCTTAATCAGGGATGTAACAATGAGCCAGAACCATTAGAATTCCCTGCCAGTTAGGGGAAAACATCAGGCTGAGCTTCCTTATATTGGCCTATAGCTGATACCGAGGAAGGTACATGAACTCTAGCAGTTTAAAGTATAGAAGTTTACTGAACTATTAGCAAAACTTAGTTTTTAGATTTAATTTTTGAATAACCCAGGACCTGATTGAGAAAGTATAAAACATACAAAATTATTTGGGTGACATATGTAATCCTTGTTTTTTAGGTAGAAAACTTTTTTTATAATGTCAGTAGGAGACCAATAGTCTAATAAACTTTATCTTAGTAGAGACAACTTAACTTTTACTTTGTACCAGCTTACTTTTGAGATTGAAATTTACTTAGTTAACTGTATTTAGCTTAACCATGTATAAAACTCTCAAAACTTCTCACAAACCTTCTACAACTTTCCCAGTCCCTCTTAGTTTGTCTCTTTTTACTCATTCAGAAATAACCATCCTTACTACAAACTGTTTTCTTTCAGTAAGTTCAAAAATGTGTTTCCATACCTTATACCTTCCTTGAAAACACACACCATTTTTTTCCAGATTAGAATCCATGACCTTCAGAGCCTTAAATTTTACTGACAACTAAAAGCAAGCAATTAGTGCTTCCACTGGCAAATCCAGGAATATATTTGGCAACCTTCAAAAGCATAGGCTTTTGACATAAAATACAAGATATACTTATTAACAGATCTTAATTTATCTCTTAACATTCCTGTGACAAGAAGCCAGAAATTAATGAACTTAGACCTACCTAATAATTAACACCTCAGCATTTTCTTATTCTGAAATACCTAGATATTTAATCTAAGCAATTTTCTTGACAAATTCTGTAACAGATAACATGACTTTAAAAGTAGGCTTATTTAGAATGTTAGTACTCTGGGATTCCAATCTAAAGGCGAGTTCCCTTATAATGAATCCCACTGTGGGTGGTCCCAGCAGGACTTAGAGCAGCTAAGTACGGGGGGGGGGGGGGGGGGAGGGGGGGGGGATGGCAGGACTCTGGCTTAAGAATTAGCTGCTTGCTTTTTAAAAGTGCCACTTTTTTCCTTCAGTTACCTCAGCCTCAGGGATTCCTGTTTATAGGTGGATTAAGAGATGGGTGTTTGTGATGGGGAAACTGACCTTAAAATGGTTCCCTGCCACGTGGAACTGACCTAAAATGGTGGCCCAAGCGGAGAGAGAAGTCCCCAGCCTAAGCCCCAGCCCACTTCCACATAACCCCCTCCAAGCCACACCTTGAGCCAATCACCAGACAACACCTACCCCTTCCCCAACTCAAGGAAGTCCCCAACCCATAAAAACCTGCTCAAAACCTTGCTAGGGGCTCAGTCTTTTGGGAAGGATCCCGCTGAGCCCGCCAGCGTAATAAAGCTGACTCTCCTAACTCTCTGAGTGCCGCTTGGGTTCTTTCTGGTCTTGGCTTCTGCAACATTTCTTGAAGGGTTCTCCTCAGGAGAGGAGGATCCCGCTGGAGTTTACTTTGGAGGAGTCTTTTTAGGAGGAGTCTCCTTTGAAGGAGTCTCCCTAGGAGGTGTCCCCCCAGAAGGGGTCTCCTTAGGAGGGAGGCAAGAGATCACAGCCAAAAGAGCCGGGTCAACTCCACATTTTTTACAGAGATCTGGGTTGTCCCTCAGGGTGAAAAAAGCCTGAACATATGGAACTTCTGACCATTTGTCCTCCTGTCTTCAAAACAGGTTGAGCTATATGATAGTACTGTAATTAATACTTCCCTCAGATGGCCAAATCTCCCCATCTTCTAACGTGTATTTAGGCCAAACCTCTGAACAAAAGAAAACCAGGCGCCTGTTCTTCCAAGTCTGAGGGTCAAATTTGTCCCAATGTTTCAAGATGCAATTCAGGGGGTGAAGGCACGTGAGGGCTGATTGCCCATCTGAAAGGGAAGAACAACAAAAAGGCGTCCCTTTGCAATTTATTCATGCTTATCTGGGCAGCTGTGCCCATGCCTCCAGGTGGGCACCTACCCATGCCCCGCCTGAATGTTTGGCGTTGGCCCACATGCTGATTAAGGCTGTGGCCAATAATGAGGTGCCTTAAGAAGGTAGAGGGGTATATATGTCCCGACCCTGGGCATTACAAAAATTGATGGCACGATTAATATAATAGTGGCCTTCTAAATAAAGATGTTTAAAGAGGGAGTATATACTTAAAGCTTGTAGGGAAGGCATACGGCCTAGGCAAAAGGGAGTGGAAGGAGGCCCTGAAGCCCAATATGTGAGGTGGGGGGGGTGCAAAAAGAGATATCTGAAGCCCCAAAAGGCTTCAGAGAAGGTTGATTCCTTAAGGAAGAGCAAATTCGGAATATGTTGGTCCTCCTTAACAACTTTGCCTGGTGGTGGCTGAGGTGGCCTGGCTCTCTTGTGGCCCCTCCATCTCTGCTGTCGCTGCAGCAGTGCCGGTCTAGGGGTGGAGCCAGGTGGCAGAGAAGCCGCGCGGTACCCAGAGGAGAACAGCGATAGAACAGAGGAGATGAAAAATTACATACAAACACAGACCTCACTGGTGTTTGGATTTGTCTTGAGACTGGCAGGTCCTAAATGACCTTTTCCAAGACCGGGTTATCCTATCATGGGAGTTTTCAAGCAGTGGACACCCTAATGGCCACTTAGCTGACCGACCCGTCCCCACAAAGGATGGCAAGCAAAAGAGGTATAGGAAAGTGAGTGAGAGGTTTTGGGGTCCCCTAAAAGGGGCTTACCTCCTGGATGGCTTGTTAAAATGTTACTGGAGAGTGTTGAGGAGGTCTCACAGGGAAGGGACCCCAGAACTATGTCTCAAGAACTAGGGAGAGATAGTGACAGGATGAAAGAACAGCAGAGACAAAGGAGTCATCTTGCTGGCACCCTTATAGGCAGTCAGGCTGGGAAGGGACCAGAGGGACTTTGGGACCCACTGTAGAGTAGCTACAACCAGGATCCCTCAGTTGTCCGCAAAGGCCCACAGTCCTGGCCACACACCAGTATTCAGTCTCCTTGTGGAAAGGAAAAAGGCAGCAGAAGGATATGAGAAAATAGCAGAGAGATGGGGAGGGAAGCCTCCAAACAGCACCCTTACAGGCAGTCGGGCTGGGAGAAGACCCAGGAAGCCTTTGGGACACACTGCAGAGTAACTACGGTCAGAGTCCCACAGTTGCTGCCAAGGGCCATTCACCTCAACCTCGCGCCATCTTTGGGCTTTACTCAACACAAGAGAGAAAGAAAGAGAGAAGGAAGTTGAACTGTGGCCGACATTCCTCCGGTTAAGTGCCAAAGGGGATCATCCATAGCTCTTCTGGAAGACCTGCCCTCCGAGGCTTAAGGTCGGCAGCCATGCTAGTCGCTTTTAAATGGCTGACGGAGGCCTGCTATTTGTGTGACAGGAGAAAGAGACAAAAATTGATGAAGGCTCATAGGGTGGGCAAGTAGAAAGCCACAGATAATATTTACATCTCCTTCAATCCTGGACACAAGCCCCCAAATGATGTAAATGATGTTGGATCTGTCGACAGTTTCTGGATGTGGACCCAGATCATGTCTCGTGAGAACGAAGAATGGAAATACGGACCCAGGAGAGGCAATGAGTTTTAAAAAGATGATAGTTTATTACAGTCAGGAGAAAAAGTTGCAGCTTCTGAGCAAGATGGGGTACCCAAAACTGGGAAGCCCAGTGACTGAAGTAAAAGCTCTTACTTATATACCTTCCCTGGCCTATTTGGGGAAGGGGGCTGGAGCCTTCTAATGGAATTCATCTATCAAGTTTGTCCTGCTTGCCCATCCTGAAGGGATTAACGAAATAACCCATTCCTATCTATCAGATCTGCTCCTTTGTCCAGCCAAAAGGGATTTGAGATAATTTATTAACCTCAAGGCACATTCTCATATCTTTGTCCTTGAGTGAAGAAGACATTCTAGAACCTTTAGTTTCAGGATATGACTGCTTTTTGTTTATTCTACCAGAGACCCCCCTGTCTACCTAGCAACATGCTAACTAATCTGTCTCAGGAGCAGGGTGAGCCAGCAGAGAGTGGTGGGGGTAGATACCCTCAGAGAGGTAGACTGCAGTAGGTGTCACTGTGGGGATTGTCACTGTGGGGACAGAGCCAGGAGTGCAGTTTCCAGGCTCTCGGCCTCATGTGGAAAGGTGCTGGTTCAGGTAGTAAATGGCCACCAAATGTGATTGGATGGCCATCAGCTAGTTGGCTGTCAGCTGTAACTAGTGAGCCATTGGCCACTAATATAACTACTGTGGCTACGCTAGCAGTAAATGGGGGCTAGCAAGACGATGGTGGCTGAGCTAGCAAGAATGGATTGCAGTTAGCAAGGGGTTGGTTGGTTGGCAGAGAAGCCGACAGGTTGCGGATTGTGTGGCTCCTGCTTCCTGTGTCTCTAAACCAGCCGCCAGCGAGAATATAGTGGTATGACTCCCCTATCTATGGCTCCATGGGTGTTCCTTTTTGGCCTCACCATATCCTGCATTCTTATGTGGGGAGCGGGACCAGGGACCCTGCATGACACCCGGAATGATAGTCACATTAAAAGATTTGTAAGCCATAGTCACGGGTTTAGATTTTATTCTAAATTCAATGGGATTTTCAAGATTTCTATTTTTAAATGTCTGCCACTGAAATGTTGAGCACTGGCTTAATGGTAGGCAGTGAAATTCTTGTGCAGGATCAGCTGGTGTCCGGGAGATAATACCAAAGGCTTCTGCTGCTCAGTATGTGTTCCCCCCCATTCCTCGAATCCCCCACCACCACCACCAATGGTAACTCCTGGGAGCAGGGTTGAAAATGCGGAAACTTAGGTCCTGCGCCAGACAGACAAGATCAGAATCTGCATTTAACAAGCTGTGGAGATTCAAGAGCATTTAAAGTTTGGGAAGTGAGCCCTAAGGCAGGGGGTCTAGACACTGACTGCATTTTGGAAATCACCTTGACAGCTGTAAAAAAACAAAAACAAAAAACTGATGTCTGTGTCATTCCAGAAAGGGTGGTGCAATTGGTCTGGGGTCCAATCAGGGCATCAGAAACTTTGGAAGCCCCATATCTTCCAAAGGTTGAAAACCACGGCCCCAAAAAAGAAAATAAACGAACCAAAAAGAAAACCGCTGCCCTAAAGTCCCAGTGGGTGACCAGCAGTTGGTTTTCAAGCTCAGCTGATTTCCCCTGCTCTTTTATTCTTTATTTTCCTTCTTGCAGTTCCCAGGGACTCACCTTGTTTTCCTTTCTCTGGTCACTAGCAAAAGTGCTCTCTCCCTGGGGATTTTCAAACGGACCATACTGAGAAAAAGTGTGGGACTGGTTCTGCCGATATGAAAAACATACTTGCTTTTAATGTTAAGGATTAACCACTCTCTAATAAGCCACAGGCTGTCAAATAGAATAACCCTAAACAAGTTGCAAAACCTACAATGTTCTTACAAAAGCAATCCTAAAGTTCCTGATTCCCTTCAAATGTAAGGCCCACTGTGTTTCCCCGAAAATAAGACCTAGCCAGACAATCAGCTCTAATGCGTGTTTTGGAGCAAAAATTAATATAAGACCTGGTTTTATAGTAAAATAAGACCAGGTATAATAGAATATAATATAATACAGTATAATGTAATACTGGGTCTTATATTAATCTTTGCTCCAAAAGATCATTAGAGCTGATTGTCCATCTAGGTCTTATTTTCGGTAGCATGAAGAACTCAACTCTCTTGTCAATCCCCAGCTTTTCAGGTTGACAAGCCTTTTCTTCCAACTAAATAATTATGGTAGAAAAATAGGTAGTACTCAGCAGTTAATTTGCATCTCTGAGGAGTTGGTTCCTCCCAAATCCCACCCAGCACAGAAATGAAGCCCCTGGGCATTTCCTGCCATACTTTTAAGTCAATTCCTAGACTGACTTCTGGAGCAGACAATAAGGGTCCCTCGATTGCTAAATTAAAACAAAATGTCTACAACAGCTCTCCCTCCCTTAATAAAGTGATTTCTTTTCACACATTAAACTTCTATAGGGACAAGATGGGTATAAGGAAAACGGAAACAGACACTCCAGAGTTTCACACAATGATTTCACCTCCAGTCTTCAATGTAGTACTGCAAAAGTTTTAGCTGAAATTGTCTAAGTATCATTACTTAAGAGGAAAATTACAAAGAACAGCATCTCATTTCTCCTTATTTTATTTTTATTTTTTTGTGAATTTATTTTTAATTATAATTGACATACGGTATTATATTAGTTTCAGGTGATTCAACATTTATATACCTTACAAAATGACCACCACAATAATGATATAGGAATATTTCTCTGTGAGTCCCCAAAGGATGTAGGGGACTTTGGAGTGAGTGAGTGCCTGCCGGGGTCGTGTCTCAGGAGATTGAAGAAAGGAAAACATGGATCCAGTGATGGAGAAACTGACTTAAAATGGTGGTCCGAGCAGAGAGAGAAGTCCCCAGACTAAACCCCAGCCCACTTCCGCATAACCCCCTCCAAGCCACACCTTGAGCCAATCACCAGAGGACACCAACCCCTTCCCCATCTCAAGGAAGTTCCTAATTCATAAAAACCTGCTCAAAACCTCCCTAAGGGCTCAGTCTTTGGGCAGGACACAGTACCGCTGAGCCCGTCAGCATAGTAAAGCTGACCTTCATAACTCTCTGAGTGCTGCTTGGGTTCTTTCTGGTCCTGGTATCCGTAACACCAGGAGAGGCAAAGAGTTTTAAAAAGAGGATAGTTTATTGAAAGCAAATGGTCAGAGCTCCCGAGCGGTAGGGGGTACCGAAAGAGGGTGCCCCGTGACTGAGGCAAAAGTTCTTACTTTCATACCTTCCCTTGCCTGCTTGGGGAAGGGGACTGGAGGCTTCTAATGGAATTCATCTATCAGATTTGTTCTGCTTGCCCAATCTGAAGGGATTAATGAACTAACCCATTCCTATCTATCAGATCTGCTCCTTTGTCTAGCCAAAGGGGATTTGAGATTATATATTAACCTCAAGGTATATTCTCATGTCTTTGTCCTGGAGTGAAGGAGACATTCCAGAACCTGGAGTTTCAGGATATGGCTGCCTTTTGCTTATTTTACCAGGGACCCCCCCATCTACCTAGCTACACATACTAACTAACCTGTCTCAATAAGGCTAGTAACTATCTCAGCCAATCAATTAGTTAGACTTAGCTAGTTTGTAGTTTGATCCAACCTGATATTCAGCTGTTTTCATTTCTCCCTTCACTTATTGACTTAAGAACTCTGTCTTGTTCCCTATTTTAAGGCTACTACTTCGTTAAACCATTTAATCAGCAGAATCCTAAACTAAAAAGAGCAATTTCTTAATCCTCAGGTGCAGGTCATGGGGACCTATGATTTCAATTCCCTAGCAGGTTGTTGCTGATGACACATACAGCACTCTGGCCATGGATGATAAATTTAAGACAATATTATATTGAAGCAGACCTGAGGCCTCAGGAGACCTCCAGGAGGCAATTTCTCAACTATCAGCCCTAAGATCCTAATGAGGAACCCCAGTTTTCTTTCTTCTTTCCCACCTACCTGCTTATAAAAACTCTTAATCATTCTTGGTTCAGAGAAAGTGTTTTTTTTCTAGACATTAGTCTGCCATCTACCCTAGCTGCTAACATCTAAAATAAAAAACACTTTTCTCCTCACCAACCCTTATCACTCGAGTTTTTGGGCTCTCCAGATGAGACAGGTTAGTTAACATGTCCTTCGATAGACAGGAAGGTCCCTGGTGGAATAAACAAAAAAGCAGCCATATCCTGAAACTCTAGGTCCTGGAATGTCTTCTTCACTCCAGGACAGAGACATGAGATTATGCCTTGAGATTAATAAATAATCTCAAATCCCTTCTGGCTGGACAAAGGAGCAGATCTGTTAGATAGGAATGGGTTAGCTCATTAATCCATTCAGGATGGGCAAACAGGACAAACCTGATAGATGAATTCCATCAGAAAGCTCCAAACAATTGCTTCTCGACCTTTTGGCTAAGATCAAGTGTAGAAAGCTCCAAGCAGGCAAGGGAACGTATAAAAGTACAAACTTTTGCCTCAGTCACTGGGCATCCCCATTCAGTACCCCCTCCCGCTCGGGAGCTCTGACCCTTTGCTTTCAATAAACTATCCTCTTTTTAAAACTCTTTGCCTCTCCTGGGTCCGTATTTCCATTCTTCGGTCTCATGAGACATGATCCCAGCACTCACTCAAGAGTCCCCTACATCTTTGAGGACACAGGAAATATTCCTACCATCACAGACAGCAAGAGGCACTTGTCGTGCGGGAGACCCTGCTCGCTGCGCCATTTGTCATGCGGGAGACCCTGCTCGCTGCGCCATTTGTCGTGCAGGGAGGCCTGCTGGGTCTTTGCTCCCGCTCTCCATATAACACAGGATATGGTGAGGCCAAAAAGGAACACCCACGGAGCCATAGGTAGGGGAGTCATACCACTATATTCTCTCTGGCGGCACTATACTCTCAATGGAGGCTGGATCCACACTGTCCGCAAACCGTCATCCACACTTGCCAGCCCAGCCGCCACCTTCTTGCTAGCCCCATTCTTTCTCTCTCTTTCCTCTCTCTCCCTCTCCTCCGTAGCCGCAGCAGTTATATTAGCGGCTAATTGGCTAACTGGCTACAGCTGACGGCCAATCAGCCACAGCTGACGGCCATCTACAATCCGAGCCAGCACTCCTCCACGTGAGGCCGAGAGCCTGTAAACTACTTTCTGGGGCTCTGCCCCCACAGCACTGAACCTTAGATTTGTAACATGCATACATGGTCTGAAATTAAGTTCATGAACTAATACTAGAAAAAGTGCTACATACCTCATTGCTGAATATCACTATGGTCACCTTCGAAGTACTCCCCTTTGGAAGCTATGCACCAAATGCCAGCGCCTAAAAAAAGCAATTTCCACCCTTCAAAGCAATTTTGGAACTCTTTCTGGGATGGCCATCAGAGCTGTCGTCATATTACCCTTGATGTCCTGAATGTCATCAAAATGTCTTCCTTTCAATATTTCCTTTATCTTCGGGTAAAGAAAGAGGTCATTGGGGCCAGATCAGGTGACTAGGGAGGGTGTTCCAACACAGTTATTTGTTTACTGGCTAAAAACTCCCTCACAGACAGTGCCTTGTGAGCTGGTGCAATGTCATGATGCAAGAGCCATTAATTGTTGGTGAAAAATTTAGGTTGTCTAACTTTTTTATGCAGCCTTTTCAGCACTTCCAAATAGTAAACTTGAACTGTTTGTCCAGTTGGTACAAATTCATAATGAATAATCCCTCTTTTATCAGAAAAGGTTAGCAACAAACTTACCATGTTTCCCCGAAAATAAGCCTTAACCGGAAAACAAGCCCTAGCATGATTTTTTCAGGAGAACATAAGCCCTAATGTGTCTTTTGGAGCAAAACTTAATATAAGACTTGGTCTTATTTTCAGGGAAACATGGTAATTGTCTGACCTCGTAGTTATTGAAATGCTATTGACTCTATTCCCTTTGCTGTGCATTACATCCCTGTGACTTATTTTCTAACTGGAAGTTTGTACTTCTCTTTTTTTAATTTTTTTAAAGGAGGGCGCAGCTCATGATGGTCCATGCAGGGATTGAACCAGCAACTTTGGTGTTATTAACATGATACTTTAACCAACTGAGCAACTGGCCACTCCTGAAGTTCGTACTTTTTAATCCCTGTACCTTTTTCTACCTCTCCTCCTACCCCCCTCATTTCTATAGGTTTTCTACACGTTGAGCCTCAACAAGTAGTTATTTTAAATCTACTGCTTGACAATTTGTTAGCAAAGGCATTTAAACTGCCACTGGAACATCAGACTAAAATGATCAGTAAATTCACGAAAATGCAAACTTCATTCAAAACTAACTTAAAAATAATTAGATTGTGAGAGTGGAAATATAAGACTTATTTCCCTTATTGATGTTAAATATGAATATTTAGTGACCAGTACTGCAAGAGAACCAAAAGATATTTTATGAAATATTTTGCAGTGCTTTCTCAGGAGGGCTTTAAAGGGGAGAGAAGGGAGTGGTTAGAAGCCATTGCTTTTTACAATGGTGACGTTATAATCAGCCTTCTTCCTGATGTTCAAACTATGAAAAAAATATTCTACTCTTTGAGTCCATTTGGATGGTGTTCTTATGTTGACTTTGGATCTAGGCCAAGAATATTTGGAATCAATCCAGGAATTGAACTCACTCATTCTGTAACATCTGGGCCTTTGTCAACTGGTCTTGCTCCTTCTCACAGTTACATTGCAATTATCAGCACCAGTCTCCAATACTTTGAACTTCATTTCCCTCCCAAGGACTAGTTTTTCTATTAGTACTATCATCTTAAACATATATAATGCAATCAGTAACTTCATGACGTCTGCATTATATTTTCCATGTTTTGTTCCTGATCAAGTTTATTCCTGCCGTAGGGCCTTAGCACTAGCTCTGTCCTTTGCCTAGAATGTTCTTGCTTCAGCTCTTGTTATTTAATTCTCTGTTTTTATGTTCCCTTTGGTCACTGTCCGAAATGATTTGTTTTATTTGTCTCTCCTTCCACTAAACTGAAGCTTCATATGCTTGGGGTCTATTTAGAGCCCTATCCCTAGCACCTAGAACTGTAATTGGAACATAGTGTGTGCTCAATAAATATTGGTGACTACTGGGGTAGCCAGTTAGCTCAGTTTGTTAGAGCCTGGTGCTAATAACACCAAGGGTGCGGGTTAGATCCCGCATGGGTCACTGTGAAATGCATCCTCCTTAAAAAACAAACAAACAAACAAATTGTTGACTACCTTTCAGAAAAACGTTGTGGATTTTCTGTTATTTCATCCAGTTGTGGCAACTAGAACAAAAAATTACAGAACCTTTATCTTTAATGCATCAGAAAAACACCAGATTTTTAAAAATATATTATTGTGTTTCAAAAGACTTGAAAATTATCATTCTTCAATAATGAAACATCTAATGGTGGAGGTTGAATTGCAAACCTGAGATCACCCCTCCCACCCCCAAAGTCAGAGAATAACAAAAAAGATTGGATCTTTGATGCCATTTTAATTTCTGTCGCTGTGACTAAAATTCAGATTGGATTCACTGTCTCAGAAAGATATCAGACCATTGTGATATAGAATATAAAGGATCCAGAAGAGAATTTTTTGCATGAGTGGCATCTTAATAATATTTATAACTCAAAACATTTTATAAGTAAATTTATCTCAGAAAAAAGTTTTATTACTGTCATAAGTCTGTAATTACTTACCAATATATTGTTTTGTTTCTGAAAAAAATATTTGTATATGTTTGCCTTGTAAACACTGATGATAATCTGATAAACCACAGCAATTTCAGGAGGAAGACAAATTCACTATATTTTATACCATCAACCACTGCCAGAGTTAATACACCATTTATATTATCTATAAACTGCCTTCTTCTTAAATCCTAATTGCTTTAAGTCCAGCTGTATATGCCATATATGTTTAAAGGAGTATTTTATTTTTTAAACTGTATCTTTGGTTTTCACATATAACATAACTCTTATTGGCTGTTATGTTCCTGCAGAAAGAAGAAGAGATCATCTGCTACTTGGACCTTTGTTTAGTTTGTTAGGTATTTCACTGGCTCTAATGTGCCAGATGTTATCCAATTGTTAGCAAAAGAGTGTTTTCTTCACCGTTTGTGGGCTTATGTCTCCATTTCATTCTTCAGCTGTATTGCACTCTGCCCCTTATTGTACAAATAACAATATTGAAATATTTCCCAAGAAAACATGCCACTTCTTAGCTTTTACTTCCTTGTCTACAAGGAACCTGGAGTCATCTGCACTTGCCTCCCAGGATCCTCTGGCTTTCCTTCCACAGTACTAAAAGCATCTCAGCTGCAATACTGACATTCCATCTGTAAGGGTAAGACAATTCTGAAGCTGACTGAGTTGACTGAGATTGTAGCTTACTTATAAATTCAGCTATGCACCATGAAGAACTTTAGCAAAGATATTTACCTGTTCTGAAGAATGTACATAGATTATTTATGCAAATCATGCTATACTAGCATCAATGAATGATAAAATTATGTTTGTTTTATAATCATTTTCCCAAACCCCAAAACCCATTGAAAATACTTTAATGTCATTAACAAATGGTATATATTTAAATAATCTTATAAGCTTATACATCAACTATACCAGTAGAACTCATCACTTTAAAATTTAGACAAAATCAAAAAAAAAAAAATTTAGACAATATCCTTGCTATTAGCTCATATTTCCTTTACAAATGCACAAAAACTAAGAGGAAAAGAAAGTAACTCTTGATTTATTATAAAAGGGTAGGAATAAAAAACAATTATTTATACAATAATAATAACTAATATTATTATTATTATTATTATTATTATTATTAAGTTATAATTACTTTACCCAAGGTCACATAGTGAATAAGCAATGCAGGCAAAATTCTAAATATCAGGAAAATGTATCACAATCACATCTTAAGGTATATACATATTGAATCATTATGCTGTATACCTGAAACTATAACTAAACTAATATTGCATGTCAACTATACTTTAATTTTAAAAAAGAATATCAGGAAATTAAAAATTTACTTTGGATTTTTAAAATTATCATAAATTAGGATTAAAACAAGAAGAGCTATAGAGGCTGGGTTACTCAGTCCAATATTTTTAATTATGACAACTTAAACACACACAGACTGGAGAGAATACTACAGTGCATTTCCATATACCCATTATATACACACTATCCTTATCAAACTTTTGTCACTTAGCTTTGTCTATCCTTTCCCTTGGTGAAACTATTTTAAAGCATATCCTAGATATCATATTATTTTATATCTACATATTTCAGCATGCATCTCTGACTAAAGACATGTTAATATTCACTGAATAAAATTATGAATAAATCTTTGGGGGTGGCTGGTTAGCTCAGTTGGTTACAGCATGGTGCTTGTAACACTAGGGTTGCTGGTTCAATCCCTGTGTGGGCCAGTGTGAGTTGCGCCCTTCACAACTAGGTTGAAACAACTACTTGACCTAGAGCTGATGGGTCCTGGAAAAACACACTGAAATAAAAGTTTAAAAAAAAAAAGGTAAATAAATAAATAAACAAATCTTCGTTGTTGGCTAATACCCAGGCTATGCATTATCCCTGTCTTAAAATGTTCTTGTATTAATTTGTTCAAAGCAGGATCCAAAAAAGGTCCACATCTCACATTTGCTTCTTAAGTCTCTCTGAATCTGGAGTAAGGTACTCTAACATTGTTCTCAATGTCATTGATTTGTCCTGTAGAATATTCCATATTCTGGATGTGTTTGTTTCCTTCCCTGTGCCAACACTTAATTTGTTTCTTTCTCCCATAATTTTTGTCAATAGAAGTGAGCCCCAGTCTTGATTAATTAAATTCAGGGTCACCATTTTTAGCAAGAACACTTAGCATGTGGTATTTTTCATGTTGCATTTCATAAAGCACCACAATGTCTGATTGTTTCTCTATATTTATGTTAAGATTGATCAGTGGATATATGTAGTAACTGCTGAATCCCTCCATTATAAAGTTCACTATCGGCCTTTCAAGTACTGAACCGCACCCTCCACAACTAAGATTGAGAGGACAACAACTTGACTTGGGAAAAAGTCCTGGAAGTACACACTGTTCTCCAATAAAGTCCTGTTCCCCTTCCCCAATAAAATCTTTAAAAAAAAAAAAAATTCCTAAAATTGGTCTAAAAAAGTAGTCTTTTAAAATATTAAATACAATTTAAAAGTTAGTCCTTTAGTCACAACAGTCATCTTTCAAATGCTCAATAGCCACATGTGGCTTATAGCTATCTTATGAAACAGTAGAGAAAAACTAGTTTCATATTACAGAAAGTTCTATTGGACAGCTCTCATTTAGACTATTGATGAGGGCACAGGTTTGTTCAGACTCTAAGATATGAGACTCAAAGCAGCTATTTCCTCCTAGTAACCATATACCCCAGCTGCAGTTTTCCTCATTTTTAATGGGGCATAAGAATTTGAATGGGGAAGGTTTCAGTGTTTAACAACAACTGATACAGATCAGAGGAGCTTTAAGTAAAATAATATATGATTAGGATAATGGTAGAGAGCACAAGTGACTTTTGAATGAGAGATGAAAGATTTCTTTTAAGAACAAGCTTTGTGTGGATTTGGAAAAATAGAACTTCAATTATTTAGAAAATTTTCTAACAGCTTGTGTCTACAAATTTAAGTTGAATTTTGACATGTATGTTATGTGGGAAGGACTCAGTCTTTTTGTCTATTCTTAGTATATAATTGTGACATCATCCTCAGATTTATTTTAAATTCAAAGGTTAATAAAATATTCAAACAGAAAAAAAATTGCTTCCCAAACCAAGGTCAGTGCTTTAAAAAATATATATGCACCTGAAACTAATAATAAATACATACATATATACATTTACTCTGGTTTTTAACCAGTGTGTTACTTGAGATCATTGTCAAATCCAAAGAAGATACTGGATCTATATTATAATCACTGAAAAAAAGACTTGCTTTAAAATACAAAGCATTAGTGTTGGAAGTTTGCTGAATCTCATCAATGATTATCAAGATGCTATTCAATTGGAAAGGAGAGTAAATATATATCTTACAACTAGTAAAGCCCCAATGTTAATTTTTTATTGAGGTTGATACATTTGCTCCATGAAACATAAGAGTGTTGAGACGAATAAAAAAGGAAGACTTTTTAAGTAAGACAGATTTTATTATGCATTTTTTCAAAGTAAAGAGGAATCTTTCAAAAAGAAATGATGCAATATAAGATAAACATGGGTTATCATATAGCACTGAAAGGCAAGAAAGCCATCAGACTCACTGGGCATGCCAACATGAGTTATAGAGAACAGTGCATTCCCCATGGATGAGATATCTTGCACTCCAGGACTTGCTTTCTGTATTTTGTATTCCAACACTTATTTAGTGCAGTAGGTATAGAATTAGGGGAGGAAAAATCTAATTTGAATAATAGAAAGAGAAGTAGAAGGGCACTAAAAATAAATGTACCTACTTAGATATCTTCCATTCTATTTTCCCTACATCCATCATCACGATACCTTCCCCCAACCTCACACCACATACCGTCACAACCATCATCACCCCTACTTGCCAACTAAAACCTTGACTTGTCCCACATACCCAACATTAATATAGCCCATCTGAGTGACTAATCTGAGCCAGCGTCAGGATTTCTGTTCCAGACACTGAAACTTAGCCTCAGAAACCATGAGAAGCCTGAACTAAGTCCCTGGAACACTTTATTTGTCATCATTCAGTCTTCAACTCCTTCCTTAGCCAATTACTTTGCCAATATTTTTGTGCTAGGCTCTTAAACTAGGGCTGGCAATAAGAAGTTAAATTAAGATGCAGACCTTTTAATCAAGAAACTCCCAATCTAGCAAATCATTATATACTGTAGAATAAGAGTGCAAGATCTGCAAAAATCAAGGACAGAATTAACTGGAATGAAGCAATATGTCAGATAATTAGGACATGTTATCAGTCAGGTTATAATTTAGAACACCAGATGGACTCCAGAATTTGTAATACTAGGCTGTTTAACAAAGGAAGATATATTATGTTTCTCTCCTCTATACTGCCTCCAGAATCTTGACAAAAGCCTGAGAGGTACTCAGTTATATATCCTTGGATTTATTTTCTGCCAGGTTGGGTCATGGCAGGAAATGACACCTATCAACAGTTACTAAGTGCTGCACAACTCCTCTCTTCCACATCTTCTCTTCAGTTCAAATGTGGTGTTCCTAACACCACTATCTTCCTGGTGCCCAAATTTAAACCTCACTTTTATAACAAAGTTTAACACACATCCTACCCCATATCTAATAAGTTCCTGTGGGATTCTACCTCTGCAATGCTTTACATAACCTTCATTGTGTTTTTAGTCCCACCAACAACCACCTCATTCTGGTGTTCATGGTACCTCAGAGAGGGCCCATAATAGCTCCTCACCAGAGTAGTTTTCCTGAAGTACAACTCCCATCATTCCTCGCTCAGTAACATAGCTATGCTCATCATTAACTTCGCATCAGTGCTGACACATAAGGAGTCAATAAATGTTTGTTGGAATTGACCCCTGATTCCTGCTAATGAACTTTCCAAGGTAAGCAGAGAGAATTTAATATTCATAGGATTTGCTTTACTGTAGTATCAAGAGTGTTTATGTCCATTAGCTTGGAGTTTCTCCTCTGGATAGCTGTAAACAAAATCAATCACCTACATATTCTTTTTCTCCACCCTTTGGTTTATAACAGGGCATAAACACACTGCCTTTCTTTTCTTCCACTGCTTTCAAACCAGGTTACAATTTTGAAAATTACAGACTCTTACCTTTACTACTTTTCCGATTGGTTACTTCCTAATAATATAAAGGGCCAAAATCTTGTCGGAAAATTGGCCTTGAATCACATTAATTGAGTTATGATAGCTTTATTCTTACATGCTTTTGAAAAAAAGATATATTCGGGACGGTCGGATGGGTCAGTTGTTAAGCTCTTAACAACAAGGATGCCGGTTCGACTACCACATGGGATGGTGGGGTGTGCCCCCTGGAACTAGATTGAAAACAGTGACTGGACTTGGAGCTGAGCTGCACCCTCCACAACTAAGACTGAAGGACAACAACTTG